>NC_092018.1:15980419-16285107 GCF_042242105.1 Pempheris klunzingeri
GGTTTCTGAGAAATCACATGAGTTAAATGTTTTAACCTTTCATTTTTGCATCCGCTCCCTTGTCGCCAGTCAGTGTCATTGTTTAAATGCTGGGACACATTTTGATGGGGTGCCGTCCCTCCCAGGCTTGTCAGATATCACATGACACACAGTGTTGTATTTGATGGACAGAAGAACAGATAACCAGATAAGGCCTGGCGCATTGTCCCAGCTCCTCATTCTGTTTCATTAATATTCACATCTTTATATGATTCATTTATTTCCATAAGCCTGTCAGGAAAATATTGTTAGTATTCCTTGTTACCAATTTCTCTATATGTGTGTGCCTGACGCACATGGCCATGCTTCAGAGATCACCACTCCAGTTTCCAGCTATGCCTGAGGGCTCCGAGATGGGGGCACAGGATGCAGGAGGGGGGTTCCTCCTAGTTTTCAGTATCCATGGTAACACCATCCTGCCCTGCCAGGATCTGTGTCAGTGGTGCTGAGATGGGCGGCAGAGAGACACAAGGGAGTGAGAGAAAAAAAGAGGGTGGGAATTTAAAGGGGTCATATTTTTAATGTCTTTTCAGCATATGTGTCTGTGGAGTATCTAGAGACCGTCAAGCTATGACACCTGAAGCTGATCCACCTTAAAGTTCATGCGTGTGAGAACGCTCCATTGAGATTTAGCACCGCTCGTGACGTCAAGTGTAGTGTCTGATATGTGCCTGTAGTGAGTATAACTATGTATGTGGTGTTTGGTATGTGCCTTTAGGGCATATGATGTAGTATTGGTCATTGTTTCTATGTTTCTGATCTGTGATCGATTATCTGGAGACAGATAGACTGGGAACTGCTTGACCCAGGCAGGGGAGATCTGACCTTTGCTCCTCCTCACTAGATACTGGGGGATGGTGTCCTTCTAATATATCCTTGTACCCCTAAAACAAAGAATAGAACTGTTATATGGATGAAAACCAGATGTTGGGATGGATGGTCAAAGGAGGTATAAGAAGTGACCAGAGAGGTGGCTCGAGGAAGACGGGGACAGAGACACTGCAGATTCGGCTGGGGGTTACGCTGTCTGTTCCTACAATTGGCTGAACGTCTTCCCAGGCCTCCATGGTGCCTGTTAGACAACTGACCTTTTTGCAATAAACCTATTTTATTCACTAAGTCGTTGTCAGCGGAAGTTTCCTTTCATCATCATCAGGGAAGATACGACAGAAGGTCACTCGTTGAACAGGCCCACTGAAAACCTGAATCCACCTACTTGTCCATCATTGTCGTAACCTTGCTAACATTATCTCCAGAAAAATTGATGTTGAAGGCACAAGCAAAGCACACAAGTTGTTCTGTTGTTGGCCGCAAAAACCAACACAACAGTCAACAGTCTTTGAAAGAAAGTAATGGGGTAAGAAGAGGAAGAGGCAGATTGAAAGAATGCATAAGAAGGAGGGAAATGAAGGAGCATGGGCAAGTTCATGGGAAAATGGACAGTGTTTAAATGGACGAATAAATCGAGATAGGTAGGAGTGAGTGAGAGATATTTGAAGAAGGAAAAACTGGCAAGGTTCAGTGACTTGGGTTGCATCTGCTAGTTCGCTGCACAATAACGTAATACCTCTTACATCCCTGCATCTTCCACCCACATGCTCCGACCCCCTCACCCAACACACACCCCTGTCTCTGTGGCAGCAGGGCAAACACTGGCACTATGCATTTTGGCTAGAGGCAACGAGCTGTGACTTCCTTCCTCTCCCCATCTCTCTTCCTGTGTACCTATCTGTGCATCCAGTCTCTCGCAATTGTGGGAATCAGATTGAGTTGACCAAGAAGCCAAACTGCTTATCGATTGAAAAGGGTTCTAGAGAGAGGGAGGTAAAGAGGAAGATCTACAATTCAATACAGGCCTAATGATTTGATTCAAATACGACCAAGGGTTAAATCTGTGTTGACATAATTAAAGTCTCTATATACTATAGTTTCCGATAGAGGTTTTGTGTGTGTGTGTGTGTGTGTGTGTGTGTGTGTGTGTGTGTATGTGTGTGTGTATATATGTTCTGTGTGTGTTGGTAAGCTGTGAAATAATACTGATGGCGTGCCAGAAGAGGAAACTTGTCAGCTGTTCCCGCTGTGATGGGAACAACAGGGAGACAGACAGAGAGAGAAAAAGAGACAGATATTGTGTGTGAGTGTGTGTGTGTGGGTCTGGTATATTTGTGTGACCACATTATGTTTGCCTGTGATTGTGATAAATGAATTTAGCTGCTCATTTCTGCTTTAGCTCAGTAACCATAGATGCAAGTTCTGTTGTTGAATGATGAAAAACGCTGAGATCCATATTTCACTTGTGTTGCCAAAATGAGATTTTGAATGGAGGAAGTAATGTGTCATTTATTTTGGATGATGATATACAGACACACTCTGCTGCGCTTGTCATTTCTACTATATCTTTTAGAACAGGACATGTTTCTTTTTTTGCTTTCATTTATTACCAGTACATTAACATTTGTCTTCAGATCTATAGATCATGAGACAATGCACTGTTAGATCTCAAACATCTATCAATATCAAAGTAAGTAAAAAGGTTTTTGTGTTTTGTGGTTTTAGAGATTTCAGAAAGCCATTTGATATATTTGTCTGCTGCCCGGACACTGGACTTCCTCACAGCTAGAGTGTGCGCTGTGCTAATGGAACCATGTCTGAATCTCTGTTTGACCGCTGTGCTGGTTGTGATGTTGAAAAGAGAGAAAGAGAGAGGCTCTGAGCACAATTACATACATTTCTACATACAAGCACTCCAAATAGCAGAACTTGGGAACTTGCACTGTGTTCATTTAAAGGGGACATATTATGCAAATTACATTTTTTAATGACTTTTCAGTAAGGTTTTTCTGATCAGGATTTTTGGGGCCAATCACTGATTGCTGGAAGCAGCATCGTCCGATACTGACCATGGGGATCTTTTTGAAGCCTTCTATTTATCATGTAACATTATTTATTGATTTACTTATTTAAGTATTCCTAACATCATTGACTATTAATGATGTATTAAGATTATGACATGAGAGTGTTATGATTTGACAATTGTTTATTTTCTGGCAGGCAACATGTGAAACATGTTCCAGTCTCTCTCATAAAGACAACTTAAACCAGAACAGCCTACATTTGGTTATTGGGAGCAGCTTAGAGCTTAACTAAAAACTTTCCTTTGGAATGAAATAAATAAAATATGTGCACAACTCCCCAAGTTAGAACATTATTATATATTTTGAGGTAACAGAAATCGAGTGTATGGATGATCTGCCATGTAATATTTGTTAGTTTATACAGTAATCTTACAGTTTTTCCGCACAGCAACTGGATGCTGAAAGTTTCCATGACAGCCCAATGCATACAGTTTGCGTGTTGTAACTGCACAGTTTGGTTTGGTGCCATTACTAATGTACAGCTCAATATGTTTGCCTATATGATGTATTCCCACCGCTGGAAATCTGCATCACTCCTAGAGAATACTTGCACCAGGATTGGTTTGCAGCATAAAAGATGATGATCTAGCCAGGCTAAAAGAGAGCCACCTCCGGGACACGTGGCTTTAGGCTCGGCATACCTTGCTAAGTGAGATTAGTGCCCCTACACTTGAATGCAAGTGTCCCTATATGCAGATGACCTGCTACTTTATATGTCAGACCTGAAAAAAAAAGTCCTTTATATCTTACATTTTTCCCTATCAATCAGCTGGACAGGGGTTATAACACAGTGTGATTTGTCACTCTTTCTCCCACAACATTTAAAAATTGGGAATCAACATTTCCTGAAATACTGTATATCACTACTATTTGACAACAATTTCTCTGTACTAACAACAAAAGAGATCTTCAAAAGTGGAACAGCTGGGGGTTCCAGTGGCTCACTTGGTGTAGCACATGCCATTGGGGCTTGGGCTTTGCTGCAGCAGCCCAGGTTCGGTTCCGGCCTGTGGCAATTTGCTGTGTGTCTTCCCCTCTCTCTTACCTCTTTTCAATTCATCCATCGTCTCTGTCTAGAAAAGGCCAAAAATAAGCTTAAAAAAAGTGGAACAGCTTGCAGATCACACTGGCAAGGAGAATACAACTTCTCAAAAGTTTCAAGGTCCTTCTTTCATAGCATTGACGGTATGTTTTTCCTCTTTTGTGTGGGGCAATAAATCTCAAAATAAGGCTTCAAAAATGTTTATTACAAAAGTTTATTACCAAATTTGCAACATTACTACTGTGCAGCCAACATGCAAAAAACTTTACACTATCCTGACACTCTGTCACTCTTTCACCTTAAAAGCTTGGTATGTCATGCAAACAGGCTTAAACCCTAACAAACCCTAACACAGATTTTAATAGTTATATCCACTTTTAAAAGCCAGTAACAAATCACACAGCACTTTGGCTGAAATACACTCCCCCTCCAATTTGTAATAATACATTGTTCAAACCTGCTAAGATTCTTTTTCTTTCTCAGCACAATTGATGATTTCAATAGTGAGCACAGCTTCTCTCAGTTGTATATGGCCTTCAATTTAAAACAACCTCACCTCTTGAAATGCTTTCAAATTCTGCATTTCCTCAAATCAAAATCACCTTCTATTCCAGCTTCCACCCCCACAGATTGCTAAATTTGGTATGTCTGAATCTGACTAAAAATTATTTGTAAAGCAAAAACAGGGGCGTTCTTTATTGAACATTTCATAACCAATTTGTGTCATTGGATTGTTTTGTGATGATTCCTAAAATGCCAATAAAATATTATTATAAAAAATAAAAATATTTTAAAATATTATAAAAATATCATAAAAAAAAGAAAGTGAGAAGTTGTAAGGAGAGAATGAGATGTGGTGGAGGACAACAGAGTCATTTAAAGGCAGTCGATATATGAACCACTGTGGCACAGATCATCCTAATGCACCTTTTTGCAGAATCTGCAGAATGTATTTTTTTTTCTTTTCTCTCTCTCTTCCTATATATCTTTCCCACATACACAGACACATTCACACACTTGAGTGTTAGAGTGTGGTGGTCACACAAGAGGCAATTTCACAGCCCTTGGCCTGAACCACCTCAGCACCTGCAACTTCATTACTGTACACTTGCACTGTTCTGCAGCACACATGTAGACACACTGTGGGGTGCAACAGTTCTTGCGTCCCTCAATGTGGCACTTCATGATAATGGTGGTAACATTCAGTGTCCAACTCATTTAGCCTGTGGTGTGGTAAACAGCAAATCAAGCCACAGAGTAATAATAAAGGGGTACAACAGTGCTGGAGAGGTAGAGATATCATTTGAAGCCAAAAAGCACACAAAGAAAGAAAATAACTAAATACCACCAGCACATGTTGTAACAGCACAATGGGTTACATGGCCTGCTCCTTTTTGTTCAGCGATTTTAAATAGGTCTGTTGTACCCATTGAGGGCTGTGTGCGCTGCTTGGAGAAACAATTGACAAATCACGGCTTTGCAGGCAGGATTAAAAATGCCAACATCACCACCTTCCTCCATAGCTAGAATCCTACGTCCATGAAAACGGAACAGAAAAATCATGTAGATTACTTTGATACAGCAATAACCCTTCAGTCAACATATTTTTTGGTCTTTATGAAAAATATTTTGTTAACTCCAAGCAATCACCACTACAGATTCCATTGTGACCAAAAATAATATTGTTTAAAGTTGGTATTGGGGCAAACAAATTGGCCCCCTCACCTCCCAAAAAAGACATTTGACATAACCTTTATATTTCTTTCCTTCATCTGGCCCCCTGACTGTAATAATGTCCACCATCACCCCTTTCTCGACAGGTGTCAATCAAGCCACTGTTAACTAAAACACAGTGTGATCACTAGACTGACTGCAGTCCACTGGCTGGTTGCCCCCCTTGTCATTCACTGTGGCTTGTTGCCTCCCTCTCTCTCTTTTATCACGCCTCTTTCTCTGCTGGCTTCTCATTTCTTCTGATGTAAGGTTTCTCACTTCTCTTCTTTCTCTGCCCTCATCTTGACAGACAAAATGGATATACCTTATCTCGCCTCACTGTCAGTCAGGTTCTTTCACTCTACACTCTCTTCTCTCCGTCCACCTTTTCTGCTGCTTTTCTATTACTGTCTGCTTTTGTAGAAACCCTGATCTGTTTGGACCTGGCCCCTGATTTAGAATAGATGGCTTCTTCTCTGTTTTCTACTACTACTACTACTTCTGTCTCCCGTCATGGCCACTTCATCTTCCCTTCAGAATTACTGTTTGTTCCCTTTACTCTCTCCTGCTGTTCTTTCCCTTTGCTCACTTTCACACTTTCTCTTTCTCCCGTGGCATTTTCACCATCATGGCTCTCACATAAATTCACTAGGACAATTTATGTCACAACTTCCCACTTTGTCCCCTTCTCCCTCTCTCTGTCCCCTTTCTTTCTTTCTTTCGTCTCACCACTACCTCAATGACCTTCAACTCTATCTCATCCTTTATCTCTCCCACCAACAAATTCGTCTTCCCTCATCTCAGCTCTCTACCTAACCTCTTACCTCCTCTTCATCCCCTCTAATGCTGACTCTAGCTCCTCCACCTCCAACCCCCCAAAGTGTGAACCTGGCCCCCCCTCTTCCCCTCCTATGTCACAGACAGAATGGCCATGCCAATGCTGATTAGAGTCCGCATGGCCAGATGCTCAGCTAGGCTTAGCGGAGGCCTGTGGGAAAGAGAGCTGCTTATTCTAGCCTCAGGAGATGGATTGAAAACGACGGGAGCTAAAACAAGCAAGCATTCTCTCATTACACTCGCACATTGAACACACCCACACATGCGCACTAGTACACAAGTGAGCACGTATAATACACAGCTGTCTACTCAAGAAGAAAACATATGCATGCAGAAGCACGTTATAAAAACACACTCTTTTCAAATAATTCTTTTCCTCAGGCATTTTGCATTTGATGTTGTGTGCTGAAATATACTGTAGGGTTTTTCAGCTGGTTGGTTAATCAACCATTGCTGTTGAGGATTGATCTTGTTTGAAGAACAATGTGGTATACATGCATAAATACATATGTTCAGTGTAATGCGATGGATGTCAATATCTAGTTTAGCTTTAGACTTTAGACTTTAGACTTCTTTATTTTAGCTGCTCAGGAATTTAGTAAAACAGGATTTCAATCAAGTCTTTACCTTTGCTGTTTAATATTGCGATTTAGTGTCAAACAAATTGTGAAATATTTCTCTAGATTGACATTGTTCTGCATACATATTTTGGATTGATTCGTATTCCCTAACCACAGCTGATAGAAGCAACAATATAGTAATTACACAGTTTTATACTTTTTCATTTGCTTGAATGTTTGACTCTCGCACTCAACCATGCTGTTCTTCAATTCAATTCAATATACTTACATTTCTATTCACCATTCTCACACAACTTCACCGCAGGATTTCTGACAGTCTCTATTTATCCTTTTTATATTGCGCTCTGATTTACAATTACTTACCGAGGACATGACTCACAGCTACAATGTAGCTTAGGTCCATTTCAATGAAAGCCATTAATATATGAAATGTTGAAGAGGGTGATTTATCTTTTGAATGGTATTTAGGTTTTCAATTTAATTTTATATGAATCAAACACGGTATATACAGAGCTGAATGATATAGAAAAGGGTTTTGCTCTATCTACACTCCTCTGTTTTATAGGGCATTATATAGCTCCAGTTAAATCCATAAATTACATTTAAGTCACTCCATAAACCTGAGTGCAACCTGCTGTAAAGACTGCCATCAGGATAGCAGAAATCCCATTCCAGATCATTTCAGTGAAGGTCTCCTCAAGGCCACTGAGTTGAGGGGTCAGACACAGATACCACTCACTGATCATTGATGCTGTCAATGATTATAAATCATCGAGTGGCATTGTGTACAGCTAAACACTGATGCTGGAAAGTAGTATATCCAGCAGCCTGGAAAAGCTATTTAAGATTAAGGAGCAGATTTACAGCATTTATATTACTTAGTCTTCCTCTAATAAAAAACAAAAATCGCTGTAGTTCTGATTAAATATTTATGTAATCTGTGCCTTCTCAAATTTGCTACATCAGTTTCTTTGGAAGTAACCACTAAGGAGAAAAGAAGAGCCAATCTTTTAAGTGTGAAGTGCTTTGTTTGGCATTTTTGGCAGGTGGATGATACAATACATGAAGTTAAGTGCTAAAGGAAAACATTGAGACGCCTCAGAAGCTTAAATTCACTCAATGTGTATTGTGTGAGATTAAAAAAGAGAATCCCAGTGGCACTTAACAAATTACAGAATTTAAATAAATGTTCCATGTGTATCTTAAGTGCTTATTAATGTCTGAAATGTAACTATTTTCTATGAATTAGGTTGTTACATGGTTCTAATTGGACGACATACTGAGCATGATGAAATTGTGTGCAATTTCTCTCTAGAGGAGTGAGTCTCCACTCTGGATCTTGTGATTCTGAGTTCATGAGTCTTTCTGTACCTGATGTTATGAAAAATCTGAATATTCTTAGTATACGGCATTAAAGTGCTGCACACCTTGAATTTTACACTTAATAGCGAATAGAGAGGGAGAAAAGGTCGGTTTGGGCTGCACACGGTTATCTTGTGTGTCGACCAATTGCCGCTGTTCTCCAGTCAGACTGAAGGAGGGCTGCTGAATACAGGTGGAGAGGGTTGATTAAGAATTTTCTCTAGTGTAACACACCAGAGGAGAACCCCAACTCTACACTTGGCTATCATGAGTGTTGACCATTTTGCAATTTAGCACAACAGAGAGTGGAAAGGTTTTGGGGTTAAGCAATCTGTACTTGTTTGTATTGAGAATTTGCTCCTTTTGCAACTTTCCTCCAGCGACCAGAGAAGAGCTGCTCAGGTGGAAAATGGTAGAGGTGGAAAATGTTGGTTTAGACTGAGGCTTAGCCTACGGACTGCATTTTGCTCTAGTGGACCAACAGATAGCCTCCAATCTGCAGCTGTGTGTTGTCCATTTACTCCAACTACTGATAAATAGGGTTAAAATAAGATCACCTACCCATCTTGACCCACAAAAATGCACACTCACACATTCTCACATGCATATGAAGTTGGTCCTGTAAATGAGCTCTGTTACTCTATTAGCATTTTTTGGCTTATGCTTTAAATCTGTCTTAAGCTGCAAAATGCTGAAACAAGTGGAAAACTAATTGTGTGTGTTAGAGAGAGAGAAAGAGAGTGAATATTTGTGTGTTTGTGTGTGTGTGTTTATGTGTGTGGACCATAATCATGCATGCCGGCACCCTCCAGGATGATAAACCCAGTGTCTGTTTGTGTGTTCAGGTCAATGAATGCTATTTCACTTGCATAAGTGGTTCCTCTCCTTGACAAGATTGCATTTAAAGGCAATGACCTCATCCTTAATGCAAGCAGTAACTGCATGGAGCTGGCATTGGTCTGTGGGCAACTGTGTGTGTCGAGTCGTAATCCAGTGCTGTTTACCATTGCCTTGACTTGCCCCAAATGGCTACCTTGTGAAGGTCATTGTATATAATATTGGCCATCTATGCCAAGGGGTTATATAATACATATTGGGGGCATGGTGTGCTTCTGGCTGCTCTTGTACGGGGTTACAAAGGGGCTTGATATATGAGAAAGACTGAGAAGGGATAAGCAGAGAGAGACAGAGGCACTCAGAGTGGCATTAAGAGAAGATAAGTATCATAGAGATGGAAGGTGAAATGGCTGTGCTGAACTGCACTTCAGTTCAAGTCTGCTCTGGCCAGCCAGACGGGGGCCAAGAGTAAGGCCAAGACAAAACTAAAACTACTAAACTGTGTTCTGCACACTAATCGTAGAAGCACTTGTGTATATGCTCTGTTACAACAAGAGAGAGAAGCTGGGTTGTACACTGGCCATTTAGTAACACCATCTGCAGGCACTCAGATTTGCTTAAGTCTGAAATGATAGAATGTCTCTGGTTGATTTGCCATTTTCATATTTTAACCAGCTTAAACATCCTGAACTCTTCCATCTGGATTTCATCAACACATAACATCATCTATATCACATCTCACTGAACGGGAGGGTGTAGACCAAATGACCTCCTCTGAGAAGCTCATCACATCCATTAGATGGTAAAGTTGTTTGTGTTGGAAGAACATAATTTTTCACAATTTTAAATATGCTTCAGAGCACATCGTCCTTTTACAAATTGCAGCAGTTCACCGCAATTTTTAACTTGGTGGCAGTTACATAATCATGTTGTAAAGGTAAGAAATCAAGTATTAAGACAGGTGGCATATTTTCTTTTGGTGTAAACATCTTCATACTGACACCAGCATACACCAACAACTTGGCTCAACAGGATATTGTATGCAACACATGCCTTTATACTGAAAACTCAACCTCAATATATTATGTTTTTGTATCACTCATCCAAATGCTATTAAGATAAATAACTCAGAGTGCATATTTAACCCGGCTATTACCAGGAACAGATGTTTCTCTCTCATGCATAATTTGGATTTACAGCACACTCTGCTTTTGATGTTAAGCTATTGGCATTAAGAGAGGGTACCAAACTAGATATCAGCAACATTATCACAGTCTCCGTTCAAACTGTGCCTGTTTAGAACAAGCCAATTGCTTGGCCTCTGGTACTGCAGCTTCCGACTTTCTTGAGAACGACTCATCCAAACAACTTCACACTGGACAGTGCACTGAGCAATACCTCTGTCATGACATTGTTTTGTCCCCTCGCAATGCAACAGTATACGTGTGATGTGAGTGCAAAAGCTCATACAAACATTTTTATGGCCTCAATGAAGTCAAAGCCCCATTCAGTGTATATGGATAAGCCCCAGATTTTACAAACCTCAATAGTATGATTTGACATGATGTTGTTGGTCCATAAAAGGCTTTTTGTGTTGTGTTACTTCAAAATGTACTATTGGTCGACCTCTAGTGCTCACTTATGTGTGTTTGAGTATCTGTCTGTGTGTGGTTTATCACACACAGACATACACATGCACGCACACACCTGCCTCTGGTACCTTGCAACATCTGGACAGTCTGGACTCAGGTGCAGTCATCTGAGCACTCCAGGTCTTTCGTGACACTGACTACATTATGCTTTCATTTGAACCAGGTCTTTGGAAGCCTTTGTACTTTTTGGGGCAACAGTGGCTCAGGAGGAAGAGCGTGTCGATTCCCAGCTTCTCCAGTCAGCATGTCGAAGTGTCCTCAAGCAAGATACTAAACCCCAAATTGCTCCAAAGCTGCACATTTGGTGTGTTTCTCTGTTTCCGTGTGTGTGTGTGTGTGTGTGTGTGTAAATGATTAACTCCCCCAGATGAGCAGGTTGGCACCTTGCATGGTAGCTCCTGCCATCAGTGTATGAATGTGTGTGAATGGGTGAATGTAAATGTGGTGTAAAAGCACTTAGAGCGGTCAGAAGACTGGAAAGGCGCTATGACAGTGCAGACCATTTACTGTTTCTGGTGATTTCATTTACACTCATATATTTTTGTTGCTGTGTGTGTGTGTTTTACATTAAGTAGGATTACAGTCTTTGGAAAGCACATTCTCTTTCCCTTCTGTGCATTTCCTGCTTGTGTATTGTTAGAGTTAATTTAGTTCAGATTACAGTGTCTTATTTGCCCAGTTTCACCTACTGCTCCTGCTAATTAAACCATATTATGTATAAATCTGTTAATCCCTTTGATGTAAGCAGGTAGGGAACTACCCTGGTGCTGTAAAAGAAGTCAGGAGAACGACAAATGCAATGGCAAAACCTCATGGTGTGTGTGTGTGTGTCATTTAGGACAAAGTAAGGATGGTGAGCAGGCTAGATAAATGTCATGTCGCGCCACCTAATAGGCTCTCATGCCATTCAGACTCCCCCTTTGGTCTTGATCTCTGACAGACATGTGGCCTTGGGAGATGGCACACCACACAAACTCTCTCTCCCTCTGTCTTTCCTACACACACACACACACACGCACACACACTGCCTGGCAGTCACCTTAATTTGAATCTAAACTGGGTAGGTCCTTGTGAGAGGTGGAGGACAGAATGTAATCCTCTAAGTAGCTGTTTCTAGAAAAAGCTACTGACTTAAATATTTTGGAGATGTCAGACACTGTTGCATTACCAATAGATAGATAACCTGCTCTATCATGATGTGCATATTTTCTATGTATCTATTTATTTCTTGGCTCACACGCTCCCAGATGTTTGGATCTGGGAGTGGGGAGGAGACTGTGACAGATAGGCAAGACTAGTGGTGTATCAGGGCTTCCTCAGTGTGCACCCTTTGCAGCATGAACACACACACACACACACACACACACATACCAGCAGTGCTAATAGTCCCAGAGTAGACCAGTCCACAGTCGACTGAGAGGTGGCCTGATCAGGTTTGCTCTGATCTGTTTCGTTCAGTTTTTAGGTAGGATCATGACTCTGACATTAACTTCAACCATGCTTATGAGTGGAAGGCCACAACAGTGCAGCTCATTACACAATACAGGTGAGTCATGGAAACCAGATGTGTACATTTAATAGTTGCTTAATTGGGCAAACAAAGCCTCCTTTGTCTCTCCATTTTACACAAAATCGCTCCAATTTTGGAAATTGTTTTTGATTGCAAAATTCAAGCAGAGAAATTCTGGGCTGTGTGTTGTGTGTGTCTCTGTTCGCAGTCTCTTGTTTCAGCGGTTATGTACTCGTCTCATATAAGTGAGTCAGTCCTTCAACTGAGGAAACACCTACTTACGAAGATAACTATCTATCCTCTTTAAGCTTGTCTTATTTAATCTATTTGGTTTTTTTTTAAGATGAATGATTGAAAATACAGAAAAATTATACAAAAATATCACTATCTTTAGGTCTTGAATGTGTCATGAGAACACTGTATTTTCTGTAATCCTCATCCAAAAAATGGTCTCATCTTCGACCACTCTGATTTATCATGATTGTGGTGACTGTCTGCTAACATTAATTGTTTAAAATTGTGATAATTGTCTGAGTTACCATACCATTCTTGACACGTAACAGCAAAGTGAACCAAAAGAAAAAATCGAAGAAATCGAGATGTACCTCAGAAAGGGAAGCAGCTATGTCTCATTTTTACTTCTTTTACTATCCCTCAGATGGCAGTAAAACCAAAGTCAATGTAGAGCCATTCAGGAAAGTGGAAGTGGAAAGGTGATGATTTAGTTTGTAATCACTTTTTGGAATAGATATACCAGAAGAAGAAAGGGAGGGTGCTTGGGTTTTATATCCTACTTATATCCCTCTTGTTAAATATTTTTAATAAACTCCTTTCAAAGAAACTAACATTTATTGGTAAAATATGTGCTACAGGCTACCCATATTCCCATATGAAAGCTGACTCATTCGTTAAAAGGAAAAGAGAAAAGAAGGGAGAGGAAAGAGGAGAGAGCAAAGAGATTAGGCTGTTGATTGGATATGGTTCCCAATTCAGCTTGCTGCCAGTGCCAATAACAAAAAGGAGATACAATAGTAAAGGAGGGGGAAGAGAGGACAGGGACAAGAGGGTGGCGATGGTGGAGTTTGAGTGTAATGGAGTCAAGACCCCTAACGGGCTGTCAGATGCTGCTCACTTGCCGCACAGTCGCTCCTTTACACACACGGCTTGTGTGCTTGCATTTGTGTGTGTGTGTGTGTGTGTGTGAGTGAGTGCATGTCGGTGCACCCCGGTGATAAATCTTAATTATACAACGGAGTGCAGGCCATGTGCCATCTCATCATACCATGTCAAATCTCATAAGCAATAGTAGAGAGTGTGAAAGGAAGAGTGAGAGACAGATGCAGCAGTATGACAGAGAGAGTGAGAAAATGTACATGCTGTACCTATACAGAATTGAAAGGGACAGAGCAAAACACGGAGTGCAAAGGGAGGTAAATCTTTGTCTGGGATGCTCTGGGGTGAAACCACTGTGGTCCCTTTTTCAAGGGTTCACTTAGAGAACATAAAAGGCTTTTTCTGTTGTGTTACTGTTTGTGATTTTGCCATCAGCCCTGTCAGTGCTAATCAAATCTAAAAACCTCTGCTGCTGCTACCATTGAGCGGATCTAGTTTGTCCCAGGATGAGCTGGCGGATGAATACACGGTTCTGGCATGTCAGGGAAAGAATGGGGCTGGGGGCGTTGTTGTGGCCCGCTGAGTCATCGTGGCCAGGGTGATCTCTAAAAGCAGCCCCCCAGCCCCCCAGAGTAATGGTTAATCGTGGGAAGTCTGGTGTTAGGGTAAGTGTGCCTGTGTGTAGGCCGAGCCAGTTTGTGGCCAGTTGCGGTGGGTTTTGGCGTGCTGTGGTGTGACAGGGCCAGTCACGCGGATGGGGCGTGTGTTGTTGTAGCTGTGGCGGTGGGGAAAGCCCTGTACAAGCAGCTCGTAGCTCTGCTGGCTGGGAGAAGAGCCGGGGCAGCTCTCCCAGAATAAAAAGCAGAAAAAAGCCCTGTCCTTTTGTTTTCACGGCTGTTGTGTTCCCTCTGCTGCGGGTTTTTAGGAGTCTGGTCTCTGTGTCCTCCTGGTTGTCTGTGACTGTCCCATTGTGACATTCGGTCCTATTCTGGACCTCTGGTGTTGTGCTCCGTCGCCACAAAACCTCACACAGACATGGTCTACTTCCTGGAATGGTGGTGTCAACCCAGGAAGTGCAATCTTTGAACCACAAAGTGCTGAGTAGAAAGTATATTCATTTCATTTTCCTAATCACAGAAACATAACATTTGCATCATAGATGCAATACAAAGCTACTTTGGATGAACTGGTCAAGAAACTGTGTATTATAGAGAAGAGGAAAAAATGAAAGTTTTTGATCTCTTAACACAGGGACACACAATTGTTTTAAGGATTATAAGTATGATTTTAGGCAAAACGACTGATGGAACAAGTTGGACTGAGTCTGTTCCGGACAGGGTCGGTGGAGATAAAATCACACAGTGAACCATGTTGTGTTATTGTCATTCCAGTTGTTTAAACGTGTTTGATATTTACCTCAGACATTGCGTGCGATAAAAATGAGAAAAAATTCTAAAAACGAAACTGCCCAAAAAGAAGTGAGCAAACCTGAAACCATGATATACTGAGAGTGAGAATTCACTCAGCTATTAGTGAAACAGAGTTTTCCTGTGTTACTTCACCTTGTAGGCACTGATTGCATTATACATGACCATGACAACCTTTTTTTGATTTATGTTTTGGTAAATGAACATGTGAGATCCTGTGTTCTCACAGGATTTTGGGGTCGCCTATCTACACACATCTAACCATGGTCTGCTGATCCCCAGTGTGTTCTCTCTGGACTGGATACTCATTTAGTATGTGCCTGTCTCTGTCTGCCAAGGCAGTCTAATGAATATTTTGGTGGAAAATTGTAGTAGCGTACGGACCTTAACAATTACTGATTTTCAAATATTATGTAGAAACAACAGTTCATGTATTTGTCCTTGTCAGCTCTGGAAACAGTGCCCTTTCTTATCAGCTCATACATGCAGCATATGCCTCTTGTTGTAAGTTGATTCATGTTATGCATGTTTTTGTGGAAACATATATACATAAATGTATTAGTGTCTTATCTTGTGCTGCACATGTGTCTCAGGTTAAGACTCTGTGCCTCTCTGGTCATGTACATAACAGGATAATTGGCTCTAGTCAGTTTCTGTCACTCAGACCTGCAGCAGATTGCAACTGCAGAGCATTACAGTATCACAAATGAACCATTCCACTAGCCGCATTATGCTGAGGAAGTCTTTCTATACTGTACATTACAAGAACACAGAGCACACATATAGAAATCCATGCACATACTTGCTCATCATTTGGCTGCACATAAGGACTTTCTACACCACTATACTACATCTCGTATACTACATCATCTTCAATGTGTCCAGTTAGGGCTGGAGTTGGGCTGAATAACATAAAACTTCTCTGTCTGAGTATCTTGAGCCAATTATGAGAGGGATTGTACACCTCTTATGTGGTGGTGTGTGTCTGCCATCTTGTAACTTTTATTTATTTATTTATTCTTTTTTTTAACATTTGAGACGTTCAGCATCTCTTAGTGTTTGCTTTGTTTGCCGCCCCCTAAACTTGACTGCTGCTTGCGGAATAATAGACTGAAGAAGAAAAGTCTCTATATGACAAAGCTCCGACTGTGTCATTTCAACAGACAGAACCCTTCTTATTTCCTGAAGGGCAAAAAAAACATTTTTTTGCAGGTGAAGTCCTCAAACACAAGTCTGCTCATGTTTTGAGCCTGTTTCTGTTGTCTGTCTGCTGTCACTCCTGCTCGCTCAGGTCAGAGGCCCATTAGCTGACAAAAACTGACTGAGTTCTTCTGTCTTCATGTCTGCAGGCACAGAAATCGTGGATAGAAAGAGCGTTCAGCAAGAGAGAATGTGTTCATATCATAGTGAGCGCCAAAGACCCCCATAGGTGAGTAAGTCTGTGCGTAAAGGAAATTGGAAAAACATTAATGCATTGCACCATATACATATACATGCACATTATCTAATTCCAGCTAATCCTTTTTGTTTTGAACTGTGGAACAAACAAGAGATAAAGAAAGTTCATCATTGTCTGAGATTAGTCTTAGATATATATAGTTATGTATATATATATATATATATAATGATTCAGCTGCTTGATTATTTGCTATAAAAGCTTCAAGAGTGTAATGAGCAAATGTTATAGCCCACCTCACATATAGCAGATTAAGAGCCCTGTTTCACCACTGACCTTTTTAAAACATGCCTCAGAGTAATATCACGCTGGCCTCTATTTGCATCACAGGTAGATGCTTTGCTCTAATGAGCCCCAACACTGACATTATACATTTTAAAACCAGAGATATGAAATTCAGGTTCAGGCCATGAAGACAGTGAAATATTACACATCATTTTAAAAGGTTATTAATTTAAGGACAGGGGTGCACTGCTTATCAGTGTAGCAAAGTATAACTGTGAAAGTACGTTTCTAAGGGTCCGCATAATACTACTACTAATAACATGATTGTAATGACTAGAGCACTTATCAAGAAAGAAAATGTAATTTCCTTCTGAAAGAGACACCTCTGCGCACACCATCTCAACATTCCTCTGTTTCTGCTCCGCAAAGTCACTGTAAGAGTAACGTTTAAATCTTTACTACAGTCGACCTTTGGGTGACAAACTCACAGAGGCAAGCCTAATTCCTGCTGTACCGCCCTCATAGACAGACATAGACACACATAGGAAATGCCACTGTTTGTTAGGTAAACAGAATTAGCACAACTGGAGAAAAGCAAGTGGAAGCCAGGAGGAAGGGAAAGAGATGTTTCTCAAGATCAAATCAGCTTTTCTCTTTTTAGTCAAAAACATATGTCTTGACGCATAAGATGGAAGGAGGCAGAGTACCTTTGGTAAGAGGCGACGGAAACATGAAGTGATAATCAAATCCTCCTAGGGCTCCCACTACACCCTGTGAGGCTAAAATGTGGAATATGAAAGCTGCATTCAGTACATCTGAATAACCACGCACTTGTGTAGGGATGCAAAAATTCATATAACCGTCATTCTGCTAACTCCTGGAGAACAAGGGAAAGGAAAAGACAGAGGTTTGTGAAGAGCAGAAAACAAAATGAGACAGCCAATAAAGATTGCAGGGGCCCACAGATCCTTCTGCTCTCCTCTCCTCCCAATCAGGAGATGAAAGTCAGATGACAAGCCGTCACTTCAGCCTTGCCCTCGTCTTACTGCTGGGTGCATGACTTTGGCAGCTCTCACACTTTCTCTCTCTTCCTCAGTCACACAAAATCTCTCTCTCACCATCTTCTTTTTCCTTCTCGATGCTACGGTAGCTTCTCCATTGGACTGTGTAAAGGACAGTGTAATTTACTAATCTTTCATTCACTTCTCCTTTCTCCTCACACCCAGGTGTTGTTGTGGTCGTCTGATAGGTCAGCATGTGGGCCTGCCACCGGGCATCTCATCCAGCCAGAATGATAAGGCAGAGCGTTTGGCCAAGAATGACAGCCTGTCGGAGAAGTGGTCGATCAGCAAGCACACACAGCTCAGCCCCACTGATGCCTTCGGCACGATTGAGTTCCAGGGAGGAGGACACTCCAACAAAGCCATGGTGACTTCCATAATAAATCTGCTGTGGAAACCTTTTCTCTTGAGATAGTCAACATCCCATGTTGTTCTGACCCCTGATGGAAACACCCCCTTGCATTATTCGAAGTGTGGTTTTGAAAATTCCCCCAAATTTTGTCACAATCTGATATTCAGTATCTGGACTGAATATGGACAGATGGACAAAATGATTGGAGTTTTATGCATTGATGTCTGGATGGAGAATAATAACATGAGATGTTGTCTTGGCATGGGTTAAAAGAATAGAGTAGTGGTCCTCGCTGAATACACTGTAAGGAGAGGAAAAACTGAAAGTGCATCGTTATTGATGTGATTTGTAGATGTTTTCCTCAGCTGCAGTAAACCGATGCAGACTGACAGCACACAGGTACAGAGGAGGGAAGTGTTAGATGCTTGCTTATCTGAAATTCACCTATTGATCTGGATGGCAGTTATACCAGCGCTGTTAAAATGGTTGAATATTCCAATGAATGGCATTTTTTTGTGAATTAATACATGATTGATACATAGTCCAAATACAAATGAAAATTGCATGTAATGAGGACTCATCTGGAGTCCCCGTGTGCCTTCCTCAATGCAGTTCCTTTGCAAAATTATACTGTAGCTGGCTAGATGATCAATTTAAAGGCATCACACAAATGCAGAATGACAAAATCAAAGTCATATCAGCATGCAAAATCAATCAAATTAGCATAATTATAATGTAATTACATATAATTAGTGATTAGAAAGACTTAAGTGTGTAGACACTGCAGCAGATAAAATTTTGCGTGATTAATCGATCCATCCCAAAACTAGTCTGATTGTATATAATCACCGTTTATGATAACCATGGTGACAGAATCACCCATCACACATACTGTAGCATTGAGGGAATTCAGATGCTTAAGGCTGCATTATGTCTAATGTGTTCCTAGTGTTGAATTATTAATCCAGGCATATGTCAGGTTAGGTGTCTGGGGGTGAATTAGATATATAAACAGATGCTCTATAATGCATGTGGTTCTCCAATCATAGCAAACATCTGTTCAATACTGTTGCGCTTGGAAATGAAAACCATACACCCGGGCAGGTCTGCAACACTGGTTCATGTGGTACTTTTCCATCTCATGATTTTTCCTTCACAGATTTGTTTCACTTGAATGCTTTTATAGCATGTAGTGCACATATGTTTATGCATGCGTTCCCCGTTTGTGTGTATGTCTCAAGCACACGCCGACTTCAAGTCATAGTGTGGCTGAGGGTGATGCAGATGTGATGCTGTACATCACTGACACATGCCCCTCTGTTTTCAGTATGTGCGAGTATCTTATGACACCAAGCCTGACCTTCTGCTCCACCTGATGACCAAGGAGTGGCAGCTGGATCTGCCCAAGCTGCTCATCTCAGTCCACGGGGGCCTCCAGAACTTTGAGTTACAGCCCAAACTTAAACAGGTCTTTGGCAAAGGGCTCATCAAGGCTGCCATGACAACAGGAGCCTGGATCTTCACCGGAGGGGTCAACACAGGTGAAGTACAGTATAAACACACACACATAAACGCAGCTTATTGTGAGAACTAATGCAAAACAGTCTTTACTAGTGTGAAATACTCAAAAATCATGCAACATTCCCCTGATCTTTTATCAGCAATGTGCAGCCTTACTGTTTTATACAAATTGAGTGGTTATGTACTTGTGCCAGGAGTATGATGAATCTGTTCAAATGTTCTTCATAAGTTATCAGCTATTGAATATTATATTTATGAAGCCCTGTGAGGCTTTAAATATGTTGAACCACTGAATCACTGCGAAAGGGTTCTTTTAAGTATATTACAAGCACTCAGCTGTTCTTAGAGACACTCATACTCAGACCAGACAGGTGAAGTGATAGCTCTCAATTATTATTTCATGCATCTTGAATGAAAATGGTGTCAACGAGTTGAAACTGCTTGTTTTATCGCAGAAACTCAATTACAGGGTGTCACGTTTAAACCAAAAGGCGTATTTGATTGCACAAACTGTATGACAGAATGTCAGGCAATTTGGGCCTATCGTGGACCTATATTTTTCAAGGAGTGGTATTCCACTGAAATCATTAGAGAAAGAACACTAGTAATAGTTTTGAAGAATCAAGATTAGAGAGAGAGAGAAGATTGGCTTAAGACTTGTCGAAGATACTGAAGAGCTGTATGAATTTTGCCTAGAGCAGGATTTCTGAGGAGCCCAGTGGACTGGATGTGTTGACCATAGGAGTTGTCGGGTTGGAAGTTTAAATGCAGCAGAGAAAAAAACAGGATATTGGTTGAAATGAATGTAGGGAAAACTGAAAAGTCAGCTGAAAGATTGACAGCTCGTGAATTATGCATAAATGTGGGGTTATCATACATATGGAAAGTAGGCTCCATGAGTGAACTTTAGCTCCTCTGTGTTCTGATCTTGGTAAGCTATGGATAGCGGTATGAAGTCTGAAATGCTTGCCTGATGCTGGTTGACATACTGGGATGGTATGGACCACATATTCATTTCTTAGCCACCTTTTGTCAAACATTATCAGCACTGTTTCACTTTGTCATCAATGTAGGAGTTCATTGTATTGATCTTGTATTGTGTATAGGTCTTTAAAAAGAGAGACATTTTTAGTAACTCAGACTAGATTTAGCAGGCTAGAAATAAGAGAAGAGATGCAAAAATAAAGTTTGATAGGAGTGATGTAAAGAAATGATACAGCTGTGGATGCTGCAGAGTGCCCACACTTGAATGCAGAAGGGAATGGAAAGTAAGATTTAGTGACAGAATGGGTACAGAGGCAAGAAAGAGGAAGAAAGATGCCTGAATTATGGATGGAAGGATGGATTGAAGGGATAGCTGAGGGTGGAGGTGGAGAAAGAATGAATGTCAGCTGGAGAGATGGGATAAGATGGCCTCCAGGTCTGACTGCCGCTCCCCTGAGGACAACAACTAGAGGCCTGGAGCTACGACCTGTCTATGTTTGAAGCTGTGTGTGTGTGTGTGTGTGTGTGTGTGTGTGTGTGTGTGTGTGTGTGTGTGTGCGCACGTGTGTGTGCGTGCATTCACATTTTCTGTTGGCCACGCTGTTGTCTTCTGCACCTAATAGATTCTGTTCATCTTTTCCAGCAGAGTGTATCATAATCTAAGTTTAGGCTGTGTATTGATTGTGACAAAAGAGTTTTTTCTTTCCATTTCCCTGCCCTTTTCTTAAACATTTTTGCACACACACCTACAAACAATCACAGGGGTGATTCGCCATGTGGGTGATGCACTGAAAGACCACGCCTCCAAGTCAAGGGGAAAGATCTGCACTATTGGCATTGCTCCGTGGGGCATCGTAGAAAATCAAGAGGATCTTGTTGGCAAAGATGTAAGTCTCCGAGAACAAACAAACAGAACAATATGAATCACAGAGTGGGCGTTAGCCCTTGTTTGCATGTGTATATGTGAAAAATGTCACACGCAGTTGCCTGTAAATTACAGTTGACAGTTTATTAACTGAAATGCTGAGTAAGCCAATCCACGCTGTGAACACTCCTTCCAAGTGAGCTGGACAGCTGGCGGAACTACATTCGACTGCGGAGCGCGTGCTGACTCATTCAAATCTCTGGGATCAATGTTACGTTATAGTTAATATTTCATCAGAGTGTGCTCCACTCTGTCGCACTGAGCAAGTCAAGCAGAACAGATTAATGTTGGTGGCTGAAATGAGACTATTAAGTGCTGAAGCTCTTTTATTCATGCTTGATTGGTCTCAACTGTACGTGTAATGACCAGATGAGTTTACCTGAGATTGTCAGGCACTGCTCCAGTAGACCAAGTCCAAGCCTCTGGGAAACCTCTGTCATTAATGTCATGAAAATATTCGCCCAGTTTTTAGTGTAATTCATTCTAACCTTAATAACAGTACAATAAATGTTCCTCTGGAGCCACAGAGGACATTATACAACTGTTTTCTGTGGCTGAGTAGTAATACCCATGACATGTAAATTGAAATTGAGCTGTAAAATCTGCAGAGTGCTCCTTTAATTAAACCTTTTGCAAAAGAGAATCTACTGCAGTGTCTGCCATTACTTGGCTTACATTACTGGTGCTACGAAAACAAGACCTTGTTATCATTTAACCATACAGTTTTCTGTTATCACATTGCCACATATCCCTGTAAGCCATGTGCTTTAAGGCTGTATGTGTAATCGTTATCTTCTCTTGGCTAGGTGGTGCGTCCGTACCAGACCATGTCCAACCCCATGAGCAAGTTGACAGTTCTAAACAGTCTCCACTCCCACTTCATCCTGGCAGACAATGGCACTACAGGAAAGTACGGCGCTGAGGTCAAACTGCGACGTCAGCTAGAGAAACACATCTCACTGCAGAAGATCAACACACGTGAGTGGAGTTTACTGTATCTGCCTGTCACGGCTAGTGCCAGTCTGACCTACTTACCCTAAATTAAAGGAGGTGTTTTCAAATGACACGACGAGTGATAAGAGCATAATGAAACTGTAATCCATGTTTTATCAACGACTCCATGGTGGGTTAATTGGGTTCAAGCTCTATTTTATAGCTGCAACCAGAATAACATTATCACTACCTGCTTTACACTGAACACATGCTGTCAGACAGTGTATTTTTAGCCAGCAGTGATATAACTCGATGAGCCTTTGAAAATGTCCCTCCCTTCAGGAGGGGTTTATTTTTTCTTTCAAAGCCTCCTGACAGTTCAGATGAACTCCTCAAATGAACTTGCTTAATAAACCGTGTCTCTCTGTTCTGGGGTGCTACACAAAACTACCAAACCATCTAACAAACACAGATATAATGACCAGCTCACAGCCATTGTAGCTGTGCACACACATAGACTCAACTGTAGACAAGCCAAGTACATAAAGTTGTACTTTTTTACAGACGCATCAAAGACTGAAGGGTACATCAGATGTGTTTCTTTGCAATCTTTTTATCTTTATTTGAAACTTGATAGTACACACCAGTCACAACATGGTAGATGGGAAGCATTTTTAACCAGTGGGTCAACGTCACGTTGTTTTGACACACATTAACTGAACAGTGTATTATCACACACTTCTGTTCAAACTCGATACAGCATTCCATGTATTAACATTTTGCTGCATCAAAAATACACCTTGCTCACAAAACGGCAGCAAGGGTGTACTTCAATTCTTGTTTGTGCACGTAAAGACGTAGCTGTTTCTGTCCTGTGTGTGTGTATTAATACGTATTTGTGTCTGCCTGTGCACATATCTGCCTTTGTGTGGAGTGTTCATCCACAGTTGAGCCCTTGTCACATTGCATTTCTCCATTTTCAATTTCCTCATTACACCTTAGCTAGAAACCAAATGAATTTGCGTGAATACAAGATGCATTCCTCAGTCTCTTTCTCGCTCATTCTCTTATTGTCTCTCTCACACACAAACCAAAAACACAAGCACATGCAAACCTCCCTGATACCCTTTAAATACCTTTCTCAATTGCCTCTCACAGTGTTGTTTAGAATGTGTCATGGCTGGCATCAAACCTGAGTCAGAGAAATGTTGTGTGCAGACATGATTTATTTGTTACTGCCTGCTTTTGTTGTCAGAATAAAGCCATTTATAATAATTTCTTCAGGGTCTGGGTGACGTGAATGTACACACTGTGCTATTCAAAAACTGAGGGTTTCAGAAAACAGATATTACTAAATAGGCACATGGTTACAGTGTCAAGAGCACTCAGACCTTACTTTTGTCAACACCACTTTTGCTCACGGTTGCTTATAAGGGTATGTTACAGTGAAACCAGTTCAGTGTACCCACTTGCATATTCTGCCTAAACCCTCGACTTCAGGGGTTTAAAAAAAATGTCCTTTCTTACCTGTTCACCGTCCAGTTATGTGACTTATGGACTTCCCTTTGTCATCCTATGCCTGGACTCATACAAAAGGGGCTGGGAAGGCAAAGGGACGCCCAGTTGTCATACAAGCACTATTGATCTGTCATCTGATGAACATGTGTCTGGATCCAAGGTGAGCACTTACACTGCATAACACAGATCATCTCGATAAGATGTGATATCGAAAAAAAATTAATTGTTAGGGCTGTGAAATTTGTGGCCCATTAGTAGTCATAAGCCTCTTAACATGGGAAGAAACGCCACTGCAATCCTGAAGCTCTGCATATCAACAAAAACACAATTTTGCCCCCAAAAGAGGGTAACATACACCAAATGGATTTAATACACTATTGACTAACCAGCCACATATCCATTTTGTTGTAGTTTGTATTTTGCTGTTGTTCATAGTGCGCAGTTTTTCAAGTAGCTGTGCGATTGCTATATGTGTGTTTCTGATGTACTGTACCTTGATGTGCATGTGTATCCTTTACTTCCTTGTTCACAGCAGTATGGTTGGCAGACAAGGACCATTTCTTGATTTGATTACCTGTCCACGGTCAATCGAGGAGTGCATCAATTTTCCTGACAGCAGGGCTCCTGTGGGATCCAAGTGTAGCCTGAGGTCTTGTCAAGGAAGGGAGGATAAAGAAAGTAAAGAGAGAAAAGCAGTTTAGTTTGAATGGCCTAACATGTGTGTTGTGGACCACACATAACCACAAGCTCTTTTTTCCTTTAACACAGTCACGCACACTGCACACAAACACAGGATGAAAGAAGTGTGTTGGATAGATATGCGTAATCTCCCCCTGTGGTATTTTTGTGATGTCTGGGCCATCCTGTGGCTAATCCTACTGTGTCTGTGTGCAATTTTCCATGCAATGGCTATCATCACGAGACTGCTGGAAATGCTTTAGCAATCAAGTTGGTTCCACAATATTAGAAGACAATTTTTAAATATGGGGATCAGTTCTGTATAAGGAATGTATGGGTTTACATTTTGATTTCCTGTTGCCACAAGTTATTTGTGGTCATTTTGCACATCTCCATTACAAGCTATGCCAGCACCTGTCAAAACTCATCATTGGAACACAGTTGCGCAGTCCCTAAACCTCTTAACACCCCCTTGGTGACAAGACGTGTATTTCTCTCTGCATACGCTCTCCTCCAGTCTCCAGTCACTGTATATGTGATGTTGTCCAGGGTGTCACCTCATGTGGTTTTCTACCCTCTTCAGTGGAGTGGACAAGAATATCTCAGGGACAGCTCTTGGTGGAGGTAAACAAAATAAATGTCGTTGGACAGGAAGCTGGGGTTGGGAGGCTGTAAATATGGTGGATGGAGCCAGTGTATTCACATGCAAGAGTACATTCTCAGCACTGTGGCCTGCCGTACAAACATGACTCTCGTGACAGACGGTCTAGCTTGATATAACATGGACAGAGTGGAAGATGCAAATGAGCCTGGATTACCGTGATAAAGATTCAGCTTAGATAGCACAGGATGCTTCACATGCAAACAGAGGGACAGAGCTTATAAGCAGTAATCATGAACAGACACTACATAATCATATACAATCGATCAATTGTCGATTAAAGTTGTATTTCTCATCACTACACTCGTTTATGGTCATCAGGGTCACACATACAGACATGTTTCCTACTTTACTCTCCCTTTACCATCTACTGAAGCTAGCAGGCATTGTCAAACTCAAATATGAAGAAAATCAATGAAAAGATTGGCACCATTCAGCACAGCTCAGTCAGCCATTGCACAGCTCTTTCGGCATGTCCCCAGCAGTGGCCATAATGCTTTTTAATCACACACCTGCCTTAGAGAGACGACAAGAAAAAGAGGAAGAGAGGAGGGATGGAAAATGAAAACAGTGAAAAGGGATTGAGGCTGAGCAGAGGGGGAAGAGAATTATATAAAGCGCAAAGGAAGTGTGAAGCAGCTGAGGAGGACGCAGGCAGTGAGACGAGACATTACCCAGAGGTCACTTCTCTGAAAAAACACAGCGGCATGAAACAGTGAAAAGGCAGCAACAGACAGGACATAATAGCCTTCATCCATGAATGTTTTCTTATTTTGTCTCATAAAATTGAACAAGAAAAAATAAGAAAGCCCTGTATCTTATTTACTCACACTGGTGTTTTATGCACACATGAAAATCTTAAATTGGATGTACATGTCAGGCCCAAAGAGGAACAAAAGTTATTAATTTGTGCAGATAAAGTCTGCAAAAATGAATGAGGCACCTTGAGTGTGCCCTCTTCCATTTTGCCCAAATTACTTTGAATATTAAAATGGGTGCATAAGTAGTTTGTATATTGAATGTGTGCATAGATGTAGGCATGTGTGTGTTTTAACTCTATGTCTACTCTGTAACCTTCGCTGACCCTCCTATAACGGTGGTTTCATTAATCACATTGTAGGTAAAAGATGAAGTAGCCGGGGTAATTGAATTCCGAAGCTATAAGGCCTTGCGTTGCAGATTAGCTGCGACATTGTGACCTCCACTATGGAGTGGCCCATACAGAAGAGATTATACTTAAGCTATGGTACATGGGAAGGCAAGAGGGTTGTAACACTCTTCTTTCAAGCACTGTAAGTGCCCGGACACAGTTGATTTTTCAGATATAGCTAATAACATTGCTCCTTTTTTATGCTGTCAAACTGTGTGACCAACTGGATTACTTAGCGGCTCTTGGTCTTTGACCAAGATATTACAGAGCTGCAGTGTCACAGTTTGAATCTGGCTTTTAAATGTCACCCTCTGCTCAATGTGACAAAAAGCACAAATCGCAGGACAATAATATGAATTGAGAACTTCAAAATTAGGCTGTATAAAAGTCAATATTCAAAAGCCTTTTAAAACTATTACCTTTATTTCAAACTCGAGAAAATCATTGAGGGCTGGCCCTCATTCACAATGATGTTGAGTATAAAAAGATAGAAAAAATCTGTTAAAACAGGCATATACACACATAATAAAAGCTGTCGGATCTAAAGCAAACCAAGCAAAAGGTGTGCAAACAATTTCATTCAAAGTTCATTCAGGTCTTGTGCCAATTATTCTTGTACCAATACTATGAGTCACATGCATTAATATTGGCTTTTCACTCTGGTTTGGTCTCTGTGGCGGTGCTGCATTGATGACTGGTTAAATCAGTGGGCCTGTGGAGGTGGATGAGTAGATTCAGTATTTGCAAGCAGGTGAGAGAAGGTGCTCAGAGTGTGGGGACAGTTGAAGTCATTTTTTTAAGGTGTGTTCAAGCACGAATGGATATAAAAAACACGTCAAAATGATAAACATGAACCGCCAGAGTGTTCAACCCTGTGGTGAAGAGATAAGAGTCAGTTGTAGGTATGCTTGGATATGAGATTGCTGTAGGTATGGTTCCAGGTTAAGGATGTGCGACAGGATGACAACAGGTTATGTGGTGTGGAAACAATTTTAGTGCATGATCAGTAGTACTGAGGTAAATGTCTCTTGGAAAAGTAGGAGTGGCATTTTTCTATTTCTGTTTCCTCCTGTCACATACATTTATTACTTTTACCAATAATTTTTTTACATATAACCTTTTAGAATTTTAACTGCAGTTATTGGCTGTATAATAAACCCGGCTTACTGCATCCCAGTATTATATACTGTGTACTCCCAACACAGAAGCTACTCTCGTGTGATCTTGCCTAATCTCGATACCGGGTGTTCTTGCGAGTCCAGCTGGCTGACAAGGTAACGTGATTTGGGCCGACATGGAGAGGAGAATGAAAGTGTAAACACAGAGCAGGAGCAGGAGACATCACACTGACTGAAGTCAGGCTGGTATTCACTTGCACCTGTTAACCTTAATACGTTTAACAGTTGAAATTAATGTTCTCATTTGGAATTTTGAATCTTCCGTTTTTAAATAATGTTTTAATGTTTTGAGCCTTTTGTTTTTATCTCAAGTGTTGTCTCATGTGAGTCAGGTGTTTCTGTTTGTATGGAAGGTCCAAATAAAAGAAGAAAATAATCAAATGTGATTTAAACCATTGAATTTACAGAAAAATTACCATCATGATGTAGATTACATAAATTGTGATAGAAGATTTGGTCATATTGCCCACCCTTATTTTCAATAGTTCACTGATTGGCTTGAGTGTCAAACAAACACTGTAAGACTTGTGGCGTGATGAGATGTTCCCTGTTGGTTTTATGGATCATGTGAAGACAGTTTCTCTTTACTTGCTGATACATAGTCATAATATTAGAACAACAGGTAGTTTCAGTTTAATTTCAGTATAACTTTAGCTACCATTCATGGAGGGAACAGACTGTGATTGGATATTTCCTCAAACTGTTTATTGACATGCAGTAGATGCACTTGGAGTGAAGCTTGCACATGTGACTTGAAAGGATGCATGCATTTGCACCTTTGTAGGATCTGGCTGAATTGGATCTCAAACTACCTCCCAAGGTGTTTTCAATAATTGGATTTCAGTCCCTCTGAAATGCCTTTTGAATGTGTTTGCACTTTGTTATTCTGATATCTGAGCTCTGATGTCCTGTTGATGACGCATGGAGTGAATGAGGTAAATGGGGTCTAATATCCTGGATTTCTGAATATCATTTTAACTCACAACAGTCTCGAACACACAAACACATACACAGTACAGTACTATATCATCCTCAGCATTAACCAAGCAAGGCTTCGATGCATGGATTTTATCAAGTCAATGGGGTAAAATTCCTTTAACCCAAAGTTGCCCCAGTTGTAAATGTCTTCTCCTTATCAATAACACCATTCATGACTGATTCTCTTTGGCTAACTCAGGCTTGGCAACGCTACTACTTGACTGAAATTACTGGTGAAAAGATGGCACAGACCATCAGATTGAGTCTGCATTGCTCTTGATATCACAACATGACTGGAAAACTAAAGTTTGAGAGAAGCTTTGCCCTTTTGATGTCCCTACCCCCTGACCTTTTGTTCTGTAGCCTGTCGAGTCATGTTGCCTTCACAGATCTGATGTTTCCTGTCCACGTTAGTTGTTGCCATGCTAATAGTGTTTACGTGTGTGTGTGTATGTGTGAGAGAGAGTTTTTGTTTTTTATTTGTGGTGTGGGGGGTGTGAAGACAACGACCCACATACTGTAGCACACCTCCTCCAGTCATGCTGATACTAATTTGACACATACAAGGACAAATTCGCAGACACTCGCACACACCCACACACACACACGCAGAGGATGAGTCATTGCTGGATCCTTAATTAGGACCATTTAAGCATGTTATGTGTGTCTCGCTTACACGTTCCTCTTTCCCTCCCTAATTCCTTCTGCTCATCTTTACTTCCTCATCTCCTAAGCTGGATAAATATAGAAGGTTGTGGTCTCATCAAACACCTCGCTCCTTTTCTTCTGCCTCTGCTTGTTCACACTTTTTCAGGTTTCCCTCATGAGAGATAAGGTTTGGGCATTGGATTAAAACGATGTATGAGACAAGGGAGAGAAAGAGAGAGTAGGGGTTTGACAATTGTGTTATCGGATGCGTTGGAGCGTAGGAATGGTGCATGGATACAGTCAATACAAGAATTGTGTGTGGAAAGGCGTTGAGAAAGACCACACAAAGTGCATAGCATATATTATGTGTAGCGTATGTCTATACCACTTATCCTTAAGGGTTGCCAATCTCAGCTGACATTGGGCGAGAGGCAGGGTACACCCTGGACTGGTTTCCAGTCAATCACAGGGCCAACACATAGAGACAGACAACCACTCATGCTCACACTCACACCTATGGGCAATTTAGAGTTCAGAGATTGGACTGTGGGAGGAAGCCAGAAAACCAACACAAGCACGAGAACATGCAAACTCCACATAGAGAGGCCCCCGGTTCAAACCACAAGCCTGCCGGCCAGCAGAGATCCACAGAACATACTCTATATTGTTATATCACATGTTTATTATTGTTATTTTTTCCACCAACATTTGGGACTCGTGTTTCTTTTGGTAATTAAAAATGGGAAAAATAATCGTAATAAATCGCATAATAGTACAAGAATCTTGATGAAATTTTACTTTTAAAAATGGTGGTTAGAGCACAAACACTACCCTGTTTAATAATTTATTGTTTTTTTTTTTTTACCTTCTCTTGACCCTGTTTCAATCGTTCAAGCACAATTACCGGTACAAAGTGGTAGGTCTTGGTGACAAGCAGACATCTCCAAGTGCACCTGCTAATTAGGTCCACGTATTGTATGTGCAGGAGCACAAAATGCAAAAGGTCTGGGTAAAGTCAAATAATTCTGACGGGTTTGGTTATTAATAGATCAGCAGTCATATCACTTCTCCCATCAGTTTGAAACAAAAACAGCAATCACAATGACGCATGACAACAACAGCTGAACTGAAATGGAGATTGCAAATGGTCGCTTTTTCAGGAAATCTTGTCATGTTGTGGCATTACGTGAACACTCAATGTTATACATGTTGTGTCTTTTAAAAGTTCATTAGCACAGTCACGACAGAAATAAGTGATGAAAACGGGCTTGGAGATGAATTTATATGATTGCATCAATCCAGCTCTTTTGCGGTTGATTCTACTCCATCTCATGTTGTAAATTGTTGCATCATGTAGATGTGACGTAGCAGTGCTTGCACTTTAATGCATTTCTGCAAAGAAAGTTTCAAAGGAGGTCATGGTGTACAGGACTAATGAGGCCTGATTATTCAATGTGTCTAGTCAGAAAAAATCTAGTTATAACCAGCCCATCTGATGTATGTAGAGGTGTGTGGGGTTATCTGCATATAATTCCACTCAAGTAGACAGAGTGGACAGTTGTGTGTAACAGCATTAGGCTAGAGTGTCGCATTTCTCAAATCAAGAAGATTTATTAACACGTCTGTCCTGCTGGAACTGGAGGAGTTTATCATAGAGTATAAAGCAGCTGTAGACAACAGATGCTGTAAGAATCACCTGTATTCATTTATAGACACATGTAGACTGATTTAGCAACCTTCACTGCTTTGAAAACATTTCTCATTGTTTTTAATGCATATTTAAAAATACCTACTGGATGGGGATTGTTGAAATAAATCTGTTTATTTACATTTAGGTATTACTGTTTTATTGCTCTGCATTTTTTAAAGTATTGAGTCATGTCTTTTTGAAAAAAACAAAGTGGCTACAGATTGACATTGCACCAGAGGCAGACATTGATTCTGAGATTTTTGTTCGGAGCATAAAGTAGTTTTCCACCAAATATCAACAACTTACTTTACATTGCCTCATTTCAATGACCCTCCCACCTATTTGCACGTGTTGCTCATCATTTATAGAGTGCAAAGTCACATCTGAAGTCTGGATTACCAAACAAAAGGTATTGTGAGAAACGGGGAGACAAAAAACACAGACACATTTCTAGCAATCGCACGATTAAATTTAAGAAAGTAGAAAACTGCAAGTTTAGTGGAAGCTGCATTGGACTGTGTGGCAAGTTATTAGTGGCAGCCCTAATTGAAAATCAGATCACATCATGTCCATGGATCCAGAAACTTTCCATACATACGTTATAATGAGTGTTTACTGGACATAATATAAGGAGATTACTCACTGAATCATAACACATAACTTTTAGGTCCAATAAAATGTAAAAGCAATAAGAATTCATTCATGAGTGTTATGGGCACCCACAGTAGGAAGCAGGAGAAAGTTTTCCAGAGTGTGCGCTCTGTTGACACCTTCTAATTAAAATGAATGGGCCGTCATGTCTGAGTTCCTCATCCATGTTTTAATACAGCCAAGTTCCCACAGGAATAAATACAGCAGTTAATGCTATGGTTAATTAGAAAAACTGACTGTGAACGGGAGGTCAAAAGCCATCCTAAAATGTGCCAGCTGTTTTGGGGTTGTCAGGCAAAAGAGAACTTCATTTCATTTGTGGCTTTGTGCATGTTTGCCTGTATGTGCGTTTGTGTGTGTGTTTTCTCCTACCAATTAGCCATGACGCAGCTGTGCTTTCCCCTCCTCATCTGCTCCTTGGTGGGTTTCAGTTGAACAATAATCTGCTTTAGATACTGCAGCGCAGCCTCCAAAGCTCGCTAGTTATCAATATCAGTGCCTGATCCGACACAACTGCAAGCTCACGCGCATGTGTGCATGTGCGCATGTGCGCATGTGCACATGCGTGCAGGTAACAGCATCCAAAAGTAATGGAAGAATTTGATTCATAACGCAAGTCATCAGTCTGTTTCTCTCTCACATTCAGCTCTGTTGATGTACGGTCGTGTGATGTGTTGCGGGACAGTGACGTTTTACCTCTTTGAAGTAGGCGAGGCCCCTAAAATATTCTCCTTATGTAACTGTCCCTGTTGCAAGGCCGCACGAGGCTCTGTGAGGCAAAGCGTAATGGTGGTGGGTATGCCTCTGAGTGTGTACGTGTGCTTCTGTTTGTGTGTGTATGTGCATACGGTGTGCAAGCACTCATCTTTACGTGCTCTTCTGCTGCATGTTTGAGAGACAGACCATGCTTTCTCCTCTGTGAATTATGCAGACCAGGATGAGGGTGCTGGGCGGGGAAGATCCGGCAGTTACACGGCTTTTGAATTAGAAGAGTCACAACACCCGGCAGAAAACACAACCACATGAAACAGAATGGGAGGGGGAGGATGACAGCAGAGTGGTTATAGAAAGACTGGAGAGAGGAGGACAGGAAGTGAGACAGAGCAGAAAAGGGGAGGATGAAGGGAGAAGGGTTTAGGAAATGGATTCAACTGAGACTACTAAAAGGGGAAAGAACACAGGGGGGTAAGAGAGAATAGGACTCTGGGGTCTACAGGGCCTATCGTGTCTAAAAGGCGATGTTCAGTGGTCTAGTGACAAATAGAGTACTGAAGGGAAGCTAGAAACAGACAAGGGAGCAGCACAAGTAAGAATAAGGCAGGAAATTCCTTATCTACAACACCTTCTCCTGTACATAGTCTCACCGTGTGCAGCAAAACCCACCTGCTAATTATGCATAATTACCCTAAATAGCTTGTGATTAGCAGGCAAGGAGCCATTTTTTGTGTGGAACAGTAGGGGGTTTATCAGTGAAAGTCACAGGCACACACACACACACACACACACACACACAATGTCCGTGTCTCAGAAACAGAGTACAAAGCACAAAGTGGGCTGGTTATTTTTGGTACAAGGTTTTTTTTTTAAAACCTCCTTGCCATAATTAGAAAGCGTAAAGTGTGTTGACAGTACAGTCATAAGATATCACAGGTCTCACATTTGTTCCTTGCTAACAAATTTGGAATGATCTTTTTATAGATCAAGTTTTGCTGATCTAATGATGCCTATTTATTGACCGTCCTTCTGTTTTAACCTCCCTCTTCCTTCTTCACATTTCTGTCCCTTTTTCTGTGTTGTTCATCCCTTTTTCTCTTGCTCCCACTTGTTTTTGCGTGCAGGTATTGGTCAGGGTGTGCCGGTGGTGGCTCTGATCGTAGAGGGAGGCCCTAATGTGATCTCCATTGTGCTGGAGTACCTCAGGGACACACCTCCTGTCCCCGTGGTGGTGTGTGATGGCAGCGGCAGGGCCTCAGACATCTTGGCCTTTGGACACAAATACTCTGAGGAGGGAGGGTATGCACATTATGCTGTAATCCAAGGACAAATATTTACTGATACAAATTTCCTCCAGTGTGGAAAAATCAGTTGCATTGTGGAAATTTTCATCCTCACACTGTTTGCAATCAGAATTTTTTTGTATTCAAAATAGTCTTCATTAAACAAAGTGATGAGTTTTACAAAGTGATCTGCTTTGAAACATTTGGCCACCAGGACTAGGATTGGGAACCACTGCCTTAGATCAAACATAACAAGCATGCAATTTAATGTATATGCTATATGGCAGCAACAGTTAAATTCTGCTGCTATAGTTTTTGGAAAAAAAGATTTTAGTGATGCAAGAACTTGCAAAAATGTATATATTGTCTGAAATGTGCTGATGCATTACTTGATTAATGCAGAGGAAACATTTACAGTTACGCAGTAAATTCTCATTTGTTGTAGGTGAAGGTAAATTTCAAGAATCACATTTCATCAAGGACTCAGATAGTTGTGCTGAGAGCTCCACTCAATCTTGGTTTCACTTACTGACAAATAAATCTAATTTCCCCTTAGCCATTTTACTCTCCTTACTATTGTCAGACCTCCTTCCTTATACTTATACTTCCTTATACCACTTATACTTTTTTTCCCACACCTCTCTGCCTCTGCAGAATAATTAATGAGTCTCTAAGAGACCAGTTGCTGGTGACCATCCAGAAGACTTTCACCTACAGTCGCACACAGGCCCAACATCTGTTCATCATTCTCATGGAGTGCATGAAGAAGAAGGAGCTGGTGAGTGTCACTTTTATACAAGTTGTGCACATACATATGCAAGCAAAACTCACATGGAGTATCTACGGAACACATTGAAGCACAAATAGACTCACATAGACAGGCACATATGCTCTCTCTCTCTATCTCACACACGCACTCACACATGTACAGTTAAATCACCGATAACAGAAATATCACAATTTAGTGAGGCTTTGATGACTCTGATGGTTAAAGAAAATGAAAAATATGTGAAGGAGTCACAAAATGGATATGTCAAATGAAGCTTGCTCATTATGAAACTTTTATTGAAGCAATTATTATCCCATCTTTTATGCATGACATGTAATGTTAAGTGCATGTAAATGTATTCAGATGACGTCTGGACCAAATGGCCTCCACCTTGAATGTCTGCACCCCTTTGGCAGTGTTCAAGTCAAGACACACGCCCTGTTTAGTGTGGCTGTCACACACATCCCTCACCCCCTAGGGAAGAGGCTCAGTGCCTTAAGAGCACTGACAGTCACATAAAATCAGCCTCTTATTAATGATGTTAAATGCTGTTTGTAGTGGGTCTTTGTATTTGTGTGTGTGTGTGTTTGATCACAGTAGTAAAGGCCTTGATGCTTTCTTGCCACAGTCATTATGATGTACAGCAAAGCACACACATTTGTGATTGAAATTGAATACCACAGCAGTGCACTGAGTGCATATGCAAACACCCACCCACAACCTGATACTCATTCACAAGATAATAGTGGAACACATCCTCTATGCTGCAGACCAGTAGGCAAGCAGTTTTTACTGTATCTCTTTCTTCTACAGCAACACTAACTGATTTACTGCTTAATACTCTTGCCAAAACTCACTTTGAACATAGTCTTTTGTAAGGGCTGCCAGTGGCATTTTGCCAATAAATTTGTAATTGGAAGCATGAACACACACCCAAGTCACATTCTGTCACAACTGTTAAAGTAAAAGTGCTGAGCTTGAAACATGATGACTCAACCAGGTGTCGTGCTCATCGTGCATGCTTGTAAAAATACTGTAGGTTAATCATTTAATTATTATGATAATTCTAACACATTGAGTCACATTCAAAAGAAAAAAAAAAAAAGCATGTGCACACCACACGCAAAGCACACACAGAAACATGCACATGCATAGCACACGTAGTATTTTGGAGGCTGGACTGGCGTTGGTCATGGTTGTGCAGCGTGTAAGTGGATTGATTGCACCCTCAGTGGGGTTCCAGTGGCTGACTGATGCTCACACTGATGGATCCTCTGAATACATTAAACCACGGCAGAACAATGGAGTGTGAATCATTCAGCTGGAGCAGCTGTAGAGGACAGATAATCTGATGCAGCCTCTCTCTGAACTTACAAAACTGTTGCCACTGCCATATTGAAATTGAGCTAAACTCCTTCACCTTTGCTTTAATATTTCAGCATTTTACAGGCCAATTGCGAATTTTTCTGTTAATCAATTTACTGCAACGGCAAAAACTGCTCTTTAACAGGGCTTGTTTAATTGACACATCTCTGTGATCCCAGACAGCAGAGTGTAGGAGCAGGTAAGTCCAACAGTGGGATAGGTGTTCATATCCAGAAAGCTGTACTTCATGTAGTATTTATGTATGTGAAAAAGAAAAAGCCATCTGTGGCCTAAAATTTAACAATGACATAAAACATTTACCAATGACATAAAACTTGAATAGCACTCTCAATTGCTATCAATAGAGGCAATCGCCTTCCTTGTATGTCTTTCATAAAATTGCAGGCTTTTCTCATTGGACACAAACTGCAATTATTAGTGCCCAAATTAGTGTCCCTATGGTTGTTGGAGAAAGACACAGAAAGATATACAGCTGGTGTGTCACCTCTCTGCTGTCTGGCACCTCTCACTAGTCTCCTTTTTATTAGGCTGATAGGCATCATAGGGGTTCCCTCCTCATCACACTCCATGATCTTCCATGGATCGGAGTGTGTGTGTGTGTGTGTGTGTGTGTGTGTGTGTGTGTGTGTGTGTGTGTGTGTGTGTGTGTGTGTGTGTGAGTGTGTGAGTGTGTGAGTGTGAGAGAGCAGAAGCTGCAAGGCAGGAGGGAAAAACAGAAAATTAAAAAGAAAGAGATCCCAGAGAGAGAGAGCCAATACAAAGCCTGACAATATGTGTGTATAGTATAGTATGTAGTATAGTGTGGTCAGTGAGAGCGGTCCTCCAAAATTCTGTTCAATTCTGTTTTAAACCTATGATGCAAATTTCTTTTTGCTCTGGGGTTCTTCAACTTCACCATCCTCATACAACTTGATCCCTGATCAGACCAAACCACTTTTCAATTCTAATCTCTTGAAATGCGGCAGGACAAGTTGATAAAAGCAGTACAGCCCGTTTGAAATTAAGTCAACACAAAACTCCCAGACTCCCACCATGTGGGTTCTGCAGGACTGGATTTCTACACTTGTTTGTTATCCCCATTTGCATAGTTAAGTCAAATTATGGTTCTACATGTCTACTGCTTGTACTGGCAGCAGCTTTGAGAACATAGCACAACATGCTATGTAGCTAAACTGCCAACCACATAGATCGCACACTTAAAAACAAAATGAAATAACAGACTGACAGGTCCACATAGTATCACTAACATGTCACAGGTAAAATACCCAGAACCTACAAGATCTTTGTGTTTTATTCATGCATTGTTACTGTTATGGAGTGAGTTTCAGTTTACAGAATTGGTGGCGGCAATATTTTACAATGGAAATTAAAAAAGACATTGCAGGGGAATTGGTGAATTATTTATTTTCATTCTGTCATCCTATGAAAAGATAATCCAACAGCACTCATTCTGCAATCATGTTCAAGTATCTTTACAAATGACGTGAGTGTAACTTGACGTTGCAACTAATACTTTCTGTACGGATGCAGCAGAACTATAATGTTCTATAATATGTGTACCAGAATCCTACAGCAATTATAGAAACCTGCGATTAACCTTGCATAACAAAGTCAAGTAGTGTCAAACCCATGTTAACACCCAGGTCAGGAGCAGGGTCACAAAACCATTGCATTAACACACTCACACTGGCAGCAAATGTGTGGTTATTGCAGCAGTCTGTAAAGTGTAAGTGTATGAGAAAGAGAGACAATAGGAGCGTGTGTTTGTCTGTGTGCCAATATGCCTGCACTTTCATTTTTCTGGCACTGCATCAGGAAAGCCAAAGAGTCGGAGGAAAAGAGAAAGACTGAATGTGACGTATGACAGAGGGAGAGAGTGTGTGTGCCTGCTTAAGAGGGCAAGAAAAGGGAGGGTGGAAGACCAAAGAAAGGCTATGCCTTGCTTTTTCCTTATTTTCAGCATGTTGGTTTATTCATGTAGACATTTTGTGCTTCAGGTTTTCCCCTGTTGCCTCATACTCAGGACTGTTGGCACTTTATATCAAGAGGCAATAAGCTATAAACCTGCAATCCTTAATGCATGGATACTGTAATGTATATGTATTTATGTTGTCTGTGCTTTATGTTTTTACCTTTGTTTTACCAGAATGGAACAAGCCTCATAGCCATTTTTGGCTTTAATAATGTAAATTCAAGATGCCACATTATTTTTCTCTCTAACGTAGTGCCATGAAGTTGGCTAGGCAGTCAATTATAAAACTGAGAAGTGCTCTTTGCAGCTACAAACAATAGTTCCAATTATCTGCTTTACGCTTTCATTTGGTCTATTTTTGAGTATGCTGGCTCATCTCCTAGTGAAAAAATCTGTTCTGATAGATGCTAGATTATTAGGTTCCAAGGAGGGGGAGGGAAAATAATTGCCGGGCTAATCAATGAATAATGTGCAAGCACTTGAGTTTTACTGAGGGTTAACAGATGCATAGGCCCCATTTGTATCAATTTGTCTTGATGATAAGGGTAATTATCTTCCTCATATATGCACAGCACTTAACTTGTTTCTTTTATCCCTTCTACACAAAGGTGGGATAATTTTGTGTAAATGTCAAAACAAGCACACTGAAAAGACTACAGGCTGTGTCAGAACCGCCACTGAATATTATCAAGGCCTGTTATCACACACCTCTTTTTTTGCAAAAATTGTGTGAATCCAATTCTAAGGCTAATTAAAAGAAAGTTGTCTTTTTCCCCCTTCTCTCCCTCTCTCTTCTTCTCTGAGGGAGCATGCAAAATGACTGCCCTGGTATCTCCCAGCTTGGTATGAATAATTGAGTGTAGAATAGTCCTTATATGTTTAATTCGGATTAAATATTCAGGAGGAACCACCAACCCGCAATTTTTCCTCCGCCTCTCTGACAAGAGAAACCAAGAATGAGTAGGAGATAGACGATGAGAGAAATAGAGTGACTTAAATGGACAGTGAGAGGGAGGGAGAGAAGGAGGGCAAGGGTGGGAGGAAATAAGACAGGGTTTAAGAGAAGGGAAACAAATGTGGTTTGGATGGAGAGCAAATGTGATAATGATGTCAATAGAAAGATTGACTCTCCAAAGAGAGAAATGTGCTGGAACAGAGACAGTGTTTTAGTTAATAATCAGCAGGGCATTTTATCAGTTTAAAGTTTCATGAACAGAGACACTTCTTTACCTCTTTTGAAACCTGCAGGTTTATGGTTTTTCCCAGGAAGTAATAAATATACATATAAAAATTTTATGCTCATATTCACACAGATGAACAGCAGAACATTATCAGATCTGAACTGCCACTATTGTTAATGCATGGCCTGCAGAAGATACTTAGGAGGTCTCTGTGGTGTCTGTGTGTGTGTGTGTGTGTGTGTGTGTGTATTTCTAGTTATGACAGCATGTACAGTTATGAGAACAAATTCTGGTTTTAACCATCATTGTGAGGACAATGTGCCTGGTCCTCACAACTTCAGAGGGCCATTTTAGGGTTAAGACTTGGTTTTAAGGGTTGAATTAGGTTAAGGTAAGGGTTAGGGTTAGGCATTTAGCTGGGATGGTTAAGGGTAAGGGGCAAGGCAATGCATTTTGTCAGTGACTGTCCTCACAACCATAGAAAGACAAGAATGGGTGTGTGTACATGGTGTCTGCGATGTGTCTTGTACGTACATGTAGTAGCATCAGCAGGGTCTTTGCCTGTTAAATGAAGATGAATGTTTTCCAATCAGCTTGGCTCACTGCAGCGTGAAGAGCAGTTTTCTGATCCTCTAAGCATGTAGCTTAGCGTCTCTGAAGATGCGGGAATCCTCCAACAGAACCCATTCACACTGAAAAAGATTGCTCTGCCTCCTCCTTTTTCATTTTTTATAACCATCTCCAATTTGTCAACACTAAATCTCCCTCCTTGTGTCTTCCCTTGCTTTACACAAGCTTCCTCTTTCTTGCTGTCTTACAACCTCCCTCCCGATCCCTGCCTCCGCCCGTCAGCCTCTCCTAGTCGTTACCACTCTTTTACTCTCCCCTCCATTCTTGCCAACAGAGAGGTGGAGTGTGACAAACACCAGCCAGTGCCCTGTCTCTTGCGCCTTGAGTGTAGGCAGAGAATTGACAAATATACTTAAAATATCTTAAGCTACAGTATTAACCAAGCACAACAACCATCACAATGTAAAAAATGTATTGTACTTCAGATAAAAACAAACTTCAGTACTTGAGAGCGCCTTTGCTTGTATGAGATGACGAGATGGGGAGGAGCTGTCTGTTTACCTTTGGACACACTCATTGGTGACTCTCTGTGGGATCGTTGAAATTAAATTAGTAAACTTGTGTTGTCATAGCAGTTGTGTTGCTTAGCCTCTGTTTTGTAGAGCCGCAATGATTGCACGTAATGCGTATCCACAGGGTCACCTTGGGGGTGTGATTGGAGGACGGGAAGAGGGAGGAACAAGTAGGGAAGAAACAGACAAAGATGAGAGGGGGAGGGAGAGTAGCATGCTAGTGGGAGGTTGTTGCAAGATTAGTGGTTGCAGGTTGGGAGGGCAGAGAGATGATGGGTAGGGGAGGAAATGGAGTGGAGGTAAAGGTAGAGAGGCCTGGAGCGAGAGGGGACTGTAGGAACAATGACGAGCATCTCCTGTAATCATCATCCTTCTTCTATCACACACACTGTCATCCATCTTTAGTCCTTAAGGCAGCTGTGTGTGTGTGTGTGTGTGTGTGTGTGTGTGTGTAAGACAGTGCATTTGTGTAAGGGAATGCTTCATTCTGCAATAAGGATAACTACAGGTTATACTGAACAAGTGGCCAGAAAAGGAATCTGTACTGATTGGGTGAAATTAGGCTTGCCCATGAACACACCTTTTAAAATTATAGATATTTACCCTCTGTTTCCCTCTCCCTCTCCCTCTCCATCTCCCTCTTTGTCTGTCTCTCTCTCTCTCTCTCTCTCTCTCTCTCTCTTCTTCTCTCCCTCCCCCTCGATCTTTCTTTCTTCGTCCCTCTGATTGGATATTCATAACACTGATCTTATTAGAAAATCACAGCTCTGCATGCATATGGTTTGACCTTTTGAAGTCATCACTTAAGGGCACACACAAAACCACTTTAGCACACATATATGAACACAAACACACATTTGGTTAGATCATAGAAATGCATGTGTGTTCGACAGCTGGCTTCTTAAATCTGCTGATAACATCTATTAGATTGAATGCAAAGATGCATTCTAGTAAATAATAATCTAGCCAGTGGCCATAACATTCAAACACACACACACACACAATCACACACTCTATAACTTAACTCAGAGTAGCGCATGAAATTACACACCACACTAGCGACTCATTTGTGTCTGTCCTCATGAATACCTCGATCGATACCTTCACATCCCTATTTCACCTGGAGAAAGACCCTTTGATTACACAGGCAGTTAGTGATTGCATTTGCCATGCAAGGCACAGGTCTAAGGCGTTCTATGGTATCTCACTACTCCGTTCTGTCTAATATGTCATCAGCTATGGTGTACAAATGATGAATGAGCCAACATAATAGATACTGTAAATCACCAATGTGAGTTGGTGTATTTAGATTGTGTGAAAAGGGAGAGCGATAGAGGAAGAAAGAGGAGGGGTAGCCTACAACATTGCAGCATTGCCCAAGGGAAAGCAGCAACAGCAGCAGGAAAGCCTGCAGATTCTCTTAGCTCCACAAAATGAAGCCATTTAGAGGGGGGAGATGGGATGGGAGATGGGCTGCTGGGTGGAGAGGGAGGTGGGAGGAGATGGATGGGTGGATGGAAGGATTAAAGGAATAGCTCGTCAGGCATTCAGAACACGCATTCTCTCACACATGGCTCCCACAAGGTGCCCTTCACACATGCACACATACGAGCATGTATGCCCGCACACGGCTTGTGTACATGCGCTTGCTATATATGACAAACACAAATTCCAGAAAAGCTGCCCCATTTCTCAGATTTCTCTCTTAGCGGACTTTGGCTTTCACCCATGGCACCATTAGTTCATCTCCCGCAGGATGTAAAAAAAAAATGCAGCTTAGAGACATGTCAGATGACACAGATGAAGACCTAAACGGGTCCCAGTGTAAAATATGTTCCAGAATGCCTGCTCCTAAAAAGTTAAACACAGCAAAAGAAAAAGAACAAAATGTTCTTCGGTAATAGAGACCACCATTAGCTCATATTCATCTCTCTCTTTGTTGCTTTCTTACTCTCGTTCCTCAGTTGCCTTCGCAGTGAAATCCCTTCATTCTCTCCCTACAGTGAACAAGCTGTATGTGAGAGTTTTGTGGTGTTCTCTGCACGAGAGAAAAGAGAGAACCAAAGAGATTGTGGAGAGGAGATACAGTACATTACATCAGAGCAATTCCTCTCCTCTCCTCTCTGAGCTCTTCGACAGCAGTATTTTTAGGAGAGCAGTATAATCCAGAAAGTAAGAGCTCTCTCACTTAGGATATGTCAAATTTTTTTCTTTACACTTTAAGTCATAATACATTCAATCAAACCACAATACAAGCATTAGAGAAAAATCACTTTCAAACTATTTGACTTGTGTAGAATTAATGTCGTGTCTTTCTCTCTCCCTGTCTCTCTTTTCCTCTATGTCTGTCTCTCTCTCTCTGTCATTGTCTCAGATTACAGTTTTCCGGATGGGGTCAGAGGGTCATCAGGACATTGACCTTGCCATCCTCACCGCATTACTCAAAGGTGGGTGTGTGCATTCATGCGTGTGCTTGGATGCATGAAAGTACAGTAAGTGGCTTCCATTTCACTGTCGCCCTCCAGGGATGTTGTTATTTGGAAGTTTCAGTAGATAAAAGGAGCATGATATCGTTACAGAAAGCATGCCTCTCGCTGTCCCACTTTATGTGTATATTCAAAGCACACAAGTATGTTTTTATTTTTGCAGTACATAGGTCAGGAATAAAGTATCGACATCTGTGCTTATTATTTTTCGCTTTCTTTAAGCTCCATTAAGCGCTTTTTTGAAGACTCCAAAGCAAACTTGCAGCAGTAAGTCTTGATATTATATTAGCTTATCAAACAATTGCCCCCTTAGAGCATAATACTGGCATCATCTTATCACTGTCCAATATAATCCAGTATTCTCCAGCTTGGTTCATTAGCTCCTGGCAATAATATCTGGCTGTTTTTGGCTTGATATATATTTAACTTTTTTCCAAAATGTCCAGCACATAACCACCTATAAAACCACAACATGTTGTTTTTCCACTTCAGGTTTTGTATGGATCAAAGATGATATAACTTTTCAATTAGTGAGCTTCAGAGGTGCTGGTTGTCAGCAGTTGTTACCTTTGAAATATTCCTTTAAATGTCAGGAGGTTGTTGCTCTCGTTGCCTACCAGCTATTAAATCTCTATCAGACAATCCTGCAGTGATGTCAGGTTTCCTACTTTATATCCCAATAAAACCCTGATTTCATAACAACACCTGCAGAATAATTAATTAGCATGAAAACAGCAGAATGATTAATTAGAGTGAACACAGCTGCTCATTAACTGTGTGGCCAGAGACAAATAATTACAGGACTACACTTGAAGTCACCAATAAATTGTGAAAAGCATTGTGTCTTTTAATCTATTGCTTTTGAAATTTATACTTCAATTTAATTTGCGTTCATCAAATTACTCCCCCTTGAGGTCAATAATCACATTTAAAAGGAACACATGGCCTATCTATATGCTAGCATGCTACATTAGCTTCTCATTTCTCATTACCAAGTTGTAAGTAATGCTTACACTGTGGCCAGCATCTTTCAGTTCAATCCTCTGTTATCTTTGCACATCGTATAGAGCTAATGTTACATAGCCATAGTAATAGTTGCAGACAAGCAAATACTAGGCTCATATCTGCACACACGTGTAGAATCATCAATCAGCTTGATAACAGCAGCACGGACCTAAGGCATGACACAGTCAGATTTACAGGGAGATATACAGTTAGCAGCAGCTACATTCCTTACGCTGTAACAAATTGTTATGCAATTACCAATGAGGGCAATGAATTGAACCAAATTGAGTTACAAAATTGAAAATTTGTCAAGTGTAGACATAGCAATTAAGTTTAACCACCATTGTTCCCTATCCCCTAACCTATTTCCCACTTCAGTGTTTTTCCCAAGCCCCAGCCCTCCCATACCCACCCTTCTATTCACACACTCCCACAGACACACAGGATTCATAGATCCATACTTTCGATTGGTTGTTCAGTAGCTGCTATTGATCATGTTCGCTCTTGCCTCTCGCCTCAATGTATATGACACTAGCCAGGCCCACGGGAGTTGGCACGCATGCTCCCTCTCAAACACACACCTATACATGTGAATACAGAAGGTACACACTCATGCACATGTGCAAAGAGAAAGTGAGTCCTGTGGGACTGCTCAGCAATTCAGAGCATACGATTGACTATCTCAGGAATGGTTCCGCAGAGACACATTTCGTTTCACAGAGAGTGAGAAAGAGACTAAACTCGTAAGTTTGGGGAGGGAGCGAGTGAAAGAGAAATGCATTTTACATCAGTTATGTGTAGCAGTCAAGATGCATGATTTCTTTGGCCCATACTTCACTCCCTGATTTGTGTCTTTATCTCAGACTCCTGCTCTCTTGCCGTATTACTTTTCCCATGTACACATCTCACTAAAAAATTCTGTCAACTCCATCTGTTGATCTCATTTCTTTTCACTTTTTTCACTTTACACTATTCATTTCATTCCACATTGTGATAGGAATGGCATGTCAGTGACTGAGTGAAGGGAGGAAGTGAAATCAAAGAAAGAGAAAATAGCAAAAAGGAAATGAAAAGGATGAGATCACAGAAGTCAAAAGATGAGTGGAGAACACTGAGAAAAAAGGAGCAAAAAATGCTTTATGGTAAACAGCATGAGGGTCATTTCACATGCAAGTCTCATTCTGCGGTTGAGTGAATGAGACGCGTTAAGGCTTTTAGTGCAAAATGAAATCAGTCACATCCTGCCTGAGAGCTTTTTAAAACACTGGATTAGACTCCTTTGCTGAAGAACTAAGCTACTGCCTGAAGCTCAACAAGGCACAGCACAGTCAGGAATATACGGTGAGGCGAGAACAGAGCGAGAGCAAGGAAAAAAGAATAAAAGGATTGGGTGTGTGAGAGAAAGACAGAGAGATTTAGTGAAGTGGGAGCAGACAGGGCAGGAAGGAAACCGCTGCTGAAGACACATGGTGTAACAGAGGGATATTTGGAGTAATTGATGGTGGGCTGTCTGAGGTAGTCAATATCCTGAGGATCGGGTCCATAAAGTCAGATGGCTGCAGCTAAACCTCCCTGCAGGCAGACAGAGTGAAGCCACAGGCCTTTGATAAAGCACGGCCACCCTGCCTTTTCATATACACATATCTCCACTAAAGCGCTTATTAGCAGGCTCTGCATCTTATTAGCAGGGTTCTGTCTGAACATTAAGCTCCAGTAAAGCTGTACAGGCCTTTAAGAGGGAGAGAGCTCTGTGTAAAGTGATGATACTGGTGTGCTTATTAAAAATTACACATTCTTGTCTACATACAAGGGATTATTATTATTATACTTTGTATTACACCGGATTTCTCTAAAGGCTTAGATGAATTGTTGCTTTATCTTTCTCATTTTGGGTAACTCCTCCCAGTGTACACGTAAATTATTAATGTGAACAGCATACTGTTGACCAGTCAGATCTTGACACAAAACCACAGTGTTTTAAGAGTCCCTCTTCAGTGAACAACTACAAATGCTTTTCTGGTGCATATTTAATAACATTTTCAGAGAGAAACTCTGCTTAAGCTTAAACAGTGCTGGTTAGTTCTGAATAGAGAGGTTTGATTTTATATTTACACTATTTCTCTGTCCCCGCCTCATTTTATGCTGCTTCTGACTGTATTTTGTCCATTAAAGGAAATGTTTATTTGCTCACCTCCAGCAAATACTGCATCTCGGCTGTGTATGCTGCTGTAAGAAATACCTACAGGACAAAGTATTACTCAATTCACTTTCAATTGTCTTTAGGCTAAGATGTTCCTAAAACCCATCATGATCATCTTCTTACATTTGCAGGCTGCTTCTGTGAATCGATTAAACTTAAGACGTGTGCAAAAATAATTACTGGTAAAAGAAAAAAAAACAGTCTGTCCGTTACTAAACAGCAATGACACGCAGCAAAGCTGTCACAGTGACAAAAGTGTCCTTGTTTCAGCAGTGCTATCCAATACTTTTGTATCCTTATTTGCCAATGTGCCCTTCAATCATGTAAACAAGAATATTTTTCTTTCCTCTACCTCATCTAGCGTTGTATTAAACAACTCAGATTTTACCTTTTTTTCTTCTTATGAACTTTAGTTCCCTTTCTTCTTCTTCTTCTTCTGATTACATTACAACCATGTTGATGTTACTGTAAATGATGTTCACGGACACAGCAAATCAAAGGAACACTGTTGTATTACACATTTCATGCGGGATGAGGTGAAGCGTTAAATTATGTGATACATCAAAGGCCAAGCTGTCATTCTCCACTGGGAAGACATCATCTTCTCTGCAGACACACAGAAAAAGGCAAGAATAGAGCACACAAGGTGTAAAGTAAAGCAAAGATCCACCAAATAAATATATAGAAATAAGATGAAGCCTCTTCCCTCCACAAAAGAAGCCAAGAAAGGTTTTTCAGTTAATTCTTTATCAGTACCTATAAATGTTCTACAACAGAAGTATTAGCATCCAGCAGGGAAAATGAGAATATAAGCTCACAAAGAGAATATAAAATAAGCTGTAAAGACACATCACAACCAACATTAAAGCAACAAAGCAGATCTGACAACTAGAATTTAGAAGTTTGATTATGCACCAGTGTTAAAGAAACCTTGTTTTCCAGAAATATGACTCTGAACTCATTTGTATCCTCTCTCAGGTGCCAACGCTTCGGCTCCTGATCAGCTGAGTTTGGCTCTGGCATGGAACAGAGTGGACATCGCCCGCAGTCAGATCTTCATCTACGGACAGCAGTGGCCTGTAAAAACCATAAGCAGCATAAACAAAAATATGTATATACAGTGAAGCAAAACAGGGCTTGTTTATTCTTTGTTCATTCTGCTCATATTAATGGTAGCAACTGCTATAATATACAAGAAATGCAGCCCAAAATGCTTTAGATTAAGAGACAATTACTGTAAAATTGATTAAAAAGAGGAAGATAACTTAAAAGGCACATAAAAGGATACTTTCGGCATTGAAAAGGGAGCTCATGATCAGTCATGGGTGAAAGGTACAAGAACTGACGAGTGGATAATAAACAATAGTACTTGTCAAGGACTGCTATGAACATAATTGAAAAGTATGCATGTTTTGCATATTTGTTTTCAAACTGTATAATTTGTCTCAAAGTTTGTTACTTAGGATGTGTGATCTATGGAGGAGAAACAGATAAAACAGGGCAAGAAACATATATGAGGATTTAAAAGTGTGGCCTCATGTCATAATAATCCTGTTGGTGCTTGATTTTTATTTATTTCCATGCAGTGCTCCTTTATAGTTTGTAGTATGTAGTGTGTGCTATGTCTGGTGTCATCAGTACCCGTGCTCTCCGTCCCATTTGCCTTAGGTCGGTTCACTCGAGCAGGCGATGCTGGATGCCTTAGTTCTCGACCGAGTGGACTTTGTCAAGCTGCTGATTGAAAATGGAGTCAGTATGCACCGTTTCCTCACGCTTTCCAGACTGGAGGAGCTCTACAACACGGTAATAACAAATGCACATAAATTGACTGTAAACAGAAATTGTGCTATCTTGTTTGGAACACATCAGAGAAAAGCCTCCTTTTGCAAATAGTGAGATTCAAGGTAAAATATTGATTGAAAGGTTGCTTACCCGAAAAACACAAAGTGCTGGTGGTGAGCAGCATTGACAGCAGGGTCAGTTTTGTCTTAAGAAACAGTAGATGCTGTCAGTGGTGGTGAAAATATCCTCATGTCTTGTGTTTGATTCTTCTTTTCAACAGAGACACGGACCGTCCAACACGCTGTACCACCTCGTCAGAGATGTCAAAAAGGTATGACCATCACTGCCGTCCCTTTAGCTCTGTGGCTGTTCAGGCACACGGTATGGGAATGTTTGCTTGAGTGTGTAATTAAAGATGACATGTTTGACTACATAGAGTTTCAGTTGCTTTTTTTGCGGTGTGCGTTGTTTCTTTGTTTGCCCTCGATTTGTTTGTCTACATTTTGGTTGTCCTAGTCGCTGTTAACTGCAAATAGAGGCTGGCTTTTCTCTTTCAGCTGGAACTGCAGTGGCTGTGTAGAGCTGTGCACGACTTACATCCCTCTCATGACTTTTCAGCAATTTACTCTGTTCTTCCTCTCAGGCACACACTACCACGGTAAACAAACACTACATGTATTAAATATTGCTTTATCCACAGAACTTGAGTTTGAGCAAACTTGGGCCGCAGTGGAACAGCTGTGAGGCTGAAAAGGGGGAACTCAGTAGATGCCCACAATTTGCTAACGTCTTTTCTATTTGTATTGTTAACAACACTATTAAGTGTGTTCTTTCTGATATGCAGTATCATCTGGTGCTTACATGAAACAGACTTTGTCTTAGGATTGTGTTATTGTCATGTTTTAGTCATCTGTCTCAGCGTAGGATTTGGCTGCACTTACGCCAAAACATTTCAGTAGTATGCGGTGTTATGTATTATTTTTGCTGCATATCTCCTGTAATGCTCTGATAATTGCTGCAATAAAGGACAACAACCTAGGATTTTACATTCACTACATGTCTGCACCCCAATTAGTAGTGAGCCCACTGTTCAAAAATGATGGAGAGGTCAGCAACACCACCATTAGCACTGAGAGGTGTTCATTAATTAAAATGTTACTGATTACAGCAATGCCGCATGCCCCCCTGGGAGTCACTGAAGAGGCTCGATGTTTTAATCACTCCTCCTTTACCTCCTCTCCATCTTTAAGCACAACTCTGAACTCAAGTTGATGCAGAGAGAATATGCAGTTTATATTCCAAGACACTTACCATGCTACTTAACACACATGCAAAACACACACTGTAGTGCATGGCACAACAACCTCATCTGCCTTTTTGCAGAGCTGTGTGTATTTGCAATAGTGTAGCTCAGTGTTTGTGTGTCGTTGTGGTATGATAGCATAATGCTAATTAGATTTAACTGCTATCCCTCGGGTTGAGTCACCATATCACTGCCATTTCTTTCTTTCTTTCTCATCCTTCTGTGTAGATTGGTGGTCACACTGTCAGCAATTGGCTGGTCTTATTTTGATTCTGATGCAGGAGTCGTGCTAACAGTTGTAGGGGCCAATGAAGGTTGCTCCCAGGTTTAATCCGCTACATTCATTAGACTGTGTGAAAACTGAGTCATAAAACAGCGGAGATTAGCTTGTGGACTACAGCTGCCAAAGCAGAGATTGGTTTTTCCTACAGAATAAATGGACAATGCAGTTTTTTGGCCAAAGGTTGGTAGCAGTACACCAGGTGTCCCCTGAGTTTCAGGTAATCAGGAATAGCTAGAAGGAAATCCAGGTGTAACTGGGCAGTTTAACGTCTTAGTGGGGTAAGAAACACTGTCTTTTTGAATGTATACTTTATCACAGATTTTGATATTGTATATTTTAATAATCTGCCAGTATCTAAACAAAAGCAACTGAAATTTAAGTGGAGCAGCATCCCCATTAAAAAAAAACTGTGCTTCGCTCTAAGCTCCGAGTGTTTTCACACAAGGTGTAAACAAACTGTTATTAGCTTGAGCTTTACCACCACAGGGAATTAAAAGAGGTCTTGGCTGACTGCTGACCAAAGAGGGTTCAGTTGCTCCAAGACTGCATTGGTGCATTTGAGCTATATTTATCCGTAGCATGAGGAAGTAAAGCTTTGTATGCTCGCTTTGAACCGCGGGTGTATGAAAAGACAAGCAGTATGAACGTCTCTCTCTACTTCAAAGTGTATCAGTTAGCCTACAGGGGTTTGCCTGGCTTTACCGCCAATGGGATTGAATCTCTGAATTTGAACACAGGCTAGGGCTGAGGAGAACAGAGAGGATTTTTAGGATCTCACATCTGAGTGTAGATGAGTGGAGATGGTTAAGGTACAAAGAAATGTAAGGTAATTGGCATAGCTCAAAGTAACAGTGGGGGTCAGAATAATGACTGCAGAACCTGGGGTTGATGTTGAGGGCACGATGAGGAGCAGTGAGTGTTGACATGGTTATAGTCCTCACAGGAAAGGACTTCTATTTCAATAATGGTTTTCCCCTCCGGCCTTAGCTAGTGTTAGCTGTCTGTTTTCCATGCTATTGCCCCTCTCTTCCAGGCTAATGAGACATTACCACTTTCTGTTTCTTTCCTCTCTTGAAGACTGCATTGAACCACACTGAGAAGATCTCATTATTTCCCTAAATGCAAATCATGACAAATGATAAAATTTTTTTACAGTGCTGAGAGTTTTCAGGAGTAACACCGTACCTGAAACTGGGGCCAAGTATTTGGTTCAAGCAAGTATGAGATTGGAGGAACGGCTCCAAATTTCTAGAGTCAAATCACATCGTCCACATGGTTTTAAACGATTCAAAACACCAAAGCATAAACTGTACCACAGTCTGGTTGAGATAACCATTTATTAAAGAGGCTGGAAGAGGGATCTTGCCTTTGAGTTTCTGTGTGTTTCATTCCCCCCTGCTCTTGCTTATCGTGGAGTTTTACTCACTGACATTGTGTGCTCTTTCCAAGCGAGAATATCCAGGGTTCAGTTGGATCTACTTCAAGGTGAATCCGATAATCACGTTTTCTTTCATAGCCAAAAACAGTTTGATGTGGATTTTGTGAAGTGAGTGTGTAATTTGTTTTGAACTCTTGTTTCCCTCTTGTTTTCTCTCCTTTATTAATCAGTTGCCATGTGTTGTTGCCTGTTAACACTGTGGTTTTCTAGGGAAACCTGCCTCCAGACTACCGCATCAGCCTCATCGACATAGGACTGGTCATTGAATACCTCATGGGCGGGGCATATCGCTGTAACTACACCAGGAAGAGATTCCGAACTCTATATCACAACCTCTTTGGACCCAAGAGGGTGAGTGAATGATCCTCCTCTGCATTAGCATCCCACAATTTAATGCATTTCGACACCATTGTCTGGTAATTTTTAATGGCATTAATGAAAGGACCTGTACTAGTGAAATGAGCCTTATGATCAAATCAGCCCTGATAAGGGCAAGATGAAGATGAATGAGTAAATTATGTTCTATAATACAGTGTTAATCAGGGACTGTATATTCAAGGGCAAACTACACCTTCCTGTTTTTGTTAGTTGTGATATGACTGAATGAGCAGGAGATACATTAGACCATATTTAGTGGGGTTGTAGGTTTGGGATTTTGGTCTTCAAGGTGCAGCTGCTGGCTGATGATGCACTAGGGTGGAATATAACTGTACTTATCTGAGCCTGACAACCCAAAAGAATACTACAGCCATTAAAACACATACACGCTGGAATTGCAGAGCTGTCACTAAATCCACACAAATCATGATACTGCTCCTATGATCAAGGTGCTGTTCATCAGCAGAGGTCAAACATAAGAGTGGTCCTCCCATTATTCTTCCTTTCCACATCAGGTAGAGTGGCAGAAAAGCTCAGGCTATTTTTAGCTTGATGCAACAACTCATCCATCTATAGCAGTGGCTCTTCATCATGTGCCATCATAACCCCAATGATATACACACTTCGTTCCAACCACTACAGAAACTCATTTCACTGATTGGCACACCTTCAACCGGAGTGGAGGAACTGATCAGTGAAATCATGTGCTGTAGCGTTTGGTGGTTGTGGGTTTTACACCACATATACTGCACATTAAATGGTATATGTTCATGCTCTGTTGCTCTGATGTATAATTCTCTCATTCTGCCTCAATACCTCTCACACACGGCCACAGGTGTGATGAAAATAGAAGTATACACAGCTGTGTCTGAAAACGCCATGATTCTGCTCGATGTTGCACCTTTTGTGTTTGTATGTTTGAGTGTGTGTGTTTGTGAGTGTGTGCATCCGTGTATGGGAGTCTTCATGTGCCTGTTTATCTCATTGTATGTCTGCCATGGCATCAACAAAGCAGCTGGAAAGACGCAGATAAAACGAAAGCAAAGAAACAGGACAAAGACTCAGCAAAGAGGCAAAATGGGAGAGAGAGAGAGAGAGAGAGAGTGAGAGAGAGACTCAGTCAGTTCCAATTTAACTGATTTTTGTGATGAAATAAACGTGCGATCGCATTTCACGTGCACGCACAAACACATGTTAACTAAGAACAAAGCCTCGAAATAGATGCAGATATCAAAATCCCCACAGGAGGCCTGGGCTATTTTTACCAACTCAGATGATGGCTCATGAATGCATAATTCATACATGCCCTGCTTTAACACAGATACACAGTACTGTACCAAATGCACAAATACACTCTGCTTTAATACATGCAAATATGCAACTGAAAGATTGTTGCTGTATGTATAGTATAATGTCAATCACACCAGCTCAAAGTGCTATCCCTCATTGTTGTTGGCATTTTAAAGAACATATTAAAGAATATCTCTAGTCTCATGCAAGTGAGTCTGTCTGTCTGTCAGTCTGTGCTGTGTTGTGTTGTACTTATAGAGTAAATTACTCTATAATATACATTCGAAGTCTTGTTCTGTTTGTTGAATGTTTCTGTTGCTTTTCTAGCCCAAAGCCCTGAAACTGCTGGGGATGGAGGTGAGTGTTGATCGCATCAAGGTTGTTATTCATTCATCATCATTCCTTCACTGTTCCTCTGTCTCATCTAAAGCACAGTTTGTTTTCTCCCTCACAATGTGTTGAGTGAATAGTCAGTCTGCAGAATCCTTTCAGCAAAATAGTCATTAAGTGTGTGCTGTGTGCCTAGCAGTCTTTGAAAGGAAGACCTTAAAGCATATTTAATTAATTCAATGTCTGTACATCTGTACACACTTTTGAGCCAACTGAAGGTTCTGTGTCAAATACAATTATTAATACAGTTCACACTACCTTGAACAAAGTTATTTTCAATTCACATTTTTCTCAGATTTATAAAATGAAGACACAAAAACTACTGGCCACAAAACTGTTTAAAGTAGCACATGCTAGTAAAAATACCAGGATCAAACACCAAATACCAGTAAAATAACTCCTATGACACATGTCACAGCAGCCCTAGTTCAGTTAAGTGTACTGAATAGGTAATGACTGACCTCACTGGATTCTGTAATACAGGGTTTGTGTACTGGCATGTATCCATGGTGTACACACCATGAAATATCCACATCATAAAGCTTTTATCACAGCATGTGTCTCGAGGTTTCTCAGAGGTATTTATATCTAACATGCATGGCTGTTCATTCCTTTGTATGTCTGTCTATTTGAAATCTGTCTCCCTGTCAGTGTGACTTCTCTCTTTGTTCATATCTGTCATAGTCTTTTCCTTAATGTGTTTCTCCATTATTGCAATCCAATTCGTCATTCAATCAGTATGATTTAAACCTGGCCATAAAACAAAATATGTTCTATTTACAGCTGTTACACTCAGATTACTGAAAATATAAATTTATGGTGCTGCAATAATTTCTAAATATCCCTAAAATCACAGACATAAACTTTTATAAATGGAATGTCGCTGTATAGTATTACTGATTGATTTACTGCTGTTCTCTTATTATATCTTTCTCTGTCCAGACGATTGTCTCAAAACAAGCAGCAATTTTTAGGACCACAGAGCCATTCTCTGTAATTGATGAACCGTCAGTCGTCCTCAGTTGTTAAAATGTGAAATTATTGAAGATCAATGGCGTCTTGCTGAGATGACATTTAGCCATTTACTGTGTCAGTCTCTCTAGAGGCAGGAGGACAACCTGGAGACACTGACGACTTCACCTCTAGCGGAGTTCTTTTTTACTCTAAAGGAAAAAAAGTAGAGAAAAAAGTCAAATCCAATGAGAAGATTTTATTTTAAAAAATTGTTTGAATCCAGGTCTGTTATCTGTAGTGTGTGTGTGTGTGTGTGTGTGTGTGTGTATGTCCTTCCACCAACGTCTGATTTTGCCTCTGCATTTAGTTAACCTCCATCAAGAGGAGGAGCAATTTTAGAAAATACATTGTGAAGATCTCCGTTGGGTGGTATGACCCCTCTAATGTGGCCAAACACAGGGCCAGTCGCTTGTAATTTCCGTTAAGAACCCAAGTTTTGACTTAACACATAAAAAGTTTAGCATCAACGTAAAACACGTTCTCCTTTTGTACTGAATTTAAAGCAATAAATATCACCCATAACATGTCATCCCAAATTATATTAATCTACATAGCTGTCTCTCTCTTTCCACCCCACTCACTTGCTATGGATGTCCATCAGGACGACATGCCTATCCGCAGAGGCCGCCAGAAAACAACACGAAAACGAGAGGAGGAGGTGGACATTGATCTGGACGACCCCGAAATCAACCACTTCCCTTTCCCTTTCCATGAGCTCATGGTGTGGGCCGTTCTTATGAAACGTCAGAAAATGGCACTGTTCTTTTGGCAGCATGGCGAAGAGGCCATGGCCAAGGCCTTGGTAGCTTGTAAGCTTTGCAAGGCCATGGCACACGAAGCCTCCGAGAACGACATGGTGGATGACATCTCCCAGGAGCTCAACCATAACTCCAGGTTGGAGACACAAATTTTGTACACACACACAAACGTATAGCCTTCTGCTTGTGTGGTTTTAAACATGATATTTCAATAGCTCAGAGTGATTTTGTAGTCCTGAGCAGCCTATGTAATGGAAATGTTTCTAAACTAAATGACACTAAATGATTAATGCAAAGTTGAGTGGTGAGTCTAGACGGGAACATCTACCTCCACAGCTTGTATTTGCAGACACACACACACAAACACACTAACATGCCTTTTTCCCTATAAAACTGGCCTGTTTCAGACTAGTGCAGGTTCCCATGGGATGTAAGTGGCATAGATACAGAAATCTAATAAAATGCATCATTCTTAGTTAAGGATATGCATTTGAGATGAAGTTAATCACCCAGAGATGAAGATGCTGGCTATGGAAATGACTGTTAATTAGGGGAAAATTTTCAGATACTACAAATGAAGCACAGCTATGCCAACCCCAGCTCACTGCACACACACACACAGACACACACACATACACATACATGCACACACAGTTTCAAAGGACGGTCTTAGAGCTGGCATATTTTGAGTTCACTTTCCACTGAGAATTTGTCTGGCTTCCATCGAGGAGCTAATTTAACTACATACATTTTCATATCTTCATGTAATCTTTACATACTTCATGATTTGGGTGTAAATGTTTTTTATCTGTGTGTGTGTGTGTGTAAACTCGAAGGTTATTTGTGTGGACTTGCCTTATTCATAATGTGCGGAAGTACATACAGTTATGCACTTGCGTACAAGCTGTATAAATACTGGTAGAATATTCATACCTTTTATATGCCCTGTTATATCACATAAGTTATTTGAAAAGCCGCTCGCAGAAAGAGAAACATTTTTCTGTTCATGAAACGCTGAAGTGTGTCATGCATCTTTGACATTGCAAGCCCTACCAAACCCCAGCTGTGTTAGTGCCTTGTTATACAAATTTGCCTACACAGGAGAGACTGAGTTTCAGCTTAGTGTGCAATATTGTGCACTATAATTTGTGTGTGTGTGTAAGACAGTCCTTTCAGAGGCTGAAATTAGGGTGACATTTGCACTCGTATTTATTTATGTTTTTATGTGCATTTCTGGCTAGTTTAAAATTTTGAATACTTGAACAGTGCGAGATTGTGTTTCTCCACAGTGTGTGTCTATGTTGGGAATACAACATTCCCATATTTAGAAACTGTTCTCATATTTTGGCTTAATTTCTCCAAGATATATAAGCTGTGTAGTTCTCCTTGTAGTATGCATGTGTGCATCTACTAAAGAAATTCAATATGCTTGTCATGTAAGGCCGATGTGCGTGTGTGCTGTGTTAATGCAAAATGTTACATCTGGCTGTGTGCACAAGTGTTTGTATGCTCATCTCCTTCAGAATGTGGCCAGATGGTCAGTGATTCCTTTACCAGTTTAATTACATTTTTACATGTTTGGACAAAGTGGATTACTGTCTTTGTTCATGTCTCTATGTGCCTGTATATGTCCCCCATATAATTTCCCAGAGAGTTTGGCCAGCTGGCAGTGGAACTCCTGGACCAGTCCTATAAACAGGACGAGCAGATGGCCATGAAGCTACTGACGTATGAGCTGAAAAACTGGAGCAACGCCACCTGTCTGCAGCTGGCGGTAGCAGCCAAACACAGAGATTTCATCGCTCACACCTGCAGTCAGATGTTACTGACTGACATGTGGATGGGACGCCTACGCATGCGCAAGAACTCAGGCCTGAAGGTAATAGGAGAGGGCCAGATGTTCAGGATAACCTGTGGATAAAGAAAAGTGTACTTACATTAAATAAAATGCCTGTGCACTTCACTCAGGCCTCGCTGTTAGGGAGGCAGGGTTGTAGTGGAATGCCTGAATCCCCTCAGACTGCCAGAGAAAAGATGGACGAGACAAGTAACAAGAAATCCTCTCACCTCCCTGACAGACGGCTGTAGAGGTGGCCAAAGTCACCGCCGTGGAACTGCTGAGTGACTTTGTGAACACTGGAGAGTAGTTTTACATAGCAACTACCAGGTGTGATGTGTGGAAACGTAGGGATGTGAAGCAGGGAGAATTGTTGATGTCGGAAAATTATCATTTGGTTTGGACTACTTCAAAACAAATGAGGCCTCCCAGTAGTGGCTTATGATAAGTGGATCACTACATAAACAGCATTGGCGGGTATGTCGGCATATAGCAATTATTTGCAGTACGAAGTCTAGGTCATTTAAAAATGGTGCTGCCATTGTATAGTTTACCCACCAGAGAGACAACTTTATTTTGAACTGTAATGTGTAAACTCTGGTCAGTCTTGTAACTGTGCTTTGACCCTGATGGCTCTTTCTCAGCAGTAATGTGGAGAGTGTGGACCACGCTGTGAAAAGTGGGAAAGTCATCACTGGCAGTTAAAATACTTCTAGTTGATCTTGTAGCCCAGGACTCAACAGATTTGCCTCCCAAGGGAGCAGATTCAGTCAATCATATCATATCAAACTTTGATTGTTTCTCTGAATTGTGGACAAAATCTCAATCCTGCACTTTGGTTAATAACAGAAAGTTGTTTGATATCTGATTCTCAGCCAGTTACATTTTCTAGGCTGTTTCTGGCTGAAAAGGAATGACACAAGTACATGTGTATACACTGTTTAGTTCAATCAAACAGGCTGACAGGACAACACAAATTAATATTTACTGATAACAGATTAATGATGCAGGTGATTTTATGTGTGCTAAATGATGAACTTCAGACTGTGATACCTGAAGCTCAGCCAGTGAAGGTCACTTGTGATGGCAAGAAGGAGGACCAGCCTGAGGAAAGAGGTTCATTGGCCAGTGATACTTTAGAGAAACATTAGGAGTGCGAAGGGTGCCCAAACATTGTGGCCCCTCTGGTAGAACTTCCACCACAGCTTCATTAGTATAAGCCTACAAAGTGCTCTCCTAAGCCGGAGGGGACAGAAGAACTGACCTTAATTACTTAAGAAACCTTGAAATTGTGTCCCACATATTTTATATCAATGCTCAGGTGGTGAACATCCTTTTGAGTCAAGGGGAGAAGTTTCATTTAAGACTGGTAGTTGAGTTTTGAGCAATTTTTGCCCATGTGGGTTTACCAGATGTCTGGCGGTGGGGTGATAGGAGGCAGCTGCTCAGATCACAGAGGTTAGAGTTATTTATAATGATGAGTTACCCAGGGAGTTGCTGAAGGGACGGCTGGGTTCACACTCATTCATACAGAGTGAGACAGGATGTCTGGCTGGCTAGCTTCTCGGAGCAGGGCAGACTTCAAGTATGCTTCAAGTATGCTTCAAGTATGGTTTGGCCTTTTCAGGAGGGAGCGAGAGAATGCACTGCTAAAACAAGCTCATTGGAGCAGAAAGATAGAAAGGAAACCACGAGTGGAACTAACAAGATTCGGTGCCCCCAGGAATTGATGATATACAGCAAATAACATTGTCAAAATGTTGTCAAAATAATATGTGTGCGCATTTTTGAGATGCTATAGTTGTGGAGGAAGTCTAACTCCTATCTGAATATGGTTACTGGAGGCTACAAATGAATCGCTAAGATGAGTAACTTGATTTTGTCCTCATCAATAAATCTAACAAACGATTGACATCTTCGCTCGCAACCAGTCGACATGACTGATCACGAGAGAAGCTTAGACATCACTTTCTTTCTATGCTTGTTTTTATTACTGGTCACTCTGAAACAACTCTTTTCATATATTCATTTTTTTTCCAACATAAATTGTCTCAATTTTTATACCTTAACTGATTAGAGGTGAATGTAAAATAAATTTACACTACTACATTTCAGTTCACTTTTAGTAGTCAGTTACATTTCACTCTTAAATTAGTTAAAGACAGCTGCTTCCAGCGATAAGAAGACACTCAATTACACTGCTCTCCATCTTCTCCTCTTTTCCTTGTTCTTCACCTCCTCACTGCAGTAGTAGCCTCACTCTTGCTTTTCTTGTTTGACTGGTGTGTATCTGAAGGGTTTACAGCACGCCTGCCTCCTTTATCTGCTGCGCAAGTGTGTCCCTCTCATCCATCGTGGCAGCGCAGTAGCCTTGTTGCCTGTCTGAACTAATGCTTTTGTAATTGACTTCCACAATGAGAACTCTTTGTCATCCAGCCGTGCACAGGTCAGGAAATGACAGGGAGGCGTTGACAACGGTAAATTTATATTATTTGAGCTTATGTTGTAGGCAGAATATGAAGGTTGGTTTGTTTCAGACTCTCTTTGTCCTAATTTCCACAGTGCCACTCATTAAACTGTACATCTTTATCACACCTGGCGCTTTCAGCTCTTCTCCCTAACTTTCTTCCCACTCCAACCTCAACTTCCTGTCTTCCTCATCACCCAGGTAATCCTAGGGCTGCTTCTCCCGCCGTCCATCCTGAGTCTGGAGTTCAAGAACAAGGATGAGATGTCCTACATGCCCCAGGATCAGGAGGCCTACCTGCAGGAAAAGGAGGAGGAGGAGCCTGAGAAACCAGTCAAGGAGAAGGAGGAGGAAGACATGGAGTTCACAGTAAGATCTTACTGTGAGACGCAGTACAACTCCGTGGTGAGAGAACCCACCTCAGCCCCGCATCTCAGAATCTATACACATATTCAAACGTTAGACAACACACACATGCTTTGTTCAGATTATAAATTGTATATAATATAAATTGATTGTTGAACACATAGCCCTGATTCTTTGCCCTCCTGCGGACGAGCATCATATGAAGTTGTTTCTGTCCACAATAGATGCCGATACGAACACATATGCGCACAGATCTCCGCACACACACTTGCTTTTCTATTCTGGCCAACTGGATCCTTCCAGCCAAAGCGGCCTTTCCTGTGTCTTGTCGTCTTAGCAAAGACATGGTCGTGGAGTTGTAGCGTCTCAGTCTGTCGCTGCTTGTGGGTTCCCTCGTGTATGTTTCTTCCTCTTTCTATCCTCTATTTTGCTCTGCCTTTTCCTATGGTCCCTCTTGTTCTCTGCCCAGCTCTCTCTCTGCTTCTTTTGTTCCTTTATTTCTTTTGCTTTCAGCCCCCTCTCCCTCTCTAGCTCTTTCTCTCTCTCTCCAAGCTCAGTTCTGATTGAGGTACAGTACTGTGTGCTAGCCGATTGCTGCCCCTCACTCTCTCCCATTGGTGATGGCTTGCTGCAGCATACCACTCAGCATGTCGGCTGCTGAGCATGGGAGGCCCAGGCTTTTGCATTATATAACCATGTTCGCCTGCTGCTGCAGAGCTTAAATCATGCAGAGTCTGAGCACCTTCTCCTGGCTCACAGTGGAAGAGTTGGTCCATCTGCATAGACATGGATGTACAGCAGGATCAGGAATCGTTCCATTTCAATCCAATAAATTCTGGAGGTGACGCCAAGTTCCAGTTTGTGTGTTCAACTCAACTGTGGAATTCAGTTTTAATACACAAACTGGATCTAAGGTTGTCACAATAAGTGATTGAACTGAAGTTGAACGTGTTTCAGCGCCACTGTACATAATCTCCATTTGCATTGAGTACAGCCAGCAAGTCAATGCAAAGATTGACAAAAGCGGCTATTTTACACATGCAGTCCTTGAGGCACTGAGAGGTGTAAATCAAAGAACCTTGTTCCCAGAGGATGCATCTGCAATGAGCCCTTCCTATTGCCCTGACCTCTGACTGTACAAATGCACCCTCAGATTCTTATGAATCACACACACAAGATTCATACAGATGTGCACAGACTGCGACACCACAGAGGGAGATTGTATTGTCCTATCCTCAGATGCTTTAGATAAACCACACTGTGATGAATGTTATAGTTTGTGTTATAGCCTGTGTCCACTTGCTGATCAGATAATATGCATGTTCAGTGTAGTAAAGGCATGGTGTGATTTACACACTGGCATCTGAATCTGTTCACCCTGAAGGCCTGTCTGTGTGTGCCTTTGACAAAACTTTGGCTGTACTATATATGTTTCACATATTTGAAAAAATATAAACCCCTTGATTCCTTATCGGTGGTAATTTCTGCTATGATTTCTTACTGATGGTTTTATCACTATTGTACCTATTCAGTGGCCTGGGGAACTTAAACCAACTCCTCATCATGTATTTCAAACATTTGGGCCGGCTCTGAAACATTTTATCATTGCCCAGGTCTGCTATACTGCCCTACACAGGCAGGGTGCAGTAACTACAGGAGCAATGACGTTAAGAAAAGGGGTTTAGTGTTTTCAGACTAGACAACAAACAAGAAGAAAAGATAAATAGATTGCAATGGTTTAATTTAATGTCGTTTTAGACCGATTATTTTGAATAATTAGATCACTGCCATAGAGTTTAAGGTAGCTTAACCACCAAACCACATGAAATGTATTAATCAAAAGATTTGTTGACAGCTACTAGGATCAGCTAAGCTAGCTACCTTTAGTAGGAGTTTAGCTGTTTTTTGTCCCTCTCCATTATGAATGAATTTAGCTGCTCCCTTATTTAATTACATGGCAGTAAGTGGAGTCCTACAGCACACAGATTGCCAAGCCAGGGTGCAGTAACTACACCGATGTGTTTTGGCTTGGTTTATAAGTCAGTTTTGGAGTTACTGGAAATTGGAAATAAAAAGCTGTTTTTAGAGAAATCACATATTTCTGTGGCATAATAGCTGTTTACAAAGTAGTCAGAAAGTGTCAGAAAGTCAGATGCAGGTTATAACTCAAATTTGACTCAAATATGTAGTCACTGTGTTTTGTCTTTTTGGGGCAGCATACTTCTTCAGATACAATACAATTCCACAAATGAACTCCCTCGGAGGTCTGGTGTTGCTTTGACATTAGGACCATGACCCATAAAAACAGTGGGCTCCAAACCCCCTCTCATGGATAAAGAAAATGTGTCACAGATTGAAATGAGATATCTATGTCTTATATTCTTCCTTTTCTTTTCCTGTCTTCTTTCTGTCATTATTTTGTCTCTCTTCTGCCTATTAAATGTTGTCTGAGACACAATCCATGAGTGTCTGTGTCTGCGTCACACTGTGTGTGTTACCAGCCTTCACCCAACACTCCACCTCAAACACACATCTCACATTTTGGAATGTTGACATTGCCTGTGCTTGCTTCTTCGATGATGAGGTTGAAACTGTGCTGTAGCCATAATGTAACCCTCTCACCCTTCTCCTTTTTTCTCCTTTTTTCTTTGTTATTCCACTCTTCCCGTCCCAAACCCTCCCTTCCACATACTTGTCTTTATCTCCATCATCTCTCTGCATCTCCCCGCAATCCATCACACTATCCTCTTTCCACTCCCTCCATCCTTTTATCCCCCACACCTTTCACTCCCGCGCTCCATGTGGGGTTTGCATTCCCCCAGGCAATGCTGGGTAAGGTAACCACAGAGACATCCAGAAAGAAGGATGTTGAGGAGGTTCAAAATCGCCACCGCCTCATCCCCATGGGACGCAAGATATACGAGTTCTACAACGCTCCAATTGTCAAGTTCTGGTTCCATACGGTCAGTGTTGGCTTCAGCAACACCTCCTACATATTCAGCTTCCTGTTGGCACTGTCAGTGCCTACTGTTTTTCAGCAGCAGCATCAATTCCTGGTTCCCTGCTGTTAACTTCTACTGCTACAGTGCCTCTATTGTCATTAACCTCCTGTTCAATCCTGTCATTACCCAGCTTTACTGGGGTGGGAAAGTTCAGTTTGAAAGAGATGGGGAGACTGATAGAAGCAACATGGTGAGAAGTACGGGGGAGGGAGGGAGAGAAAGGGATCGAAGATCAAAGTAAACAAGGAGATTCGTATTGACAGTGTAAACACACACTGAACCCTTTGAGTCGTGGCCAGTTGTCACTGGATAAAATATTAAAATAAGTAAATATTGTTTTGATTTACAGTGTTAAATGTGTATGTTTTGTATATGTGTCTTAATATCTTTGTACGCAGCTCTCTAGATCCTGGAACTCTAGATATCTTTGAAGTCTGTGCATAGCTTGTGTTTTGTACAGTATCTGCCTGTGAGCATGTGTGTAATGTTTGATATAAGCTGATCTTTTGTTTCCCCCATACCCCGTCATGGACTCCTTCAATTTGCTCTCCCAGTGAAAACATCTCTTAAAGTCACCAGCGGGGATTTCACTGTTTATGTATGCTGAGAAAAGATTCTGGCTTACCTTTTATTTCATCCCATTTTCTCGTCTCTGGCTATTTACTCCCCCCCAGCTTCTCTGTCTTGCCTGTCAGGTTAAAGACAAATATTCTACTGTGAATTTCATTATTGTGCTCAAAGAACAGATGCCGGGTTTTCTCAGGGTCAAAATGTGGACTACCAGCTTTGTATTCAATCCTGTTATACACTGTACAGCGCTGCCCCGCTTACAGCACTATTAGTCAAACTTATCACTGCATGTTGGATCGAATGACAGTCCCAGTCACATTATTACTGAAATCACGTTACTGGAATGCTTGATTTAAGGGCGGCAGCGGCTCAGGAGGTAGGGCAGGTCTACCATTAGTCACAGGATTGAGGGTCCGTTCACTGGCTCCTCCTGTCCATGTGTCAAAGTGTCCTTGAGCAAGACATTGAACTATAAGTTACGCCCAATGGGCAGGCCAGCACATTGCATGGCAGCTCCACCACCATAGGTGTGTGAATGGGTAAATGAGAGGCAAAAATTATGTAGCGTCAAGGTAGAAAAGCACTATATAAGTGCAATCCATTTACCATTTAAGCATTGGCAGGAAGACAAAAATTTCCTTTTCATCTACAATTGTATAATATAATAATAGTTTTTGGATATTGTTGCAAATTTAAAGGTGGTTCATGGTTTTGCATGGCTGTCGAAATGACTTTTAAATATAATCATGAAGTTAAAATAGTCTCTCTCTCAACAATCACTGAATCAAATGTCTCCAGCTTCTGACTGGAATCCATGAATGTCAAGACCTTTGAATGAGGAAAATGTATAAAAAAACGAAATTGAAATCCATTTGTCTAATCATAAAATTGTTTGACTTGCATTGAGATCAAAATTTTATCTTGCCTGGATCATGATAAGCCACAGTCTGCAAATATATGGTGGAAAAATGAAAGTGGACAACTGACATACTTTTGAATACATAAAGCTGTAGAAGTGATGCATAATGGACATTTTCAGGCCAGGTGTGGAGGTGAAGCAATCAAGCAGCTTGACATTAAATCTCTGTTATCAGCTCTGAAAAAAATGCAGTGAAAGGCGATGTAATGAGGGTCAATCACTCGCTAAATAACCGTTTCATTTGAGCAGTTACACACAAAAACCCTTTAGCCCTTTGAGCCAATTTGTTTGCAGAGAGAGAATTGAACTTCATTGATGTACAGTTTGCTAATGCAGATGCACATAACCATAAATGCATCTCTTGTGTTTTTACGTAGATGGCGTACGTGGGCTACCTGATGTTGTTCAACTACATTGTCCTGGTCAAGATGGACCTGTGGCCCTCTCCTCAAGAGTGGATCGTCATCGCTTACATCTTCACCAACGGCATTGAGAAGATGAGAGAGGTACAACAGATCCCAGTACACACAAGTGTACACCATGCATACACAACTATATTGAACACATAATCAATTCTACCCAGTGAACTGAAGACACAAAACTAATTACCATAATGTCGTCTACAGTTTAATTCACTGAGTTCCGTGGGGGGCAGAGGCTAAACATTATTACCATGTCATCAAACAGCACCTAATAAATAGTAAAACAGTCATGTGATCATGGAAGGGAAAGAGAAAGGAAAGGGAGGCAAGGTGGTGGAAATGGAGACAAGAAATAGAGATTGGGAAAAAACAAAGAAAGAAAATGAGTAAATAGAAAATATGGGATGTGGCCATATGAGATTATCTATTTCCGCCCCACTCTGTGGCTGTGTTTGTACTGTAAGCGTATGAAATGCATTAATCATTATGTCACATCATTCTCAGCTGCACAACAATGCCCCCGTAGACATGATGCCCACCCCCCCATGCCCTGATCGGTGAACTCATACTGCCCTCTAATGGTCGTCCCACCATACTGCACCTCTATTTTTCTACTTTTGGTGCTCACTTCAATATGTCCCTCAGATTTCAATGTTTGTAAACCTCCATTTGAGCATCTTCATCTTCCTCTCCTTTCTCAACTGTTTTGCCTCCAACCGTCCTCCAGATCCTGATGTCCGAGCCGGGGAAGTTGTTACAAAAGGTGAAGGTGTGGCTTCAGGAGTACTGGAACATCACGGATCTCATGGCCATCCTCATATTCTCCGTCGGCATGGTCTTGCGCCTCCAGGAGCCGCCGCTCATGAGCTACGGGCGGGTCATCTACTGCGTCAACATTATCTATTGGTACATCCGGTTGCTGGACATCTTTGGGGTCAACAAGTATCTGGGTCCTTATGTGATGATGATTGGCAAGATGGTGAGAAGAAGCAGGGATGGTGATGTCTGTGTGTGTGTGTGTGTGTGTGTGTGTGTTTGTGTTCTTTCTTACTACAGTATCACTTATATTTTCACCCCCTATTATGTATTCTTCATTTATGTCTGACTTTTTCTAACTTCTGACTTTACTCAGCATGATCTATACTGATTATAAGAGTTCACTTAGCCCTTTGATCACAAAGGTTGGATGTGATGTGCAGGTTTGGTCCTAAAAGAGCTTCTGTACCTCGAAACCTAATTGTTTGATTTCAAAGACCACAAGATCAGAGCCTCTGATACATATGAACATGAAGACAAAACTAAAGGGATCAAAGGCCCACATCCGTATCTTTCTGATGTTCGTGTGTCTTTGACATCGGCTGTGAATCAGGGTACAAAAACTGTCTTTGATATTAAAATCAAGTCAGCATTATAATGCTTTTTTGTCTGCCACTTTGGTATGCATCTCACAATTTACACAATAATAATGATTACAATGTAGTAACTCCAGTTTGGCCTTATAACATGACTATATCTTAGATGTGCTTCAGTTTCCTAGAAAGACGACTGACGAGAACGAATGAATGATGAGAAAAATACACAGAGGATAATGGAGTACAAATAACCCTCCCCCCAACTTCAACTTCAACTCCTTGATCAATCAGGGATTGTCCTAAATTAAGTGCATTCTCCACAACAAATTGAATTGAAGTGTGATTGACCAACCAAGACTCTGAGAGGGATTATAATCAAAAAATGCAAATGCAAACCATCAGTCACTAAAGCTTTTAAACCGCTCCTCCAGCTGTAAGAGACCAACACGCTCCCCTCCTGTGCTCCTCTTTTTGCTTCAGCATCGCTTTCTTTATTTTATCCACTCCTTCTTGTTTTATCATCGATGGTCCTCTCCAAACATTCTTACCAACTGCTCCTCATTTCTCTTGTCTCTTCTTAAACCACTCACCCCCTTCTCTTCTCTCTCTGACAATCCCCCTCTACCCCCCTCCCTCCGTCAGATGATCGACATGATGTATTTTGTGATCATCATGTTGGTGGTGCTGATGAGCTTTGGGGTGGCACGTCAGGCCATCCTCAACCCAAATGAGGACCCGTCCTGGATGCTAGCTAGGAACATCTTCTTCATGCCTTACTGGATGATCTACGGAGAGGTGTTTGCTGACCAGATTGACCGTAAGTTCAGGGCCAGAGCGTTATTTTTGTTCATTAAGGGGAGAATAGTTCCTGACTCTGAGGAGAGATGCAAGTAATGTGACCAAATACACAGCTATCTCAGTGCAGATTTACATTTACTCTTTAGTCATTCCTCCACAGAGTAACATATTGTAGTGGAAGATGTACTAGATGATTTTTTAATTCATACACATTAAAAAGTTGTACTACAAAAAAAATGGCACCACATTCAGTATTGAGAAATTCACCATATCTGCATAATCTTTATGTCAAGTGACTCTGTTCCTTACATCAGGCCATTAATTGTCAGTTTGTCTTGATCCTTTTTGTCTCAATGTTATTTTATACTGTGTAGACAAAGTGACTCAATAAATCAAAACGTAGACTGTGAACGGCTGTGAGGAAATGTCTTGAGAGTGCGAGTGTGTTTGTGTGCTGTTCTGCTGTCTTCTTGTATGGTAGTATATATGATGGTGTGCACAGAATGTGAGGAGTGGCCCAAAGAGAAGAGATCTGAAATAATGTTTTCATTCTTTGTTTCAGATATGCATAGTAGGAAGTTACAGCAAAGGCTGAATGAAAAACTCTGGCGGGTCGAAAATTACTTTCGAACTCACGGAAGCTGGCGTAGTAATGGTCCATTCCACTTTGCCCAGTGCAGTCAAAATCCCAGTAAATCAATAGATATAGAACTCAATTTAACCACATCTACCTACCCCATTTCTCCTTCATCATCTTCACATTACCACCATGTCATGCCCACTCCTACCACTAGAGGCCACTTGAGACACAAGTGTGCATGCTGCTCCACAAGCTGTAAGGTTAAAGTTGCCCTCATGTGTTTGGCATCTTGGGTCAGCTACTGTATCTAAACAGCATTTTCTACCAGAAGCCTGTTGAAGAGACTTTAAAGTGTGTGAGAGCCTGACTCAAAGAGGCTGTCTATCTTCTCCAAGTTACTTTTAAATAAGTTTACTAACCAGCAGCTTGACCTAAGGCTATACAGCATCTTGTGAGCAACTTAACCCTTACTACTATTGGCACTGGCTGGCAAATGGCACTGTAACATGGCAGTAGCACTTTTCAAATGTGTTTTAATATTTTTATGCTCTTTGTTTTTGGTCAGTTGTCACATCAAGAGGAACTATCAAAGTTTAAAAGTTTGATATTCCCTTGATGTTTCTTCCACCCATTTTGTTCCTCGGCTTTCAACTAGTTTCATTTGAAGAAGTGACGCTGCCATGTTTACACCGTCACGTCACATAAACCATGTCACCTTACCTTTACACTGGCTCAGCTTCTCACTGGAGCAATTGCAACATTGCCAAAATATTTCTACCAATATATAACTAACATTAACATAAGTAAGCACTGAAATTTACATATCGATGCCACACCATACAGGAATAAAACACAAACATGCACACATCCATACATATATTATGAATATATTAATCAGCCACCTTTCATCATCTGTAATCTGTTTTTTCACGTGGTTCAGTTGTCAGAGTTTTTAATCCAAATTTTTGGAGGGTAAAAAATTGAAGAAAAAAAAAATAGAAAAATTACTTCAGTTCTCTGTCTTTGGGCTGCATTGTGTGAAACAATTGAACATCAAGCAATGATGAGCATGACAAGAATGAATCTCAAAGGCAAACAAGCCAAGAGCAAATGCTGAATGTTCCCCAGATAAGCCACAGCAACTGAACCATCACAGATGGAAAAAACATACTATGTATCCTAAATACATTTCAAATGATTCAAAGCAATCAACCATTGCTGAATGAAGCTATGGCACATATATGTGACAATATATTTTAAACATCTACTACTATGTTTAAATATATTGGGAACACAAGTAGTGATGAGACATGATAACGCATTTTTTGTGTGTATTTTGCTTTCAGGTGCACATTTCTGAACATGAGTCCCAACCATTATAGTGTCCACTCTCTCCAGTCCCCACTTTAAGAAGCATAAAGACTAATTATGCTTCTTGTTTGTTTGCAAAATATGTAGTTATGCATTTTGTTTGGTATTTTCAGGTCTGCTTGTCTCTTTGTTTGTTATGGTCATTGTCTTGTAACTCAGTGTATAGTATGTGCTTGAATTGTCATGTTTTCTTTATTTTAATTTGCTCAGTTTTCATTTTATTGTTTTTTTTAAACTATATACGTTATCTTCTGTTAATGTTATGTGTCAGCATGTCTTTCTGATTTGTTGTGTATCAACAAATTTCTTGTTAAATATTATTGATGATGGATTCACATCTCTACCCACGGACACAGTTTACCTCGTATTAACTTGTATATGTGTGTATTTGTTTTGTGGCGGTGTGCAGCCCCCTGTGGGCAGAACATCACTACAGAGGATGGAGTGGACGAGGCTCTGCCTCCCTGTAAGACGGGTGCCTGGATTGTCCCAGCCATCATGGCCTGCTATCTGTTGGTGGCCAATATACTGCTGGTCAACCTGCTCATAGCTGTCTTCAAGTACGTAAACTCTCTAATAAGTTTAGCTTTTCCACCCGTAACAAACTGTAGACACCACACTGCTTTACAGACACCTCAGGACCTGAAACATACAGCAAGAAAATGTTACAATTATTTCTCTCTGTACTCCAACACTCACAACAACACAAAAAGTAAGACATGGATGTTAATCATAGTGGAATCTCATCAGTACTGTTTTAGACGAAGCACAGAAAACTGTCTTTTAGCCTTTTCTTGCAATTCATGCATGTATGCGTGACAGAAAAAGAGAAATGACAGTAGCGTCTGGTTGGGATGCTGCTGAGCCGCTCTCATTAGAGGCTGTTAGCAAATTGTATCAACAGAAAGGGATGGTGCTTCTTCCACAGAGACATTATCATGCTAATGATCTGTTATTGTACCGCGGAATAATCCACGTAGCAAGGACGATCATCCTCTTATTCTTGATTGTCAGGGTAATTACCAAAAAGCACTCAATGCGAAAACACAACAGTTAAATTGAAGTTTAATCACATTACACATTACAGAAACCATTCATGGTGTTGGCATTTATATCTATCTCAATGATATAGTCTCTTGATCCAAAAGTGGCTCTGTGATGCAGCAGCACACTAACCGAAGGAATCTCTTCATCAACCTGTATGCTATCAGTACTGGTTATGATCTCTGATGTGCCACCGATGACTTGATTCAGCCTGTTGTAGCTTTCAGTGGGTGTAATGTTTCTCAGTTGATGTGGCGTCTCTGTCTGTGATTGTCCTCCATCATAGTAATACATTCTTCGAGGTGAAGTCCATCTCCAACCAGGTTTGGAAATTCCAGCGCTACCAGCTCATTATGACCTTCCATGAGCGGCCAGTCCTTCCTCCACCCCTCATCATCTTCAGTCACATAACTATGGTCCTCAAGCATCTGTGTTGTCGCTGGCGCAAGCATGATGACGACGAGAGGGACTACGGACTGAGTGAGTGGCAGATAGATGTTAACAAGCTTAATAAATTCAGGATGGACCCAGCAGTGTGAACAGCAATGTGTCAGAGTTGTGATTGATTCACATCTCTGCAAATTATTTTCAATATCCTGTGCTATGTATGCAGTGGTGTGTTGGTTAGCACTGTTGCCGCACAGCAAGAAGCTTCCAGTTTGAACCAGGGGACTTTCTGTGTGGAGTTGTGCATGTTCTCCATGTGCTTTAGCTTCCTCCCACAGTCCAAAGACATGCAGGTTATTGGTGACTCTAAATTGCCTGTGAGTGTGAGCTTGAATGGTTGTCTGTCTGTATGTGTCGGGTCTGTCACCCAATGTCAGCTGGGATTGGCTCCAGCCCCCCCTGCGACCGTTAAGAATAAGCGGTATAGACAATGAATGGATGTACTATGTATGTTTTGTTTGCTATTGCGTATGAGTCTTATAGTTAAATGTGACTCTGTAGCATAATCACTTCCTCACACTCTTTCATCCACAGAACTTTTCATCACAGAGGATGAGCTGAAGAAAGTCCACGACTTTGAGGAGCAGTGCATTGAAGAGTACTTCAGAGAGAAAGATGACCGTTTCCATTCTTCCAATGATGAAAGGATCAGAGTTACTTCTGAAAGGTCAGACATAGCTACGCAGAAAACTGGAAACCATGAAGCCTGTAGGAAATTTGATAAATAGTTAAGTCTAGTGCTCTGTCTACCAGGTAGGTAGAGGAAGTTACAAAAAGAAAACACAGACCTTAAAGGTTACAGTGCACATTTCAAATATACATTTTTTTTCTTCTTTTCTCTGTGGACAAACTCAGGATGCAGCATACTGTATATGTTGTGACTTTGGTGAAATTATGTTTTCTCAGTTTATGATATATTTTCTTTTAATCAGTGTGGTGGTCTGTCTCTACCACCTTTTTTCTCCACTACCCTCTCCCGCTATTTCCCTTTCTCCATTGCTTTTAATGACTTTTCTTTCCTTTCTCCTCTTCTCCATCAGAGTGGAGAATATGGCAATGCGTCTGGAGGAAGTCAACGAAAGAGAACACTTTATGAAGGCATCACTGCAGACTGTTGACATTCGCCTGGCCCAAATGGAGGAGCTGATCGGACGAATTGCCGTAGCACTTGAGCGTGTGACAGGTGTTGAGCGTGGGGAGGTCAACAAAGCACGTTCCCGGACTTCATCTGACTGCACGGACTCTGCATACATACTCCGCCAGGGTGAGTGTCCAGAAGCAGCGTACATCCTCCGTCAAAGTAGCTTTAACAGCACAGAAGGGAATGCCTACCGCCTACAGGAGGCCCTGGAGGGAACAGCAGAAGGCTCCATGTCCCCTCCCTCTCCTACTGCCATGGCTACACGGACAAGAAGCCACTCATTTTACGTTGGAGGTGGTCGTGGTGGTGAACGTGCAAGTGGAGCTGAACGAGCCGAGAGCTTCTTCAAAGAACGCTCACTCAGTCTCCACCGAGCAAACAGCTCACAATCAGTGTCCTCAGCTGCCGCCCCCAAGGAGTCTAAGCCCCTCCCCCTGGCGACGCTGTCGGTCTCCCAGCAGCACCGTCCATCATCATGCATTGATATCTATGTCTCAACTTCTGAGGAGGTGGGGCCTGCGGAGGTCTTTCTGGATCCTCTCCGTGTGATCCCACAGCTCCAGAGAGATTCCTCACTGCAGTCAGATATCATGGAGACGGTGCTGCCAGGAGGCCGGGACTTCAGCAGCGTTGCCACCAGCGGTATGGGCGACAGGCACTCGGAGGGCGGTGCAGGCAGCAGCGGAGCAGCTGGAGCCATGTTTGACGACAGTGCAGCTGCTGATTTGTCCTTGTGCTCAGCCCACCTCTTACCAGACACAACTTTACCTCCCTGGGACATGGAACCATCCCCACCTCCCTCAGCAGGGCTGCTCGAGCGCTCTAAGAGCAGCCGCTACCTCTCTACAGCAGGCACAACATTCCTGGATGAGACCCCTCTGGTCAAATCCCACAGCCTCATGTTCACACCGAGAGGCTGCTACAGTGGACTGGGGGCAGGAGTCCAGGTAAAAGCTGCAGAGTACACCAGCATCACTGACTGCATCGATACACGCTGTGTCTCAGCTCCGTACACTCCTGCAGAACGCTCACACTCCCCTGGAGGATCCACCTCATTCCCCTTTGATAAGCCGTCAGACATTGGTTCCTCTCACCCAGAGAGAGAGGCAGAGCTTAGTCACACAGAGTCTGATCCAGAGGACCCAGAGGACTTGATTCCAGCGCCTGATACCCCTCGTCTAGGGGGCCTCAGCGGGCCCAGTGGGGCCCCTCTCTGCTCCCCCTTCTCCAGGCTGGAGCGAGCAAACAGCTGCTCCTCAGATGACTCCCATCCTTCTCTCACGCTGGCCCCTCCGCACCGGAAGAGCCTGTCGGTGAGTGAGAGGATGGAGAGGGGACCGGGTTTGGGGGCAGAAAGGGGACCTGGGCCGGGGGGGCGGGGTCTGGCAGGCACCAGAAACCCCTTCCTCAGGAGCAAGTCTGGAGCACGGCCTGAAGCAGCCAAGACTGACAGCCTGTCCATGAGGAAGCTGGCCGCACCGTCAGCTTTCCGCAGCTTTGATAGACAAAACTACACGTGACAAGAACACTGGTCAGCACACCCACACACTGATAGGACCAGGAAGGGAAACTGAAAGGGCCTGGGGCACAAGCGAAAGCAGGGTGAAGTTGCCTATAGATGCAGATCTGGACCACATCTCCAGATTTTACACTTACATTTTAGGTTAGAAAAGGTGATAAAAGTTTTTTCATAGTCAGTGCTGGAGGGAAACTTCACCCTGGATCAGGAGTCAGGTGGTAAAGGATGGGAGTTGTAGGGGTCCTACTGTACACCAGTCAAAAACAAAGAGCTATGAATCTAGAGTAGTTTTTACCTCCTCTTGTAGCTAAGTAACTCTCAATGGGGTGTTATGGCAATGGAAGGTGTATTTGTACTGTATGTCTTCCACCCACCACCTTTATGTCAAGTAGACATCTGTCACTGTGTTACATCACATATCAGTCACGTTAGTCAGAGAAAGTATGTTACTCCTAGCTGCATTATATGGTAGAAACTGTCAAGTCTGAGTGCCGAAGAGAGAGGAGAAGGGATGAAAAAACAGCCACCTCATTTTCTCATTTCGTCTTAGCATAGTCATTACTGTCACAAAACTTTAAATACATTTTCCTCTCTTCATATAATCCTAACCCCACTCTGTAAGACCCTAATGCTAGCTAACAGAAGCAGGCTGTTTTTGGGGAAGTGTTTGGCACCATCGGGAGCTTTCCTCTCTTGGTTGCACTGGGAGTGATAACATGGCAACAAATTACCTCTGGATACACAAATACATCTTTCCAATAATAAATATTTATCTCTTTTTTTTTTTTTTTTTTTTCAAGGAAATCTGAAATTTGCCTTTCATTGTCTTGTGTTTTGTAGCCTAGCTTATCTACAAAACGTTTTTGATTTCTTTTTTCAGTTCAGCCACTAAAAGACAGTGCAGGCAGTGTTCGAACAGACTCCAGTCAAAAGGTCAATTCTTAATGACGTCTCCAGTCACGGCTGTCAAGTGTCAGCAATCTGTAGCTGCAGTGAGACGGAAAACTGTTGGCCCCCGCGCGATAGGAGTGAAAAGCTAAAAGTAATCAGGAAAAAGTGAGAGAGAAAATGTGACATGAAGACTGAGATGAGCAGGTGACAGCATCCTACGTTTCCCATCATATGTTCACAGCAGCACTGAGGTGAGGCATTAACCTATAACAGGAAAATGAAGGGAAGGAGATAGAAGAGCTTAATCGAGTGCACGTTGACAAACGCATGCATATTTACGTGTCTACACACACTCACACACACACCGTCTCAGTCAATCTTGCACAATACTAGCAGTTCAGACCTGATCCATGAGAGCTTTAACAAGTGCAATTGCAAAAAAATAGGGAGAAGAGGGCGCTGTGAGCCTTTTTCAGAAGCAATGCTCGCTGAGTGAAGCTGACGTGAACCTTCTTTGCCTGCACCTGACACCAAAAATCCTTACACTCTACGAATCATTGCCCACTTGTTGCCCAGCCCTCCTCCTTCAGGTTTTGGCAGTGACATTATGTTGAAATGGTTTTTACATCCACCTACATCTAATGGATCCGTCCTTCATCTATTCCATAACTGTCATTTTCTCCCTTATTTTTTTTTTTTTTTATTGCATTTAAAGCCAGCCGCTGCAAAAGGAGACTATAAAAGAAAGCAATTGCCCGACGACTAAGCCCATTAGAATATCATATATAGTGAAAGTTCCTAAAGATAGAGCTTATTTATGAATTTATTTTAAAAAAGCTTGAAATGAGCTGTCAAGTATATGCATTGTAGCTGAGATATAAGAAAGACGTGCATTTTAAGTGACATGGAGGAGGAAACGTGGGGTTGTTATTATTAAAAGATGAAAGCCAGATCAGTGTTTTAAAAATTTCTAATTTTCTTCATTTTACTGGAAGAAGTCTGGGTGACGAAAGACGTCCTTCTCTGATAGCTTTGTAAAGATAAGATAGGTGACATTAATAGAATTCCTACTGATTTTTTTAATGTTTGTTTTATATTTCCTCACTATTACAATTCAGTTTAATCATGTTGCATTTATTTTGAGATTGATTCTATTTATTGACATTTTCTTGCTCATTATTGATAATTACAGTAAATGCCTGTTTGAATTACAAAATCAATATTTATATCTTCTCAGTGATATTTTTGTCGAATTTTAAGTATTTTCTAATTAAGCTTTTAAATTTAATAAAAGATGACCATCGACATGCACTAAATGCTGATGTATTATATTATTTATTAAATATAGAATTGTCTGATATACTGTACATTTAAATCATATTTAAAGTATTTAAAGTAGTTTTTATTGTATGTTTTATCAAGCAGCTTATGAGGATTTTCTAATGTAAAGTTGACACGGCAATACACACTTGCCAGTAAACCAAACTTAGGGTGCCTTTTGGGCATGGATGGAGTATGTGGCGACTGAAGTGATACAGAAATGTGAAATTTCTCTTTTTTTTTCTTTCTTTCTAATCATAGAGCCCAAATATCTGTGATTATTCACTAATCTGGCTCCTGCATACACTCATCGACCTCTGTTGTTCTCTTTAAAACATCTGATGTACAGAGAGGGGGTATGTTGTTATCAGTAGACTGTATCATTGCTTGTATGGACATTTATTTGAGTCAAAACATAAAAAGATCTCATTTAGATTAATAGTTTCATAACTGAAGAAAAACATCTATTTGCACATGAAACAGACACATAAGGATGAAGATATGGCATCACCATAGAGTTGGTGCTCTTGCAGTAACTCTATATATTGCTTGAGTTTTTGACTTAACTCTGTGTGGCAACCCAATCTGTCTTGATCCAAGTACGCCCACTAACCCTGAACCTTAAAGGGGTATTCCACTGATTTAGTGGAGGGGGAGCAGATTTCAAAACGATTAGTCCAAATTGAAGGAACAGAGGCTGAAATATGCTACGTTTTACTCTCTCAGGATCAAGATTCAACAGTTATTAAACGCAGGTTGTCTGTGAAATATTTGTAGTCTCAAGCCTAACCTGATGACATCATCAGGGTCATTTTCTCAGTCCTTAAGCTACGGACACCACTCTACATCTGTGTTCGTGAACTGGCCTTTATTTGGAAAACAGTGAATTGCCTCTTCAACCCAGCAATTACACCACAAACCAACATAAAATGAATTGTGCTTAGTATGCATCAGGTTGGACAGATCGGGGAGTAACACACTAAAGTATCTGACAAATGGAATATTGGTGTGTACAAAGGATCAGATTTGCAATTTCCTTGACAAATATTTAGGTTTCAGTGTGTTTTGGAGAGAAAAAGTTGACCCCAAGTCGATGCTCAGGGACAACGTTACCCACGGTGATGCAAGGTAGTAAATATAACATGGTGGAATTTAAAAAAAGAAGGAAATGTAGAGATTTGAGCCTGTCTTTAGCAGTCGGCTTTCAATATTATCACTGTGCTTTATGAGTCTAACCCAGAGTACTCGGGGATCGTAGGGAAATCTATTTACTTTGTGCATTATGTCTTCAGAAATGGCAATAGAATATGAATGAATGTCTTGATATCTGATCGGCCGACTCTGTTCACCCACAGGAGGAGTTTAAGTTCTTAACAATTGCTGAACCAAACCAAACTTTGCCAAACCAAATGACCTGTTGTCTACACAGCTGTGGCAGACAGGGTTAACCAAGCAAAGGTCGTACAGCTCAGTTCAGTTTTGCACGGCTGAGTATGAAAACAGATGACCGTGTCAGTCTGAGAGTTTAGGCCCTCCTATTTGACCTACTGTGATAGGAAATAAAAATTTTTTTTTGAATTTTCTTTCCCCTTACAGTAAGGAATATTAGCTAGCATATATGTCCATGACACTTCTGAACTGTGTGACCATGATTCTATAAATGGTTTTGTGATATGTTGACATGGCTGTTGTTTTGTTTATAGGAGGTGCGCATGTGTGTATGTGTGTGTACATTGAGTGTGTGTGAACCGGAAAATGTAGATGGCTCCAGTAACAGGGAGGCATGCCAACACAACACAACCCAACAGAATCTCAATGTACAGTATTTTTTAAATATTTTCCTATACTGTATCTTACAGTTTTGTGGAATCATGAGCATATGATGATAATCAGCAGATCTGCTCCCCTCCTATGACGACCCGTGACTCGTAAACTAAAGAGAGCTTCACGCACGTTTTTTTCTGCAAAAATTGCTGATGTTGCGCTTCTACAACTGAGAGGGACTTATTCCCCTACTGGTCACACTTTATTTAATGTCCTTCAAATGCATGCAGTTCTTCCATTCAGAGTGTACAGAGACGACCTGTAAAGATGACTCGGAGAAAGATAGAGAGAGATTATAATATGAAATCAAAAGTAGTGAGTATTTGGATGCAAGTACAAATCTGTATTCTTCAATGTGAATAGGATCATGTCTGGCATGCATTGTTAAATAAAAGATTAAATAGATTGGTACTCCGTGTCTCGCCTGTTTTCACTTCTCCAGGATTTTTTTGGCAAAAAAAAAGATGCTCATCATGTGCAGGACAGGTGTGACGAATGTATGTAAAGTGATAAACATGTTTGGTGCGGTCAGGTCAGTTTCAGCAGGTTACAATTAATGAGAAACAAAACAAGACAACTCAGAGGTGTTTCTCAGACACACGAGCTTACACAGAGGACGACTTCACATCTTCACTGCCTTTATATGAGCTACAAACTGGGCCTGCGAGCTGTTAACCTCATAAATCATGGAAAAGCAGTAATGAGGCACGCGACACATCACAGTGCCTCTGCAGTTAAGGCAGGACATGAGGCTCCCTTGCTTCCCCCAGCTGCTGGTGAGATGATGGGACAGGTGTTACTTGGTGGACTGTTTTAAAACTTGTCACTCTGCCACGAGGCACAAACACAGCCATAAATTAGTCCCATAAGACATGAAGTGTCATTGTGAAAGTGCAGTTTGTACTTTTTGTACTATATCCTTTGTCCATGTACATGTCACATTGTATAACACACATCTGTCTTGCAGTTTGTGTTTCTACATGGTATATCTCTGGTCCGGAGCTCCGAGTGGCTTTTAAAGTGTGTGTTAACCACCAGCTATCACCTGTGCTTCAGAGCAGAAACTAAAATTAACCAATTTACACACGTGTTGCTTTGCAAAGACATTGTTTCATCCTGCATGACGGACACGTTAACATCACCTGTGCCTGTACTTACAATACAATGGCAATGCAAAACTACTGCTACTGCAATACAAAGCAAGAGCCCTGTGAGTAATGCTTCCTTTGTAAAGCTTACAATGATCCATTTGTGTTGATACTTTGCCAACAAAGATATTCATTCACTTTTAAGGCCATAGTTTCTTGTTTGAATTGACTGATGGGATTTCGCTGTGTAGTGAGGTAGTTCATATTGTCAGTGTTTTCTTTAATTGCACATTAATACCTGCAGTTGTGGGAAAAGTACTAAAATTCTACTTCTATAGTAACAATAACAACAGTATAAAGAGTGAAAGTCCTAATTGCACAGACCATTTTAGTATTATAAGTCTAAATGCTGTACCTCAGCCTACATATCAAATTATTGGATTATTCTCATTGAAGCATTTACATTTCTGCAGCGGTTTACTATTTTATCTGCCGGACCTAATTAAAACCCACTCAGCTCATTCACTTTGTGACACCACACAAAAGGGGCCTGAGCGGATCACATGTGGCTTGTGTCTGGTGTGGCACCAGTAACTCCAGCCGTCAGATATGTGAGTCAGCACGTGGAAGGGAACATTCTGTCCTGAGTTTTACGCACGTGCCCACCTCCGCCTCTCTGCTGCGGCACACGCACGCGCCCGCACGCAGAAACAACTCCGTCTCTGACACAATCGTCACATCATGTCAACACAACAACATGACCCAGATGCGCCCTGCACTCTTCAACTTTAGTCAGAAGCAGAGAAACAGCAGCCCCGGAAGCGCCTCCTCCTCCTCCTCAGAAATGTTTACGGCTCTGCTGGAGGAGGAGCGGGAGGGCGGCTGGGCGGCTTCAGCCTCAGCCAACAAACTTTTTTTTTTCCTGGAAAATTAAGGGGTTCTTCCACCGAATCGAGCAAAGTGAAGGCGGAGCTACAGCACTGGACGATCCGGGGAAGCTCCTGCAGTGTGTCTGTTGTTGTGCGCAAATGTGTTTTTCCTCTTTCAATATGAACGTTTCCTCTTGTACATTTTGTTTGTCGGGCAGGATCCAGTCTGTGCAGTGCAGACAGGACTGAGGGGGCAGGACGCTTCTCTCTGCCTGTTGTGAAATATTGCTACATCCTGTCACATTCCCACAGTTCAAAACGTATACAATAGCACAGTTGCATATGAGGACTTAACCTCGAGTCATGTGCTACAAAAATATGGAGAAAACACCTCAGTGTGTGGCTGCCATTACTTTGTCTGAGTCACTTATATTTATATTATGATCTTTAGGGAAGAGTGTGCATCCTAATAATGTCTAAACTGACCTACATAGAGGCAGCATTGCTCAATCTCAGCATTCCTAAAGCCAAGAAAGATTTTTCTAGGAAGTTAACCTCTGACTGAACCGCCTTTTTGCACTGGAAGCACTCTTTTTTTTTTTTTTTTTTTTTAGCTTAGGATCTTGTTACACTTTCAAGTGGACTAGCTGCACGATAGTCTCCCATGCAGAGTGCACATGCAAGGATATAGAGTCTCTTAAATGTACTGTGTGTCAGACAAAAGATTAGCAGGTCTACTCAACACTTATGATAAAGCTTTATAACACATGCAGCTACATCATTAGAGTTGATCTACAGTATCTATTTATATGGACCCATTTTCCATATAAGGCTATAAGTTATTATGAGCGCACATTGCTTCTTGTAACCATATTGAACAGACAGTGTGGTTATGGCTTTGTGGCAGCTCACTGTCTGCCTTAACGCTCTACAGCTAAACATCACAGAGTGCAGTCAGAGGCAGGATATGACCATCATAGTATCTGCTGATCCTGACACTAGACACCTCTATAAAACCTTGAGCAGAAGTTCATCCAGACTGGAGGTGTTGAGGCCTCTACTTAGATGACTGGGAATGCTGGCAAGACAGGATTGAGAAGTATATCACACTCTGGCGGCTCGTGCATCACAAAAACACCACTCGTCAGACCTCCTCATATATAACCAGTTATGTGCTCCACTCGTCAGAAATCAAATCATATTCATGAAGATATCAGGGTGTTTCTCTATAAAGTGATAATCAGGACTAGAAGAAACCCCAATTTTCGGTCAAGGTGATTGCAATAAGGACAAGAAACACACACTAGCATACACCAACAGCATTATCTGGCCTCATGTTTCATGTGAGTTTGCAGTGAAGAGTTCAAGTGAAGCTTTGAGGACAGTTGAGGACTGCACTAATTTAGGATCCACACTGTGGTTGAGAAACTGGGACACAAAGTGAGACCTGTCCACAGCTAAAGCATTATGGGCCACAGGGGCTGCATTGGTTTACATCTGAGAGAGCAAAACACTTATGCGTCATCCCCTGGTTGGCCGCTGAGTATAAGCATGAATCTGTGCCAGACACACGGGTCTTTTTTCTGAATAGAAAGGTGGCATCAACTTCTACTCAGTAACTTGAAAATGTAGTATGCTTACCCAGCAATAAAGGTGGGAATGCTGAGACCTAATCTATAATGATTTAAATCACAGTTCACTCCCTTTTAACTGTAATCACACATGACCTTATCCAATTACCAAGACCAATAGGCACATATAGAGAGACTGGTGTAAATAGCTGTGTTATTGTAACTGCCTGCATGCTCTGACCGTCACTGATTGATAATAGCAGAGCAAATAGTTTTGCAGCTGCAGGCGGGACGTTCAGAGATCACTTGCTTCTCTAAGAATCATCCATACATACATCCAATCCTCTGGTCAGAGTTCCTGTAACATGATGTTGCAACACATTTAACTTTCTCCACATATGGAGAACGTGAATTGTGACAACTGGTTTCACAAGTTGCTGAGTGTGTGTGTGTGTGTGTGTGTGTGTGTGTGTGACTGCTCTTAAGCAAGTTGACTGTTGTTGTTTTCTTCTCTGCTTCTTTCACACAGTGTATGTTTACTGAATGTCCTTTCCCGTGTTGGATCAAAATAAAAGCAAATGCATTCAGTCATCCCCCCAACAAGTTACTTTACAGATGTGGCACTAAATAAACACATGGCCTTGTAAATCTATAGTAACTGGGCTTCAGCCATGGGCAGATTTCCCAAGCATGAGGTAACAGACAACGTGGGCCAGGGGGTGTGCCCCGATGACTTTATGTACCCCTGATGTGATGTTGCATTCGAGTGTCTCTTACAGCATGCGGTAAATATGAGTTGAATTTGGTGAATAATGGCCAAGTGGACCTAATAAAACAAAACTTGTTGCTGAGACCTTCTAGCGTGCAGATGAACATAAAATACAGAAGTGATTCTTTTTTTTTTTTTCATTTATGATCAAACACACAAAATTGAGCTTTTTCATCTTTGACTCAAACTCTTCAATTTTAATAGTGAAAGTACTTAAAATAACAATATCTTATAACATATTTTAGATGGACACATTTCCATCTCTAAGTACGTAGCAATTTTAGCTGAGATTTCAAAATCGCTTTTGGACAATAGTGCCCATTTTCCCCAGTCATCTTAAGAACCTGAAGGTAGCATCAGTCGGGTCCTGCCCTCTCGTCCTGACTCGCCTCCTGTGATTGGTCCTCCGTCCCGTCACTCGCTCCGGTGAAAAGGCAATTCCAAAAAACGAGTCACGTTTCCTGTCAGCCAATCACAGCCCCGCTTTCTGATGACACCGTGGGATTCCGCGAAATTGTTTCTTGGAGTTGAGAGATGTGCTGCTCTCAGTAAAATAGGACAAGTTGACGCATGTGTGGGGGCGCACGGTGAGGAGGAATAAACGCAGACACAATAGCTCAGTCGGTGCGCGCTGTGTCGTGTTGATCCGGCACTTGGAAAAGGGAGAAGGAGAGAGGAAGAGCCGGGAAAGACTCAAAGTGCTCTCTTTCCTGTGGGGGGTGTTTAGTTATCCACCCTGCAACCTCAACGAGAAAACGCAGCCTTTGCGGAATAGTCACACTGAAGACGACACGTGTGGATGGTTCGCCGCATGTTTCCTGGGAGGACAGCGGTCTGATTACTTTGTTGTGTCCATTTTGTCGGATTGTTTTTGAACAAACAGCTGCTGCTCCGGACGCATCGTTTCTTTTCTCCATCCTGATCCGCCGTACTGATGTCGGAGGTTGACGTCTCTGCAGACCGTGTCCCCTGCCGACCTGCGGGTCGGACAGAGGACACGTTGAAAGAAAACCAGGAGAACAGGACTTTGCTGATGGTGGCGATGATTTTACTGGACTTGAACAAATGCAGCCCCAACGCGATCGGCGCTGGAGGCGGCAGATGTCTGGGGGGCAGCGACGCCGGGGCGCAGGAGAAGGTGGAGCGGGGCAGCTGCCGGCTGAGCGCCGGGGCCAGCCGGGGCTCCGGGGCACCCAAACAGTCCCGGAACAAGAGGGCGGCGGCGAGACAGGAGTCTCCCGAGAAGAGACACTGCTGTCCCTTTACGGGCTGTGGGAAGATGTACGGAAAGTCGTCCCACCTCAAAGCCCACCTGAGGGTCCACACCGGTAAGAGGAGACACGCACACGTTTCTGTCGACGGCAGCAAAAACCTCTCTGCGCCACTTTCACCCTCACTTTTTTAGCTCAACACGCACGCTCACATCACTGTTTAAACTCTATTGGCTATTTCTGGGGCGCCACGTATGTCGGGAAAGATGAGTGAGGCTACAGTGAATGACTGTGGGTGAGAAAATACGCAGACAATGATGTCATCAAGCCGTGATTTGATAGTTGATCTTAATGTGGTACTTGATGCTCTAGGGAGGGCCTGCAGCGTTATGTGGCATGAGGAGTCAAATGAGAGACCACATGTTCCTGCAAATGAATAACAGATTATGGGAAAGGTGGTGCCGTGAATTTGGCCCTGCTGGGGGTGTGACTGACCGGGCCATAGCGGGCCAGAGACTGGCTGAGAGGGGAGGGGAGGCATGTGTGTGTGATAGAGGGGTGGAGGGGGGTGGATGTACTTTAATGTGCTGTTGACACCCACCAGACCGCGATCTGAGAACACCGCGTGCCGCTGTCCATATTTGTGGTGCACGGTGGATTGTTCAGACGCTATAAGTCATCCGGGACGTGATGTTATCCAAATGATGCCATTAAACGATTAGGCCCATTACTGTAAGGTGATCGCGTGTTAACTGACAGGAGATGCGAGTAACGGCGTCGTAAATGTCGACATCTTGGCTTGTGCTCCACATGCAGGTCACTGCGACACTGATGTCCCCACATGTTCTTGTCCGGAGATAACCCTCCCTGCACCACCATTTCCTCATACGTCACCCCGTCCACCGCCCTCACGTCGGGTTGTAAACAAGGGCAGACATGTGGTTCAATGGAGCACGTGTGGGAGGAGGAGGAGGTGGAAGGGGGAGGAGGGGGGCGCCACAGCTTCCACCCCCTCTTCTTTTTAATTCACGAGGCTCTTATCGTTACTTTCTGAATCAATATGTACTTTTATTGTTCCTGGAAAATGGTGTTTATGCAGACCTGCCCAACATTTTGATTAGAAAACAAAACAAGAAAACAAATCCACAATCTCTCCGTGAAACAGATACGTCTGTTAATATTTCTGTTTTGGAGCAGTTTGTTCCTCAGAAGAATAACAAGGAGTGTGGCCTCTCTGGGGTGTAACTTTAGCTCAGTCACTTTGGAGGATAAAGCACAGTACATTGCTTTGTCTGGGGAGTGAAGTGAGTTTTTTTCAGCATATGCATTCATTCATTCATTCATTCATAACACATATTACTATGATCAGAAATCATTAAATATTCCTCTATTAGATGTAATGCTGTTATTGTACTTGATCACCTTCATCAGTACAGGGAGGGAATAATACTCTTGCAGTGTAGATTCTACACAGTGGGCTCTAATGACATCAGAAGAAAAACAAATAAGGTTCATAGTTAAAGGAAAAAAACTCCTGATTTTGCAATCACTATTATTGTTTTACACATTATGGGATGTAAGTCAAAGGAAAGTCCTCTACAAAGTGTGGTATTACAAAATGTACGTGTGTGTGTGTGTGTGTGTGTTTCCTCAGGTGAGCGCCCCTTTGAGTGTAACTGGCCGGACTGTGGCAAGAAGTTCTCCCGGTCAGACGAGCTGACACGTCACTACCGCACACACACAGGAGAGAAGCGCTTCAACTGTCCAATGTGTGACAAGTGCTTCATGAGGAGCGACCACCTGACTAAACACGCCCGGCGACATGCAGGCTTCCATCCCAGCATGCTCCAGGGCTCCAGTGCGGCCAAGAGACGCCGCTGCTCCGTGTCCGTGTCCTCCTCTGACTCTGGAGACCAAAGCCCTGCTGGGGTGTGAGACACACCCACATACTGTACATATATAGGCAGAGGTACATGCAGTAGATTCAGAGGCATACACAAACACAGACACACCCACGTGTGGAGTGCACCTTTACACTAATCTCTCAAGTCAGACAACTCAGCCAGGCAGACCACTATTTTCTATGCATGTAACATTGTGCAGCAGCAAGCAGAAATGTACATTTGAACCAGAATGTAATCAGTCCAGAGCTTCCCCCTTTTATTCCCAGAGGTGATTGGTATTTATTAAGGGGCATCCAGGTTCTGCTTGTAGTTGCTTTGCCATTTGTAATTATTCTACTTTGTGTTGTGTGATTTTTTTATCTTTTATTTGGAAGAATCTGCAATCCAAGAGGCACTCGTACATAAACATTACATGTTTGCTTTGTATCGCGTATTTCACTTGCAGGTGAAGACAACGAGATGAAAAGAAATCATGACTGAGATATCCCTCATGGGTTAAAGACTGTTCGGAATCGTCCTTTAGTAAATATCATTGTTGCACACATACGCTATACTATACGTGTACAGTTACTCCCCAGTCCAGGACAAGGTGAATGTACAGTATAGCAGTATTATCATGTAAATAGATTAAACAGACTACCTGTCAGATGGCCGATGTACTCATAACACTGTAGTTACTTGTTATTAGAGAATAATAAGACAAAAGCTATAATATAGAAAAGTACAGAGCTTGGATATTAAATTTCATATATTTGGTTATTTACTTAATTGTTATGGACTTAGTAAATCAGGTATCCTGTGAGCTTTTAGGTATGGGCAGCACGGTTCCTGTGCTGAAACATAAATGCTGTCACATCATGATAAGCTTGCCAATAATTGCACCAAAATACCTTTACAGTGCTTTGGCAAGACCATAATGCATGAGCAAGCCTCATGGGAAAATCCATTTTCAACATTTGCATTGCTTGAATTGTATCAATAGTGCAGGAAAACGCAACAAGGTAAAGACTTTGCAAAGTAAAGTTGGAGACTTTACTACTTCGCTTGCAGTTGAGACACTCTTCGATGTGAGGACCTTTAATGATTCGTGTTTAGTTCAGGTGTGTAAACTGTAAACAAGGATGTCTGTGCCTTTTCAAGGGTTTTTGTAGCAGAGAGGAGTTCCTACAGCCTTTGGGAATACTACCTGAACAAACATTGTCAGATTCTTTATGTTGATATTCAGTAACACTTTGAATATCAATGACTGTCTCTTATGCCAACAGTGCCAGTTTTGCTGTACACTGAAACAAACTTTTGTTTACTGCATCCGGACTGCATTTTATCAGGGAATAATGTGATGCATGGTCATTTCAGTCAACATTACACCCCCTGGTGGTGACGTGGAAGCACAACATTTCTCACAACAGAAAGTCATAAAACATTTTTTAAAATATATTTTCTGTCCTAGCACTCTGTTGATTAGTTTGTTTGTGCATCATTGAATTTCATCATGTAGCATGTTTTTAATACATTTGTTTGGTACAATGTATTTTTTAATCGTCTGGTAATCTTTTATAATAATACTAATGGGGTGAGAGGTCTTATTTGTCCACTACAGGAGCCGGAAACATAGTTGATGTCATTAGTTTTCTTTTTATACTTGCAGCATAATGCGTTAAAATGTCCAGATAGTGTAAAGCTAATTGTAGATAATGTCATAGGACATAAACTACCTTTGTAAAGTGAAATGCTGTTTTTCTTTTCTGGCATTATGACAACTGTGATTAGATGCTGGTGCCTTTCAGGTTGAAGCCCTTACTTCTGACGCTACCGTACTGTAATCAGGGACTGTCGGTGCAGCCCCCGTGTTCTCGCAATATACATAGCTGTGTAATACTGCTCAAGTTTTAACATTAAAATTATTTCTCTTTCTAAACATTTGCTTAGAAATTTTTTATTATTTTCGCCCCACGTCACACAACCACATCAGAAACTTTATTTCCCAACTGTAACAGATGAAGAGGTTCTCTTCTTCAGTGCTGTAGCTGATGAAACGGTTCAAAGATGGTGAAACATGGAGGGAGTGCGGCAGGGAGCGCTCCATTAGCTTTGTGTTTATTGTTTTCATACACTGCACATAACAATAACACTGTTAAATACTGTAATGGAAGTGTTTACAATACAAGAAAATCATTTTAAAAAAAAAGGAAAACCAAAGAAAAACAAGTATCACTCGTGTCTAAATGTAAAAAAAGCATGACTTCATAGACAGCAAATGCTCTTCAAATGAACTAAATTATCAAGATGGCAATAAATACACACGTATTTTAAACTTCTCTGTACTTAAGGCATACTCTAATTGCAAATAATCAACTGATTTAAGGGAGGAAGGGAGTCATAAATGAAGGATATTAGTGCTCCAAGTCAACGATCCTTGATGTTGATATTACAAAACAATTTATAACCTGTCATTCAAAAGAGGCAAATAGATGCCCTCTCACTCTTTATGTTGGCATTTTATGTCTGTATGCATGCATGTGCATATGTGTCTGTGTCTGTGTCTGTGAAAGACGAGGAAATCTCTCTGGTGTCTGAACCTGTGTGCTCCCACAATTGTGAGTGATGTGGAAACAGAAACGGGACGGAGGGAGTGACCGGGGATTGTAAGGTTATGTGACAGAAAAGATAAAGTCGGGGGGAAGGGGGGTAACACAACAGTGTGTGTTGAAAAATCAATCTAAAGGCGCCCCCGCTGTCCCTTTGGCCTTGATAATACAGTATGTGAATCATGTGAGCATCATGTGTTGCAGCAACGATATGTAATCTTCCCTTTTGACACAGTTCATTTCAGATAAGACACTGTCACTGCTATGCAGGAAAGAGCACACAGATATGGGCCCAAGAAATAAAAAAAGAAATGTGCAAATTCAAAACAATACAAGTCAAGCTAGTGCCGCAACAGTAGCATGTGATTGCACAACAGAAAAGGGGCAAAAGTCAAATGTGCAACAAGCTACTGACTCATTATTTTCCATTCAGTGCTCTTCATGCAGTTTGTTCCTCAGCCATTCATGCTCATACATTCACCCCTAAACTCTGTATTGAAACGTCTCGAGCCAGCAGGGAAAAGAAAGCAAAAGTCTTGAAGTTGGTGTGAATGAGTGCCACGACCTGGCCTGTGCTACATATCAACCCTGCACAGTACAGTACCAGATATCCTCTGGGGTCTATTTGGGGTACTGAGACCGCAGTCCAAAACGCCTCCATGTCAACACATACAATCACTATCACAATCATAAAGATCCTTCAGGTTTTTATAAAAGTAAGGATTTAAATGATAATGATAATAAAAAAAGAAAAAGAAATAGAAAAATGCAAAAATGCAACCCAGAATTCAGGTAAGCACAGCAGTTGAGTCAGCAGTTATGATCATGTTTCTTATTCTTCGGGGAAATGGAAATTACTTTACAGCGTCAGTTGGCCTTTTGTTCTCAGTCTAATAACATCAGTGTGTTATCTCACATCATGTTCACCGGGAGAAGGGCTCTCGGACACAAGTGCACGTCCTACCATAGGAGGAAACAACCACTTTGACTCATATTTTAAATACATATAGAATATTTTCCTATGTGTTCCTTCTCCTAGATATTAAACCAAACTTTCATATGTTACTTTGATTATTTCTCATTGTCATTATCATCATAGCACTTAACTGTCATTACAATACTCTACCAATGCTTCACTGTCACCACTCTGGTGGTGAAGTTAACTCACAGCAGATGAAGACTGGGGGTTATATTGTGTGGAAAGGGGAAGGGGCAGAAGGTCAGAGGGGAGGGGTTACTGTATTTGACAGGTGGTGGAGGAGGTTGCCTGGCAGCACATGCAGGTAGGGTTGACTGATTTGGGCGGGATCAGATCCAGGTCCTCGTCGTCCGGGATCTCGTCTAGGCGGTAACCATCTTTCAGCAGCTGGATGTTCAGATCCTGATTGATTTGCTGGAGAAGGGAGAGCAGACAGTGGAGGGTGGTGGGTTAGAGCAGTGTTTTCCCAACCTGAGGGCCGTGGACCAACACCAGGCTGCAAATCTCAAGATTTATACGGAGCTCGTGACTTATACTGGTTAACATTTACAGCGGTAACCATGGCAAACTGAGTTAAGGCACAATCCCAGATGGCTTTAAGGATCATCACTTGGAGCTTTGTCATAAATGTGATGACTGCTGTCCTGGTGTGAGCTGCTTTTAGCAAAACAATGCCTTTGTTTGCATGTAAAACAGAGACAATGTCTTCATTGAAATCCTGGCAATAACTTTTTTATGTATTAACCGTCTAATTTACTCAGATAAACAGTATACTGTACCGCACAATCATACTGTTGAGAGTATACTGCTTACTCACAACTTGTTGTTGTTAGCTCGTACTAAGAAAGAAGATCCACTGACTAAACTGGGCTACAACATTTATTATTTCATGCTGGCACATATACACAATATTACCACAAGCCCGGCCTTGTCAGGGGCAGTAAATGGATGTAGGGTGGGAACGAGGATTCCTCATACGACGATGTGTCTGTGATTTGCACTCATATTGGCAGCGGCGTTGAGAACAGGATTTTCAGGAGCAGACACCCAGATATAACATTTCCTTTTTTTCCCCGGCTTTGTGTCTCACACACATTTGTGTGCAGGTGCATCTACAATGTAGCGAGTGCACTGGCCTACAGAATTAACATGGATGAGCAGGATGGATATAAATAGGTTTGCTTCAGGGCTGTCTTTTTTATAAAGACCAGACTCTTGGCCTATTGATAATCATGGAAAATTGAAGAAAGGAGGCAAGTGAATGTGTGAATACTAGCACAAGTGTGAGGTAAAGAGGCAGACATTTGCTCTATCACATATCTCACCTCAGCAGAAGAGTATCCCGATGACGAGTATCTAGACATGTCAAAATCATCATCACTGAAAGAAACAAAGAGGAAAAACACAAGTTAGCTTATTATGCATTTATGTTGTTTATACTGAGAGAAGCCAGGTAATGTATGTGTTTGTGTTCACCTGTCTGTGTCTAGGGCCACCAAGGGCTTCTCATCCGGGCTCTGGTCTAAAGAGGAATAGCCTTTATTGGGCACTACCAACCTGTGGGGAGAGAGCAAGGACAGAGGAGCAATGATCAGAGGAGCAGAAAAAAGGGTGTAACAGAATATGACAGGGAGGGTGGGAGGAAGAGGTGGAGGAGGGAAAATAGATTCACAAACAGGAAGAGGTGACTAAGAACGAGACGGGCAGAGATGTTGAAAGAAAAGGAAGGCTGCGCCTGGAGGCAACACCACAGCTGAACTACCGAATCAACAGAAGCATCGGACATCTTACAAACCCTAAATCAATAGAACTGTTCCTTTGCCAGCTTTGGCCCCATATTGGACAAAGATAATGGACATGAGAGTAAATCCATCTTGTTAAGGCCATGAAGATGTAATTTTATGCATAAAAAACTACATACAGCATGCAATGAGGTAAACCGAACAGAATTATTAGTGTGTGTGAAACAAATGCTGAAATAATAATAGTATAATAATTTATTTATAATAAATAAACATGATTTTTTGTTTTGTGGCTTTGTGTGCTGTTCCCCAAATTACATCAATGCGGACTCTGAAGTATTTCTACAGTAAACCTAGCATGCAGTTAGACATCAATACTACACCAGAATAAGGACTTAAATGAAGTTTTTTAACTAAACAAAAGATATTTGAATTAATGTAAGCTATTAGAAAGACACAAGCAATTTATGGAAGACTTCTCATTTTCTCCACTAAGACTTGACCACAGCGCTCACTTCTTACCGTGTTCTGGCCATGACGTTGTTCTTCTTGGGCTGCTGGTTGACTGGACTTCCTACAGTGTTGCCATTCTTCAATGAGCCCTTCCTAGCCAGCTCTCTCTGTTTCTCTGCACAGGAAACACACACACACACAAACACACACCAGGTGAGCCTTCACTTCACTCATGTCAGTGTCATCTTTTTGTTAGACTTAAAAGACACCACCAATTTGCCCACATGTTGCAATATGCTCATGATAAGACTCCTGAATGCACCGGGGAACTTTGGTGATTTGTTGATGTAAAGCCTGGCATTGCTGACAGAAAAGACATCTCAACTCTCTGTTGCGTGTCATTGTATCACAATGGCGTCAAGCAACACTGCAATCTCTGTAAAAGTCTCCTTGGGTTGGATTTATTTAAAAAAGGTGCTCAGATTTGACAAGAAGACATCAGCATAATTTAAACACACACCGATCAGCGTGATGATCAAAAGAAGAAATGGGTTGAGTTCTCAATGTGAGAGGACTGTGACTGAGACAACATCTTTGCAATGTAAGATGTGACACCAGGGCAGATCGATTTCTGTTCCAGGAAGTGATGATAACTGCTGTTTGATTTATGTCACAATATACTATACAAAATCGTAAACGCCTGCAACAGTATATTCAGAAACGACTTCTCATTGTGACATCACATGTTCTCATCTCCCTTTTCTCCTCGTTTGATTGTCGTCACTGATTAGATAACAAACGACTAAACTAATGCTATTAGTCCACTGGAAAATCTAAATTATATTATCCCACCAATTAATGGCTTTACACTTTTTATTCAGAAAAGAGTTTTAAAAGGCCACCAAATGTAAATGAGAGCTTTTTCCATCTCAAGGTCACATAGAAAAAGCGATTAGTTTAACAAGCATGCATAATTAAAGGAATATGCTCAGACTGTATTTTATACACAGTGTTTACATGTCGTAAATACTGGTGAGATTAAAGATAATAATAATAAGTACAAGTGCCATTATTGCCATAGCCATTATTGCAGCCGCGTTCTCACCATACACATGGATGTAGCCATGAAATTGAGCTTCTACAGCGGCTGACATTGTCACATTATAAAAAGACCTTTTTCATGCATTTCTATCACTGAACAGTTTTGAACATTCGTGGTTCTTAAAGGCTTTGACTAAGAAAGTATTAAGAAAGTAAGGGAAAAATAAATAAAGGCACTGCTGCTCACCACTGGACTCTGTCCAAGGTGCTGGAACAAGCCTTTAAGGACAGTGGCGTTTCATAAACACAAGAGACTCACATTCTCAAACATAAAACAGGCCAGAGTGGCGAATGTTGTTGCAGTGGATATCCATACAATAAAACATGGATGAGAGCTGAAACAATTAGTCTACCAATCGATTAGTTGAATATAAAATGATCAACAGCAACTTTGTTAGTCATTGTTTAAATCCTGTGTCAAACAAAAATGTTGTTTATAAAAACGTTTGAGTTTGGGAACATGTGACTGCCATGTGTAACATATTACTGACAAAATGATGGGCGGATTTACATGAATGATGAAAATAATAATAAATAGATGCTTATGCTACTTCTTACTGACAGTTTAGCAACATAACAAATTAGAAACATAAACCACAACATATCACCACATTCTTGGTTTGCCTTGTGATGAAGATTCTCTGAAAATTACTCCAACCTCAGGACGTAATGTGCCAAAAAGACTGTATACAGTTTCCTGCAATTCCCCAGTTTGTCCAGAGATCATGTGTGCCATTTCTGCACAGTAGGCTTCTCTTCTTACAGTAGATTACACGATATGCTGATTCCCACATGCAGACACTTGGACTACAAATGCTGAAGCTTTTACTCACCTATTTTCATCTGCAGGGGGGAGGGCTTGTAGTTGATAGTGACAGGTTCGCTCTCTCTGGTGTCTGAGTCGGCCTCTGAGGCCGTGGACGAGGCCGGGTCCTGGAGACGAACGGGAGGGACAGAGAGATGAGCAGAAATGTGCAATACTGAGGCACTGATGAATATTTAATGTCTTTTTGTAATGCACATTATTGTCCACTATGCCCAGACAATGTGAATAAAACTTGTGAGGGAGAGTCACTCTCTATCTAATGAACGCCAGTGTGTGTGAAGCATTATACAGATCGCTTGTTTAAAGAATGTTTAGACCAACAAAAACACACTTCTTGGGAACTGGATAACGAAATCATTTACAGGCTAACTCTGTTTTGTCACACTAACCTCCAGAGACTGAAACAGTGAGTCAAACTAGCTACTAGGCTCTCTCATTTGAACAAATCTGAACTAAATGCCAGGAGCCAGAAACCCCTGGAAGTCCCTGGATCCCAGTTAGAGAAACATTCCTTAAAAAAAACAACCTCATCTTATATTCAGAGGGTAAAGGTAAAGAGAGAAAAAGACTACAGTGTATTACACAGTGGCTACGGGAGGCTGAATGGGGTGAGTGGAGGTGTGGGGGTGCCTGGAGACAGCAGGTCAGACTGCTATGGGTCTGGTCTGGCTCTCTAGCGGCCCCGGCCGTGGGCAGCAGAGGCCGCCCTGCAGGCTGCAGTAACCCAGGGCCCCGCTACAGGCCACGGAGCGCACAAATCATCCACACTGATATTATTCAATAATCAAAATCAAACGGCTCACAAAAGCACGCGTCTGCGATTAAAGCCCACTGCTGGCCAAACACGCAGTGGCGACACAAGTGGCGTCGAAGCCGGAGCAACTTGCTGCATGGATGCTGAGGATGTAGCAGCGCTGTTGGGATGGGATGCTTGTTTTCGCCAGACATGACGGATGCTGCTCACTACGCAGCAGACCGGACGCTGTTTGCATTACACAACAAAAAACACCGGTGTATGAGCGAATCCCCTATCCTCTGACATGTAACACTATCATTAAAACAGGATGCTGTAGTCGAAAAACTTGCTGAAAATGCTCTATCGGTACATGAGCCAATATTACGCATGGCAGCTGATGGATTTGTCGGGATCCCAAAGCAAAACATTATGAATGGCAGGCCTCATACAATAAGCCTCCTGGTATAATACACACATTGTGAATTAGAAAACAAGACCCAAACACTGATTGATGCTCTCTAACGTGACTTACCAGCGGCTGCATCTCAGCCTGCATCTCCGCCTCCTGCACGGCGCTCGGCACTTGAAACCGATCTATTTCTTCCATCATTTTGGCAGCGCGCCTCTGTCCTCCTCTCTCCCAGAAACTGGCTGATGCTGGCCGGTCGTTTCGAAGAGTTACCGCCGGGATAGTGGATGATCTCAGATTTGTAACAATCTCTGTAGTTCTCCGGTGGCGAGCTTCATCCCAGCAGGCAGTATGTCGACGGTGGTGTGACCAGTTGGGTGACGGTGACTCCACCACCCACTTCCGGGGTAGGGTATCCCAAGCTACGGTCCGGGGACCCAGGATGGGTCTTTTGAAGAGGGCCAAGGTGGTCCCCAGCCAAGTGAGTAATAGATTCATGTGATTTATTTTGAAGATATGACGTCAGGGACTCACTTGTACATCAGTATGACATTTTATCTGATGCAACTTGTTTCTCCTGTTATTTCACTTATGTACAACTAGAATAACAGATGAGTCAGAGGACCAGAGGATCAGCTATCATCATATTTCATCCTCTAAAATAAAATTAATATCTTTTAAAGCGAGTCTACTCTAGGACTTTTGGTGTAAAATGCAACGTTAAATGTCTGAAACCTTGCTTGTGAATATTCAAGACACTCCTTCATTACAAAAATACTTGAAAGACCAGAAGCAGACCCTTCAAAACCCATCATTCAGAAAGCCAATTATCAGCTGTCCTCACCCTGGATTTTAATGAAAAATCTAATCACTCAATCCAGCGAACAGTGTGGAACAAATGAATTATTGCACCAGAACATTAGTCAATCAGGGACAAAAACACGTCAAAGGAGAAACAGCAGTGATATTTGTTACAGCGTATTATTGAGGCTGAATATCTTTGGTTTCCCACTGAACCATTAGGAGCTCTTAGTTTATAAGACTCGAATCAATCTCAGCCACAAATCAACAATTTTGTACAAATAATGACAATTTCTAGGTACTTATCCTTTACATTCATATACTTAGGGGGGGGTATATTGAACTCTTTAATCCAGCTATTTTCTCAGAGACTCAGATTTCACATTAAACCATATGATGAGCTAATAGAACACAATTCATTGTTACAGATTAAACTACCCAACAACTCATCTAGTTACAACCTGCCTCCTCATCAACAATGATATTCCAATTATTGCTACAATAATAATAATAATAATAATAATGTATCTTTACAAATGGAATTGGCACAATAATAGAAATCCTGACAACATACAAAACAACAGTCCATTTTATGCCACATTACGCTTTTGTTCCTCTACATTTGAGAGGGAAATCCTTTATACTTCGCTACAGTTATCTGACAGTTTTTAGTTTTACATTTTTGGTAAAAGAAAAAAGTAAAAATGATCAGCGTATATATATTAAAAGTACTGTAATAGAGTAAACTACAAATTAGCTTCCCCCATTGGGCAACCGTAACATTAAAATGCTTCTTGCACATTAGACCTAATAATTGAATTATATATTACCTTTAGTAAAGTATTTCTTGGGGCTATTCTAGTGCATAACAAGTACTTTTATTTTTGATGTTTTCAATGCATTTTTAATAACACTTCTGTACCTAGGGAAGTTTCTGAGGACTTTGACTTTTAATTGGGTTTTTACACTATAGTATCACTTTTACTCAAGTAGAAGATTTGAATATTTCTTCCACTACTGAAAGTGCTGCCTGAAAAATGACCACAGAGCTGATATGGTGTCTTTCCCAAAGTGTCAAACAACAATATAATAAACTTAAGAAATAAGGTTTATTGCTGTGCTATCACATTATTCTCCCTGCATGTCCTTGTAGGTCTTCCACCCCAGGTAGCAATTACCGTCTGTATTACAGTTTTGCAAATTAATTATAAAAAATAACTAGAGCTCCTATTTTAATTCATTGTCATGAACAGTATGCCTCTAACTATTACCGGATGATCATTCATTTTGGCACGAAGAATGAAAAATGTCTCTCATCCTGCAACTTTAAACAAACAGTGAATTAAACAACATCAAACGACAAAGTAAGATAACCTCTGGTTAATGATGGCCTGCCAGTGGATAATGTGCTACGTCCTTAATGAAAGTCACCCACACGTCTGACTGCACATTGTCCTTACCTGGAAACACCAGCAGAGAACAGCCATGGCATGCTTGGCTGCACTATAGTGGAGAAGTGTCTTGGCAGCAATCAGCCCCTGCTGCAGCCAGGTGGATACAATCAGAGGCAGCAAACATTAGAGGTTGAGCCAGCAGGTGGCAGTACAACTCCACAGGAGAGAAGGGACACAAGAGGGAAGGAAGATGAGGGACGTGGGACGTGTGCAGGGTCAAGTAGGCCGTTGTGTTTTTATCAGTTTGAGGTCCATATCTCTGGTCATGCATATGCATTAGATATGACTGTAGCAGATTATCTGGAGGTCATCTTTTTATAGTCTGGGAAATGTGAGACACCGGTCTTTGAGGAACTACTGAAATTTTGTGAGAAAAAAAGAGACATTTACAAATTAAAGATCATTTTCTTTCATTTCCTCACTCTCCTGTTCCATATACCTCACACACCCTCACTACATTTCATAGTTTTTTTTCTTCCGTACCATGAATACTGATGCTTTTCCTATCACCATCATTATATCAGCATGTTGCATGCTATAATTAGGCTTCTGTTGATAGAAAAAACATTCATATAAACTAAATTATACTGAATCATAATAATTTCAATATCAGAGTGGCATTGTTGTCAAAATCGATTTCATGGCTGTGTGCCTGTGTGTGTGTAATTGGGATGAGTGTTCATGACTCTGTAGGGGTCTTGGTACGAAGAATTGATTAAGTGTGATTGGAATTTTATCATCAATTATTCAAACACAAGGGCAGCAAGATATCAACTTGTGCCTCCCATCCCTGTACATTTTTACATTTAGCAAAGCTACCTGCACAGCGCTCACTGTAGTGCATAAATTCATACTTCACCACAGACAGCCTCAAAGCTGCAGTCATATGAATAGATTTACTCTCTACCTCTCTCTATTTCACACACACACACAAACACTGACCATGACTTAGTCAGGGCCAATGTGGGTTACGCAACCCCTCCAGCAGTGCAGATGGAGCTGCAGATTACTGGCCCCTCATATGTTTATTAGTAATCTCTCAGTCTGTAATATTTGCCCTGATCATTATATAACACCATATTGAGTTCTGTGACCCTCCTCCACCTCAACTACCTTTGGAGGACCCAGGAAATTGCTTTGCTGCTGTGCAATGCATTCTCAGGGAGGGACGGAGAGGCTGATGCAGAGCCATGCCTAATCTCAACTGGATGAACTCACAGTAAATGTCAAACCTGAGATGGAGCAATCAGTGGATGTGTGATGGGCACTAGAACAGATGGATGCTTAGACTCCCCTCTTTTCTCCCATTGTACCGCAAGGGATCGATTGATGAACTCCTTCAGCTATTGAGATTAGAAGATCTGATTTGAAAAAAAAAAAGGGACACAGTATTGTGGTTCAAAAACTGTATGAGTCAGAACATGCTGACCTTCACATCCTACTAGCTTGCTGTGGAGTAGATCACTGGATGTGTGCTGGCAGTTCACATGGGTCTGGCACTGGTCTGGTGAGATGGGAACAGAGAAACAACTAAGAGGAAGCCAGCCAAAGAGAGAGAGAGAGCGGGAGAGAGAAACTGGCAGGCTGATAAATAGAAGGGAAGCTGATAAACACTAGACAGCTGTAGAGCTTCTTTTTCCTGCATTATTATTGTTATTGCAAAGTTTTACTGATGCATTGTTTTATGTTGTAGCTGGTTAAGGTGGAACAAAACTTATTTATCTTATATACTGCTGGGTAGGTTAATCTACCACAATGTACCACAATGTATTCTATGACATAATCTCATGTCTAAATCTGTAAAGTAACCAGTAACTATAGCTGTCAAATACATTTCTCTGAAATTTAGTGGAGCAGATGTATACAGTTTAATATAAAATGGAAAAGCTCAAGTACAAGTATATAAAAAATGTCTTACCATAAGTACAGTACTTGAGTAAAGTTACCTAGTTATTTACCACCACTGCCTTTATGTGTGCTGAAGACAGAGAGAAATAATGACTGAGATCAACTAAACAACAATTCAGATGTTGGTTGCCACTCAAAGAAAATAATAGCAGCAGTTTACGGTCAGAAGTTGCTGGATCATGGTTACCAGATAAGGATTGTAGTTGGTGAAAACAGGATGTGGATCATTATGTTCCACATTGATTACTTCAGTGCAGGAAGCTGAAGCCACTTTAATTCAAGCTCATATATTTGCTGAATTTAAGAGGGAATTAAAGCTAATACACACCAAAGAGCCATGGCAATATTGACTGTGGAACATATTTGTTCTAAACAAAAGTAAACAATTTTATCATCTTCATTGTACAGAAATATTCCATAAATTAGAACAGAGGCGCTATACAGAAAATCAGCACTTTTAAAATCTTTTGGGAAAATATCAAATGAACTCCTACCTGAGATGAAATAATTAACATTTCTGTGAAGTGTCCTTTTATTAATAAAAATTGTATCTATAATACAAGACAAAGACACGTATAAGTATGCAGCACTTTTTATTCTGATGATGAGGAGATACAATAATAACTGGCTTGTCACACTGGTGTTTCCCAGCTCTCTTCTATCCTTTAGACTAAACTGATATAACACAGTTAGTGTGTTTAGCTGCTGTACATTCACCGCAATAGATATATTATTCACTTGTAACTGTAAGACTGTGTGTTCAGTCAGTCTGTCATTTCTGGTGAAGGCTGTCTATAAATATCGTATTCAGTGCTTAGGAGCTCACAAAATGAAAGAGGCACACAAGGACACGAGTAATATTTTTGCTGTTGCTTTTAATCCCACGGGAGTCGGATTGGTGGAAGCGGAGACTTGTGTGTGTGTGAAATACAGGGACTGTCAAACAGTGGCCTCAAGCTGCCTGTCTGTAAACAACATATCAAAGCATCCCCCTCTCCTATTCTTCCCCTGCACTTTATCATCCAAACCAAATACCTGCCCTCTATCTCCGTCTATCTCCCTCTCTGCACTGTCATGACTCTCACCTACTTTCCCCAGCAGCGTCTCTGTCCTTCCCATCTCTGGGGCTCTGTCGCTGCCATCATTAGTGCTGCAGCTGGTAAACACCAAGCCTCTTGTGGGCTACACAGCCACTTTTTCTCTTTACCTCTAACATGCTATTGTGACTCTCAGCCAACCCCATCCCCCCAAACTTTACAATACATTGTGTTTTTGCTGTTTCTCCTCCACTTCATCTCAGTTGCCTCATATGGAGGGATGAAAAAGTAGGGAGTGGAGGAGGAAACCATGGTCTGCTTGTGTAGAGCAAAGCAAACAGACCGACAGATGGACAGTCCCAGCGACGCACAGCAGAGATAAGAGGATTGGGCCTGCTTGTTGTTGTTGGTCTTACCACAACTCTTAACGCAGTTAGCTCACTCTGAGCTCCACTGAGCGACGGAGATGAGAGGCTACTGGAGAAGAACTGTGAGCAGCATGTAAAACAAAAGGAGTCATTAGGTGAAAATACCGTCAAGAGTGGTTAAAGAGGAAAAGAAAAGTAGAAGATCACTCAGAGTTCAGAGTCCAGCTGTTTTTGTGACACTGAAGCTCAGTGTTTGACCTCTACTAGATTGACAAAGGCGAATTTTGTCTACATCTCAAGTCTGTGTCTTCAAGTTATTATCATGCTGCAGTCAGCAGGTACTTCTGTTCAGCCTTCTTTGGCTCTGGCACTGCTGTGAAAACTGGCACTTTCTCTTGGTGTGAAGGCACCTTGCAGGCCTTGTAGAGGATGACGAAGAGGATGAGGATGAGGACGCCTACCACGGAGTTACAAACGATGGCCACAATAGCCCACACAGACAGGCCCATCCTCAGATCATGCTCCATAATTGACTGGGCTGCAGCTGCCAGAATCAGTGTGGTCACTTCAAGGTGTGTCTGAAGTGTGCAACTGTTGGTCACATTGGCTACTTCGGTTCTGCAGATTCTCCCTGAAACAGAAAATGCATCACATGAACATGCTGAATTAATTTCCTGGCGCACATGCCCTGCACACACATACACACACTTTGGCATACTATTGACAGATAAACCTGCCTGTCACGTGGGCCTCTGAGCCAACTAGTGAGGTCAGCTCAGTAAAGATTACTTTCTCTCTGACAAGTTAGTCACTAGGCCAAAGTGGCTTTATCCCCTCAGACGCTATAAACGAGACAACCTACGCAAGCCCAGTATCTGCATGAAGGTTTTTATTCTCAAGATTATTTCTGAAAGGCATTAAGCGCTGTTGCAGTGTCAAATACAAAGCATTACAAGAGTTCTAATAAAGCTACACTATGGAGTGTTATCATATCTGACTACTTGTAATGTCAGACTGGGGCAGAGCAAATTTCATTCTAGGGACTTGGTTATGTATAGTAATCTGTGGATAGTAGGAGAGAATTACAGGACAAGAAAGGCTTTTGGCTGAAGTTTCGTGTTGAAACATTCCTTTTTACTCCTGTTTCCTTTACACAGGCAGAGAGCGATGAAGTTATTAAACTGATAAAGAAGGTTCCAGTAAGCACTTTTTCTCGCTGAATTATTTTGAAAGAGTTTCAACAGTAATGTGTTTTCAGGAGGATCAAGCGGGAATACAGTTGCCAGTTTTGTGGCTGATATTAAATGGGTCACTGAGGTGTGTGTGTGTGTGTGTGAGCTTGAGAGAGAGGTTGGTTCAAGCACGAGTAGGAGAGTGTGAATATTTTCCCTCTCAGAGTTTTAACGGATAAAAACTTGAGCTCATCTCTTCACTTCTATACCTCTCTCCCTTCTCTCTAATGCATTTCTAATGAGACCACATATTTCCTCCTCTCTCCAACTGAGGGCAACACTGCAACAGTCCAAGCTTGCTGTTGATAACTTATTTCAAAAATATCCTTCCCTTTATAGGCATTTTATGACCAAGCCAAATAAAGACAGATAGCTCCAAGTCAGAGTAGGTGGCAGTGATGCATTTGATATGCTCTCTAATGCATGAAGTTGGTCTCTGTTTGTACCAGATGGGGCCGTCTCAGGATGCTGGTGGCATCACTGAGGGGAGCGTTACCCTCATAATCACTAACTGGGAGTACAGTCATTGCTTTGCAGAATATTTCCAAAACATCCTGAGGAACTTTTTCGCAGATGTCAGGTGACACCAAATGTAGCGTATCAGGTTCAGAATGTCAATTAGCGCAAAAGGGAGGAATGTGTAGGCTATTAGATGACAGAGACATGAGACAGGGAAGATTCTGTGTGTGAGTATGAGTGTGTGTGTGTGTGTGTGTGTGTGTGTGTGCTAGAGAGATCAAATGAGTGTGAGCAATGTATTGGAACAGAGCAATGTTTGCATGCTCATATTGATTTCTGGCAATCAGTGGTGCATAAAACAAGAATACACGCAGCAGTCACACTTGCTGTTCATTAACACCAATTACAACACATTTTCATAGCCCATACTTCCCAAAGTAGATGATCGTGGTTCACGTTTTGATAACTACATGGATAATTTGCTCTCATTTGCAAGATAAATGCATTTCCTCTAAGCGTAAGAGTTCTTTTTAACTTCAAGGACAAACTGGGAGAAAAAAAATGTATTCAAATGTAAAACAGTACATACAAAACTCATATTAGAATAGAAGTTTCAGCTGAGGTTATGTTACATTCAGGGTACCAAAATGTTTGTTGGTCCTAATATTATACAGAGACAGAGTTGCCTCTCATTGTGCACTTTGATTCTGATGAATTTAATGTGTCGCTGCTCTTGACAGCTGGAAGATATCTGGTCACTAAACATCTCATTCATAAAATAGCGTGTCAGTAAGTCTGTCAGCTGTTTCTGAAATCTGAATGATTAAATGTTTGTTTTGGTAGATTCAAGGGTTCAAAGATCAGACCATCACATGACTGATCCACCACACATAAACACACACGCATACACTCCCCACAAGGCCACAGTCAATACACAGATAACTACAGTCTGTCTGTTGTGTAATGGCTCTGTGCTCTTTGGGTGCAGCAGGAAATATTCAAGCTGTAAGTAACAAGTGAAGTCACGCAACAGCAAAATACAGCATGAGTGTGTGATTGTGAATGGTGCCATTGACCAGTATGAAAGCCTCCTGTGTGCACATCTAAATAATCTCATGTAAATGGATGCAAATACTAGCCTACGTGCACCAAAGAATTTATGGGGCAGCTGAAGAGGCACTGCATGCAGGCGGTGGCACAACCACATTCACAGACATGTGCCTGCAGTGACCACATGGAAAACAGGCCAGTGCTTTTGCATAATGCATCACCTTCCAGTGAACTATCACAATGACTGATGTCCATCTCATGTGACTGAACCCCCATCCTCCTCAGCTCATTAGGGATCACCAGCTGCATGACCACAACTTCACTGTGAAGTTGGGGGATTCAGTGTTGAGCGCTGTGTACACTGTGTTTAACACTTGAGCACATATTTTTAACACTTGTTGGTGATTTGTCTACCTGAGCATAATCAGACATTGGTTTTGCATATTGAGAAAAATATATAGTATTCTGTGGCTGTTTTAAATGATTTCATTATTTTTAAATTCCTGACTAATAAGGGCTATTTTCATAAAAGCCTACTGTGTTACTACCTACTTTCGCACAAAACAAAAGTCGTTTTCAAAATATATTGTAAGTGAGCGTCCTAAGCAGCAGTATCACCTCAAGCACACTAACACTGTATGCAGCAGCCTACCTAACTCCTCTCTGCTGTCCGCTGTCCTGACGTTTGGACTTGTGGCTCCTCTCCTCCGTGCGCGCCTCAGCTGCAGAACAGCTTTCGGAAAGGAACTCCGATCTTCTCGGCAACTTCACCAAATTGTTTGTGAAGCGGGAACTTTGGTGTCGGAGTAGGTCAGCAAACTCTGTCCGATGTCGCCCAGCCGCACGCGCGGACGGTCAGCACCGGGCTGTTGATGAAGTCCGGCTGGCGGAGGGCGACAGGGCGGAGATGCTGCTGTCAGTGTGGCTGCTCATCATCCCCCCCAGTCCCTCCCCCCTCCGTCGCCCATCCCTCCCTTTCCCTCCCTCTCTCAGCCGTTTATACAAAGACGCTCTTGGAACATCCCATCAAGAGCTTTTCATCCCACACCAGATCCCACGGCCAACACTTTTGCACGATGCAAAAAGGTCACTGCAACAACCCAAACAATGATGAACAAAAATTTTAAGTCATTGCCAAATCAAATGCCGAAGGAGTATTTGGGCCATGATACAGGCAGATCTGCAGTAAAGCACAAGCACTTCTCTCCTGCTTAGTCCATTTAACTTCAGTTGCATGAAGCTGAATAGTAGCTGCGCAGACTTTAAACCTGTTGCCTCTTTCTCATTGGTATTCAGCACAACAGCAGGGAGTCCCTGGGGGACTGTGCTGGGCTCTGTCTCCCTCTCTTTTCTGTCTCCCTCTCTTTGTGAGTGTGTGTGTGGGGTGACCCACAGAGTTCAGGCAGAGACAAAGCTTTTCTTTTGAGGCCTCATTCTCACCCTCACCACGGGCCTCAGAAAGAAGCTTTGCAGGGGAACAGATCTGTCGAGCTGCAGTCTAATCATCTGCTCTTGGGAACATATTGACAATACTTCATGAGGTACTGTGCTTAAATTAAATATGAATCTAGTGACTGACAATGTAATAGCTTCCAGATCGATGTATGCAGCTTGACACATGTAATTAATCACAAAACATCAGATCAAAACAGTAATTACACCATAATAACTTCAATTATTACATTCATCACATTATTAGTCAATATAATAATTTCATCACTAGGGTACAATATGTCCTGTTTAATCCTTATTAATAGTGTTGGAATTACTACCAAGTACTTAAATAAAAGTACCAAAACCACAGTGTAGAAAAACTGTCTACTTAAGTACTTGAAGTACAAAAGTATTAGTATCAAAATCTTCTTAAAGGACCAACAGTAAAAGTAGTCACTGTGCAGAACAGCCCATCTCAGAATTATATATATTATATTACTGGATTATAATCGCCGATGATTGATGTATGTATCACTTTAAAGTTGCAGCTGTTAAATTTGTATCACTTATAATGTGCTGTGTATTAATGTATTATATTTATTGATCATGTTTTGTATTAATAATCGGAATCTGTAAAGTAACAAGTAACTACATTTAGCAAAATAAGTTATTTTTATTCAGCCACCTTTATCAAATAAATGTGTTTGAGTAAAAGGTCCAATATTTCGCTCTGATTGTGGTGGAGTGGAAGTGATGCTGAAAGGAAATACAAGTACCTCAAAGTTGTACTTTCCATCTTCCTTTCCATCACTGTAGTTTAGACAGTGTCATTGCACATTAAAACGTTTAATCACAGTTTTAACCTTGTTATTAATACTGCACTCTGTATTGAATTATTACATATTCATTCAGTGTTACATTGTAACTAAACAAAGTGTTTTATTTTCATGGATGGATGGATGGGGGCAATATTTGTGAATATCTCTACTTTTCATTCACATCAGACTGAATTAATCAGCACTTGTGCTGTAGTCAGATGAGTGCTTAGATGGGATGGTTAGCACTGATCACAGGCTGATACTTCAGAAGAATGATTCATCTTATCAAATACAGGATGTGCACTCAAATATAGCCTGAGAGCATCATGGACACAGTAAAACTCCCCGTCTCCCTGCCTCCCCTTCTGTCTGCTCTTAACACACACACACATCCACACACACACACTTATAGTCATTATTACTTTCTCTTGCAGGATGTGTCATGTCTGATCACTGTCCCCCATGTCAGTGAAGGCGCTAGCACACCTCCATTATCCTGTCTAAAATCATCCGTGAGTGTGTCTTGCAAAATGTGAGACAGGTGAATGAAGTGACATAAAAAAAGAAAGATGTGTGAGCCAATTTAATCTAATTTCTCTCTCTCTACACACACACACACACTCACTCACTCTCTCTCTCTCTTATTCCCTTCTCATCACAGTGAGGGAAAAAAATTGCAAAAGTGTTAATCTCAACTTTGCCATTCTAGCCTTCTTCATCTTCAGAGCACCATTATCATGAGGGAAGATAGACTGGCCAGATGAGTATTATGGTTTTCATGAAGCCCCCCTGTTGAGAGGGCATGGGGACAAATCAGGTCAGCTTCAGGCAGGCATATTAGATTCATACTGTATTTTATATGATGGGTCTATTCCATAATGACACACACACACCATTCAGTCTAATCATCCAATATGCAACATAGTGTTATTTGGCATATTGTAGATGGACAGTTTTGTCTGAATCACCTGCTTGTTTTATGTGAGCAATTTGCAGTGCCATATTTGCTGCTGTTGCTGTTTTCCAGGCAGAAACATTGGCCATTCAGCGCAGTATCCTGCCTTGGAAAGCTGTCAGAACCAATTTCCTATCATGGGCGTATGAGGACACCTGCTGGACATGTGTTGACATAGTCTCTGATTACAGGAAGGTGCAGGGTTAGTTAATGTGGCTTTGTAAGGTTTAGGATCCATTCCCCATTCATCTGGATGTGAGTGTGTGATAATCTGGTGGGTTTTCAAACACGCACATTATGCACAAGACAAATCCGGTTTGCTGAGTCTTTTTTATTGACTTTCATCTTCTTTAGTTGCTCATCATAACCTGAAAACACAAATGTGCAGTCATTAGCTGAAAAATGAAACAGCATTCACCATAGGCCAGATGGAGGCGCTCTTTCACAAAAGAATGTAAATCTGTGTGTGTGTGTGTGTGTGTGTCTCCTTTACCTGGTCGATCCAGTCGTTGAAGGCAGAGACTCTGGTGAAGACAGTGGGTTTCTTCTCATAGTTGCAGCCAAGACCAGAGACGAAGCTGGCAATGCCATGAACCTCCCACACACCCGCGTTCTTACAGTTCAGAGGGCCACCAGAGTCACCCTGGATACAGTGAGAGAGGAGGAGAACCTGCTTTATTCATTTGGTGGAGGTAGTGATAGACTGGAAATGCTCAGATATGAGAATCTGAATTGGGATCACTGTCTCACCAAGTACAAAGGGGGACACAAAAAACATTCCTCATGTTTCTTAACGGCTAGTTTTTTAGAGAAAAAGAAAGAAATAGCTGAACATAAAAAAATGAAAATTTTGCACACACACACACACACACAACAACAACAACAACAACAACAACACACAAAGCACACACTTACGTTGCATCCAGCCACAATTCCATCCCCACCGGCACACACCATGGTGGTCCTAACAGCGACACCCCACCAGTCAGGCTGGGAGCAGGTGGCATGGTCAGCCACAGGCATCAAAGCCTGCTGCAGCTTATCAGCTATGGGGCCTCCGGCTAAAACACACAAGCAGAGTCTATTACCATCATCCACATAGCTGTCTGTCAAATCTTCTTCACAGCATTTCCCCAAGCACCAAATTCGCAGTCCGACCCAAATTTTCAATTTAGGAGTAATCCTCCCCTAAAAAAGTTTCAGCTAAAATCTCATGCATGTGATTTACATCCTAATTTTAGAGGTTTCCCTGGGTAACCCCGATCATGCACGCTCACACACACACAGCTGGTTATGAATCCAAACATCTTGCTTGCACACCAGTTGAACATGAAGATATTTTACAGATGCTGAGCTGAAAGAAAAAGACAACAATAGAAACATAAACACAGCCCAGCCCTCCACAATCAGTGACTTACTGTACAGCCTGCCCCATCCAGTGATGTAGCAGGGATAGAGGTTGGGCAGCAGAGTGCCAGCAGGAGGAATACATGCCAGCTGCACCTGGTCACTCAAAGTCACTGACTCCGAGAGCTTGATCAGGGCAATATCATTCCTGCCAAAAAGATAGAAAGATAGACAAAGACACTTAGGGAGGTGGTTGTACTGATAAGCAAATTAAAAATGTTCCAGATCTGGAAATAAGGGGAGAAAAATAATGAGATGATGAGTACAATCTGTATTTTTGCATTCTTTCTTGTTGTTCTCAGGTCTAATACGCCTTAAAAGGTCATATCTCCAAAGTATAAATGGAACTTGAGCCTCATCCCATTTTTTCACCTCGACACAGATGAGATTATGATGCACTGCATGTAGTGCAGCAGGAGACTCAGGCTTTGTACTGTACAGTGGTGTTTGTCTTACCCGAGGGCCACAAAGATTTGGTTCCATTTCTCATGGACAATAATCTTCTCGGGAAGGATGGCCTTGGAGCCAACCTCTTCCTCGACCAGGTTGTATTTGCCCACAAACACTCTGTAGGAGAGCTTGGTGCTGGGGGAGAAGATAAACCGTTGAGGCACATGCAAAACCAGACAGAAGATTTAGTGCACACTTGAGTGATTTCATGAGCTCAAATTGGTGAATATGGTAGCAAGATAAGTATTTGAACTGTGCACTGCTCTGGATGACCTTGAGTGTAAGTGTTTTGAGTGTGACATTTGGACTGGAGACCTTTGGGAACGTCAAGGCCACATCTCTAAGAGGGCTCAGAAGGGCTTAGAATCCAGGAGTAGGCAAGTAGTGTGGTGCAGGGTAAGAATAGCGCATTTAACAGAATATCTGTGTACATGTGACTTGAAGATGTGGGCACTGGTAGCTGTGTTTTTGTGTTTGAGTGTTTATGCTCCTCTGCTGCCCATACTTGATGCAGTGAGCAGCAGTCATGACCCAGTTGGCAGCAATCAGAGATCCCCCACAAGTGTGCCTCCACACACCGTCTCTCTCATACTGCAGAGAGATCTGGAGACAAAAAGGGACGGCATAAAGGATGCAGTGAGATGCAGGTTTTGGATATATATATGGTATAGTTTGTGGATTGAATTCAAAAGCAACCATTTGATTACAGAATGTTCAATAGCCACTGTGTCTGGAGTCTAATAAGCAGATGCCAGATCCATAAGGTTTGCTAGTAAGTATAAAAACATTGACAGATGTATACATATTAGCATACCTGCCAGGGCCAGCTGTGGGGCTTGGCATCTACTCCATTGACCACACGGGTAGTCAGGGGCTCGATGGGTGGGGTGCCGCACCCAAGGGCTGGTCGAACAGGAAATAGACATGAGTGTGTTGGACATGAGATAGACAATGTTTACGAGGTAGGAGAACAAAAGACTTTCCTTTCGATTCCCACATCAGGTACAGGCTGCCTAATTTTGCTTTTCAATAAAGAATTGCACACTGCTTGCTCCCTGTGTGGTGATACGGAGGCACACTCTCGCACGCAAACTTGCAAACATGCAGAAACAATTACACACAGAATTGGAGAACGCCAGATGTTCTTACCGCTAGCAATGAGCACTGAGGCCAGCACAATGGGGATCATGTTGATTGATGCTTCTGCTAAGGGACAGCAGGACACACACTCTCTTTTAAACTTTCCACCACAGGCAACACCCGCTCCAAATGCGGTAACACACACTCCTATTGGTTTGTCGTGGCCTCCAGGGATGAACAGGGACCAATGGCAATGAGGGTCAGTGAAACTAGGTGGCTGACGAATCATACAGGTGTGTTTTCTGGAACATTTCCCATGACCTTCATGTAGAGCTACCTATGCATGCTGTGTTACTGTGCACGGGATATGTGTATTCATGAGGGTTCACATGTATGCGTGCATAGAAGGTGTATGTGTGTAAATGCTGGCAACCCCAGACAACCTCCATGCCATATTTTGTTTTTTAACCCACCTTTAGTTCTTTCTGTGAGAAAGTCTCTTTCTCGAAACCTGGAATTAAACGCTTACATAACAGCATGGGAAGCCAACATCTGGATTACTGGCACTGGCCTGTTTTCTCTGAATTGTTATACGAAAATCAAATTTAGAGGCACTACTATGATAAATAACCAGGACAATAAGAAACAGATGGTGTCACTGGTGCAGAAAATATCGACAGCTACATTACAATCTTTGTGACATTTTCCAACATCAACAGTCCTGCAGTGAATTCTGCAGTGCCAGGAATGTGAGACATATTGAATGACCATATGTATGACCAAACATGTCACTCAAAATATACGCATTAAAACATTTGTGCTATTAGTCTGAGCAGTAAATCTGCTGTTATAATATAAAATGTACTGTTTCAGACATGGACACAGTACATCATGAGATTGTTATGATGAATGAATGAATAGGCCTTGGATATATTATGAGACTGGGAGGACAAAGAAACAACTCGTGGGGGATGAAAGTGTCAGAGTAGGCAAGCCTGAGGTGACTCAGCATGCAGACATTATAAATCTCTCAAAGGCTGCTTGGATGATATTACATGGCACAATAAAGGTTAGGTGTTCCACTGAAGTAAATGGGTAGAATCGGTACAAAAGGTGGTGAGGAAAGTGGGCATTTGAACACAAAATGCTTGTATGTAATTATCTTCAAGGTGTTTCCAATGAGAGAACCCAGCATCAGCTTAGACAGAATCTGGTCATTAGGAAGAAAAATAGTTTAGATCTGACCTTGTTAAACAAACATGGTCAGACTTCTTCAGACAGCAGACTGGACTTTTTTCTCATGAATCATTTACTTTCCCAGTTCACCACTAGATGGGACAATTTATCTTTTTAGACACCAAACTGAGTTATACTCTTTCACAAAACCCAACAATTCAGTTCTTTATTTTGTGTCCATTTGCATCAAGCAGCTACATCCAAGCTTTGTAAAGTAAGCCATTTAGACGATAAATCCCCAAAGCTAACTGGGTTGCAGTGTCAGAAAAGGAGGTCAACAAACCTTTGACGTTGAAAATACTAGTAAGAGACCTCCATACACCATAGAGAATACCTTACAATCTACAACAGCTGAATCCACATAACTGTGTTGTTTTTAAAGTTATAAAGTTTGGTCAGAGCTTCCTGTCTATACTTTGGAGACAGGAGAAAATACTTGACACATACTTAGCACTTGAACACTTGAAAGGCAACCACAGCAACAAAACAAGCTTAGACATACTCACCCTATGTGTGTGTGTGTGTGTGTGTGTGTCCCTGTCATGCACGCGTGAGCTGCTCTACGGCTACGATGAGCAATTAATTGAAAGCTAATTAAAATTACTCTTCAAATCTGTATATTGTTAAACTTATTACAGGCCAGTGTCCAGAATAGATGCCTCCCTTTTCCATTTTCTGATTAAACCTCTTGTATTCATTAATTTGATAGTGGCCAGATGACACTAGATAATGAACTGAGGTGCGTGCTGAATTGATATAACTACATTAAACAGGAAAAAAGGAAAATAGATGAAGTAAATGATCTCGGTTGATGCAGTTTTTGCAGCAAAACATATTAACCAGCCTTGATATATGACCAACCCCTCATACTGACTTCAAAACCTCTGATCTCCAAAATCTGCTCCCTACCACAAAAATATGTTTAAAAGCAATGCGATGCAGTCTGTCATGTCTTGGGATGAGCCCTACTAGTTTTGTGGCTGAGCAAAGCAGAACACCTCATCAATTGCACCCCCCCGCCCACACCACCCCGGGGGTTTGTAACAGGTACACTTCAGCCTTTTTTCCCTATCAGAAGAGCAGCTGAACCCTGAATGACACTCTGTGTGAGGTTTATGGTTGGTTTATATCACTCTGGAGCAGTAAACACTGAGCTCGCCATAGCCATTCCCCATGTAGGGCAAAGTAGATAGATTCTGCAATGATGTATAAATATTATTGTGGAAGGTCAGTGCTATTGGCTGCAGTCAGCTGTGTGGTTTGTAACTAATTTAGCTTGCATACCGTTTTGTACAACACATAGTGTTAGTGCATAGTATAGTATGCCTATGCACAGTGTGCTGGACCTTATGCTTTGTAGCAATAGTCTAATGTTTAGCCCATTCTGAGCCCACAAATGTCCACATTGTTAGAGTTCTTTTCCTTTAAGAAAATATACAGCTGTATTTTCCAGTGGCTGCCTTATTTGCCATAGGCAGCGTGTTTTGAGCTGGAGGGCTGAAGTAAATCCAAACATCGGCTGTCTGCTGCTGATTTGCTTTTATCATTATCCTTCCTACTGATGTTAACAGAAGGCTTTCCCTGCCTTTTGCTTTTCAATTGTCGACGCATGTGTTTATTTTCATTTTGATGTCTTTGTTTACTGTAATTTTAATTCAGTGCTTCCCAGTATTTTTGGCATATTATTCCTGAGAAACTCCCAGGTTGGGAACTACTGATTTAATTATATCTCCTACATCATGACCAAACTGGTCTTCCTACAGATCTTGTACTGACTTGCCAGGTTTCCATGTCTTTCATGTTGAGTGGGAGAGAGAAGCAGGGGAATAGTGGGACTGGGTGCAGCCTTTCTCACCAGATACATTGCTGTAGTGTGTAGAGCTGCCTCCTGCTTTGATTTCACGTTTGTACCTCATATGCTCACTTCATGTTTCTGTTTTCGCAGGATAATATTTGTTCTGCCATTTTCAGTGATAAATAAATTAGCAATGAATTACATAAAAATTCCATTCAGTCAGTTTTTGCCTTTAATTCTATGTTTTGCTGCAGTTTTACTCCGTCTTAAATGATAATCCCTTTACCAAACTTAACATTCATAAAACAGTTTGCAAGATATTACAGACGTACATCCTGTTTTGGTCTAGATCTACAATATACTGTCTTGTCGAATAGGTGGCATTATTTGCTCACAAAAATGTAATTGTCCTCTCTTGGTCTTGTTCTTCCACATTAACATATGTCTTATGGTTAGACATGCAAATCTGCAGAGTCAATGATAATGGTTTGGTCTTGGAGCCACCTCAACTATTTCTGATCTGCGAAGCCTGTTTTTCCTTTATGCAGGGTTACTTGGTGTCTTAGGAAGCCTGAAATGTCATGGAATTTGAAAACAGTCAGAATATTGGTCAATTAAAACTGAGTGGTCTTTGAAAAAAAAAATCCTCTGTGTATATATTTTACCAGCAGGTCACTCAGCCTAAATGATGAATTCCCAGACTGCACAGGGCTGAATAAGATTGCAACAGTTTTGGCAAAATCCTGCTGACACTTGTTTTGCAATATTTATAGTAATTTCTGCAATTTGACTCAGTAAAAATGTGTAGGAACCATGATCGCAGTTTAACACATGCAACATTAAACTGCATGAAGACAGACGATGTATAGTGAGATTAGATAAATGCAGTAAATGTGCACCAACCACGTGGACTACGTGCTACGTATAATGCAAAGTTCATTTACACAAGGGATTGTATACATTATGTCACAATAGCAATAAAGACTACCGCCATTACTACTACTATTAATAATGATAATGATGATACTAACATAAGATAGTATAATTATCTTAAGTGTATGGCTCTGATGCTGGGCCTTTGTGTGCAGTTTATCAAATTATTCTATTAATTAATTTTCTACCATAATAGACATAGGAAAAATATACAGAATGTAGCTTTTTTGTCTGCAATCCTTATGAAATCTATACTAATGTGTTCTGTCACACTATGCAAACAGTGCCCTTCATTATGAAGCAAGGCACGCTGCCTTTCTTGTCACTTTTTTACTGTTTTAATGATAGAGTCAACACTGTACTGTGCTGCTGCTTAGCGCCTGGGATTACTTCCTTAACTTTGCAAGGGATCAAAGGTTCAAAGGTTTTCCTCAGGGCTTGTATAAATTCTTTGTGTTTGTCTGATCAAATGCGCAGGAAGACCAGCCATGTCCAAGACCTCAGAGCCGCAGACACACAGCAGTGAGTAGACACCACTTTCAGATGTGTAGCCAAGACAACTGAAGAATTGAACTGGAATTGAAACTGAGCTATGGATTTAATATTTTTATTTCAATAGAGTGGGTTTAATTCATCGTTTACTTAAGAAAATTAACCTGAAATGAAATGTTTGTGACAAATGATTTGTAAACGATTTGCCATGTACTTTTTGCTTATTATGCTGCTATGTCATTAATTGTGGGGAAAGGGCATGACTAACTGAATAGAGATTCATAGCACTGCAATATCTTCGTGTATCTGTGTTTGAAACAGGGAGAATGTCAATCTAATGTAAACACAGCATAGAGTTACACACATTAACAAGCATGTACACAGTGCAACGTGCATTTAGATAATGTAGTTTAGTCACAATGATATTTTGTTGCAATATCAGAGCTGCTGTTACCATAGGACTGTGGTGGCATTTTCTATTGTTCCGACTCCAAGGTCTCCTGTTGAATAAGAGCCGGTGAAAGAATCTGCACAATGTCTTATTAACAGCTTTTTAGTAATTCTGAGCTGTTAACTAAAAGAAGAAAACTGACTGACAGGTCCCGGCACTGTAAAAATGAAAAGAACAGAAATAAAAAAAGATGTGTAGCAGTATGATAGATAATTCTAACAAGGTCATTTACTTCTACGCCGACATACTGCTGGTGCCATGAGGAAAACAATTCGTTAAAGCAATAGCTGTTACAAATAAACTGTTGCAATTGTGATTATCCAAAAATGAAAGATAAAAAAGGCAATACCTGAAGCTATTATCCACAACAGTTCTGGGCTCGTCAGTGCTGCTGTTTTGTTTTCAAGGGACTCGATTTTGAATACGGCAGTAGGAAACTACATGAAATACTCCCCTAAAAATGATAGCACACATTCAGGCATCATTTGCAATGCTGCAGTAATCACAATCAAAACTCACAAAGTCAATATTGTAAGAGATTGTTAAGGCCTACAGTGGTTGCCACTCTATTACACATTCACATTTTTATTGTCTGTTGTACTAGTGTCATGGGAATGAACAAAATTCTGGCTGCGCTGATTGGTTGCAATAACAATTCACATAGTCAACACAGTTGCAACCTGAGCTCAGCATGGGGCTCTGTATTGAACCGCGATGATTTCCTTGTGCTAATCACAAAAGTCTCATATATATTTTACAGTCTCCATTATGTGCGTAGATATGAGGTGATGAACGAGAACTGGTTATTGGATAACAGATGAGACAGTAGATAGTGCAGGTGCCATTCACAGTGCATGACCCCATGGAGTTCACACAAGCAGGAGCTGTATCAGCACATAATGTCTCTGCTACGGAAGTGATATGTTTTTTTTTTTTTATCACTTATCCATTTTTAATTATCTTTATAATTATATTGCTTGATTTGAGTGTTGAAAGCTGAAAATATAGCTGCAGAGGAATGAAGAACCAGAAACGCATATGCAGAGGGTGTGAAAGTAGTTGTCTTAAAATGAAACTATATTCAACCGATCTATAAAGAGAAAAGCGCCAAGCCTTTCCTGTTAATGATTGTGCTGATATTAGTAGGCAACAGTGACAATGCCAGCCTGCAATGGTGAATTATTTAGTCATCTGTTTCATGCTAAATGTAGGATCTTATATCACTTCTTCATTCACACTTGCTCAAAGTTCTAAAGCTATAAATGGTTCACAGCATCGCACCTGTCTGCAGTGATATAGCAGTGTGTGTATGTGTGTGTGTGCATGCGTGTGTGTGTGTGTGTATGAGAGAATGAAAAGGGAGGGAGAGATAGGAGAGGTGTGGGATTGTGAGGTCAAGAGGTGCTCAAGTACTGTGTGCTATCATGATTGTATCTAAATATTCCCTCTTTGCTTTATCACCATATAGATTTTACAGTGTATTATAATGAAAAAAATCAGCCAATACATGATCCTCCTCACAACCCCCCCCCCCCCCCCCCCCCTTCTACTCTTCTCCCCACCACTGTCAGTATCCAGCAGGCAGCGATGTCCGCAGGCCAATGGGTTGGAAAGCATGGCGCCTCTGGTGCGTTCAGTGGAGGAAACCCCTGATCCCATCCCCACCACCATTAAGGGAACTGTTCCAACTTGGATCAATGGGAGCTTCCTGAGAAATGGCCCTGGGAAGTTTGAATTTGGGAAAGACAGGTATAATAAAAAAACATGACCAAACTTATACAGTATGTAAATTTGCCAAATTAAACAATCTTTATTGGCACGACAAAAACACCATAAACACGTATCAGTTTCTAGTATTCAAAAACAAGACTGAAACCTGCTATCACTCCCAAATTGATTGACAAGTGAATCAACTGTATGCAACAAAAACAGTAAGACACATATAACAAAATATAAAAGACCAGCTCGGTCTTTTAAATGACAGCAGTAATGGTTGTATGAAAGATTACATTTACAGTACATAAATGCAACAGGGAACTGCAGAGCAACAGAAGAAACCATGTGTGAGTCAGCAGACTAAATGCCAACAGTACAGAGTAGTTTTCAGACTTGTATCTTTTTATCTATAAATGTAACAGGATTATTCAGAATTTAGTTCGAAGATATTCAGTGAATTATCTGAGGAGGCAACAGATGAATTCAAACTGTGCAGTTAAAACTGTCACATAGTGAGCCACAAAAAGGGGTTATTTTTCCTTCACTCATGACAAATTCTCTCATTTCTTTTTGTCCTCCTGTGGATCAAGAAATTAAAGTTTTCTCTGCTGATATTTAACAAAAGGTTGAGAATGAGTATTCCTCACTGTATCCGTTGTCTTACAACCCCTCTCTCTACTTTGTCTTACTCTGGTCAGCTACACCCACTGGTTTGATGGCATGGCCATGATGCACCGGTTCCACATCTGTGAGGGCAATGTCACCTATAGTAGCCGATTCCTGCGAAGTGACTCATATGTCTGCAACTCAGAGAAGAACCGCATTGTGGTGTCAGAGTTTGGGACATTAGCCATGCCGGATCCCTGCAAGAACATCTTCGCACGCTTCTTTTCACGCTTTCAGATTCCCAGTATGTGTGTCTTCGTTACATATTGCATATTCCCATATGTAATCCACTTCAGTGCAGCACACCATAGCACCAGCAGTGCCAAATGCATTATTAAACTCTTCAATTCATTTGTGCATAAAGGTAACAAGGCAGCTGTGCTAGATCACTAGAGGTAAAGTAGAAGTCAAATAAACAGTCAGAAAAAAATGTATGCTGATGACAGCTGCTGTTACATTATGGTGGGTTTTCATTTAAGTAAAGGGAAGTCATTATTGGTTTGCATGTGTGCCTGTTTGTGTGTGTATGTGAAACAAATTGATGGAAAAAAAATCTAGTTTCCAATGATATATGTAAGAATGCTAAAGTGCTATATTTAATATGTTCCTGATATCTATATGTGTGAACAGAGGCCACAGATAACGCCAGTGTAAACTTTGTCAAGTACAAGGGAGACTATTATGTCAGCACAGAAACCAACTACATGAGACGAATAGATCCACAGAGCCTGGAGACGAAGGAGAAGGTGAGTCAGTGTAATAAATGTAAAAGTCACGTAAAAGTCACTTTTGAACGCTGATGCTGATAAACAGTCAGAAGGATGAAGATGGACAACTGTTGTTGTTGATGATGATAAGGAGGAGGAAGAGGAGGAGGGGGAGCAGGACAACAAAGATGATGATGCTTTCCATTCAAGGTGGACTGGAGTCAATACATTGCTGTCAACTCGGCCACAGCTCATCCACACTATGACCGTGAGGGGGCCACGTACAACATGGGCAACTCCTACGGCAAAAGCGGTAACCTTCATTCACTCCTTGCTTCCTTGCTTTCCACCTATCTGCCTACTTAACCACATGTGTTGTGTGAATATCTCCATGTATCCATCTTAACTAACAAGCACCATCCAACATCACTTGTCTCAGGTTTCTTCTACAACATCATCCGTGTGCCCCCCCCTGATGAGAAGGCAGCAACGGAGGACTCTGCAGACCTGAACGGAGCTAAAGTGATCTGCTCCATTCGTGCAGCTGAGCCCAGGAAGCCTTCCTATTATCACAGCTTTGGTGAGACACACACACACCACGCTATAACAAGCAGCTTCTTTAAGTTGTTGGCATGCTGGATGTATGCTGAAGAGGAATTAATGAATTCTATGAGAGATTTTGTCCTTTTCTTGTGCTGACAGGGTGAGTCTACTTCACTGAGAGTGAGCGTCACAGTTTTTTCATGCTCTTATTAATTACTAATTTGAATTCTGCTCTCGTCCTGCTTCTTTTTGTCAATCACAGTTCCTTTGTCTTCCTACTCAGCTTCCACTATCTCTCTCTGTCTCTAACTCTGCCTCTGACTCACAGAAAAAATTACACATTTTCTCTTACGCTCTGTGTAAAAGTATTAAATCTATAAAAGAATACACACAATCACCTTTTCATTGCAGTTTCTTCCATGGCCTAACTCTGAGAGCACTGTTACCAAGATACACATTATTTGTGTGATAGTGTTTAATATTTTGTTGTTTGTATGAAAAATAGTTTTTACTAATATATGTCCATACTATATGTCAAGAACTAATCATTTATAGACAATGGTTACACAGTTAGATTTGGTAGAATAAACTCTGATCTTTGAGGGAGCTCTTAAAGACTCCCAGAAGAACTAATCCCCCTAATAAACAAATACATGAATATTAGGTCTTAGTAATGTCAACAGCATCAAAAGCTTAGCACATAATGTCGTGGTGTGGGTGGTTTAGGCAGCAGCGACAGCATTGGCATTTGCATATCTGCAGGGTAAAAGTGGGAAAGGTCAGGTGATAATGGGCGCATAGTTCACTTGTATGAACATGATTGGATGCTACTAGTCAGCTGATAGCCATAGCAGTCGATGAAGAAGCCATTGATAATGACGCATTTCAGCTGACGCTCCATTTGGTTTTGGTACTGCACAAGTTCCCTGATTGTATCTCGGCCTTCCAGGAGACCACCCTTGCTCTTGCCAGACTGTCTGGCACCAAGAAATCTCACAAGCAATGGAACATTGTACGGTTATGCAAGGCACCACATAATTACTTCTGTCAGCAGAGTTACAGTAGATAGGGGGTTGTTTGTAGCCCCCATTTCATGTGTTTATCTGCTGGCACATATTTTCATTGTCTCATGTGTCAGGAAAGGTTGGCACTGAAGCAAATAGGTTATTTACTTTGCAAACTGAGTGTCCAAAGTTGCAGCGGATGTAGACAGATGACTTCAGAAAAAGAGTCACATGACATAATTTTTGCAAATGCTCCATTGCTGGTCCAATTAAACAACAATTAAACATGTGGCCACTAAGAAACTCATTTTCAGCTTACATAAAGATATGCCAAATTTGCTCCACACCTAAGTCAGCACTGTCATCATGTTGACAGGTCACATGGCCCTGCAATAACTAGCTATGGCCCATTTTATGTATGGTTATGAAACTATTTATGAGGTGTATCAGTGGGGCATTGCAGAAAACTGGTATACAGACTCAGCATTTCACTGATGAGTTACACTGTATCTGTAACCAGATTTAAATGTGATGAAATATGATGAAAATATATGTTTGTTTAATGCATACATTTCCCCCTGTGTGTGACCCCTCTCCAGTCATGTCGGAGAACTACATTGTGTTCATTGAGCAGCCAATCAAGCTGGACCTGCTGAAGTTCATGCTGTACAGAATCCAGGGAAAGAGCTTTCACAAAGTCATGACTTGGGATCCTAAGACCGATACCATCTTCCACTTGGTCAACAGGCACACTGGAAAGGTGCAAAGTTTATTGCACAGCAGCAGACTTACATCATATAAAATAGTGTGAAGCAGGAAACACCCACCCATTTAGCGAGTAGTCAGAACAAAAAAGGAAAACTGCAAGCTAATCTGTTCACGCATGATGAACTTTTTTCCTTATTTATTTTGATAAAGTCACACTCTGATGGTGTAGCCTTTTCTCATACACTGTTACTCTCAATTTTCTCATCTCATTACACAGCATACCCATTAAGCATACAATATCAAACTTTCATAATGTGAAGGCACAACACATTAAATGCACTGCCAGCGAAAGCACCAAATGGTAAAAACCAACACAGAAACTCCCTCTTGTTTCTCCAAAAGCTTTTTTAACACTGTGGCTCATCCAACAGGAGAGTGAAGTGAAGTACCATGCAGCACCAATGTTCGCACTGCACCAGATCAATGCTTTTGAAGACAATGGGTTCCTGGTTATGGACATGTGCTGTGGAGACGATGGTGAGGTCATTGGAGACTTCACACTGGAGAACCTCTCCAGAAGTTCAGGGGAGGAAATGGACAAGGTAAATGCATACAGTTTGACTCAGAATCAAACAAAAAATGTTTTTCAGGTAGCCTCAGACTGAAGTGCTGGCTTTTACTGAACTATTTGAGCATGGTGTTTCGGTTCACACCATTGTTCAGGCAGTTTGCATTCCATCAATTCAATCCACCCACCAGTTTTTACTTATCTTAAACAAAGTCCATAAAACATGAAAAATATCTTTCTCTCATGTACAGTTTTTAACCAAGTCCTAAGGTCAGGTCCTTTTTTTTTTTCATTTGGTAATTGGAAATGGTTATACATGCTTTTAACTCGTCTTTTAACAGTAACACACAAGCGAGAGCACATTTCCACCAACCCTCACTGGCTCCCTGTAGTTTTAGGATTGATTTTAAGATTTGATCGTTTGCCTACAAAGCATTAAATGGACTAGCTCCAACTTATCTCTCTGACCTTTAACAACCACACAATCCCATCAAGGTCTGGTTTGCTGACCAGTTGCTTCTGGTCATCCCAAGGTCAAGGCTGAAGTGTAGGGGAGATGCTGCCTTTGCAGTTGTAGCCCCCAAACTCTAGAACCAGTTGCCTCTGTGTGTAAGGCTGGCCCATTCACTACCTGCTTGTAAATCCCACCAAAAACATGTTTTTATTCCTTGGCTTTTAACTCTTTTTATGGTCCTATATGGATCCTTCTTTTATTATCTATTATTTTATCTTTTAAACTCGTCTCTGCGTGTCTATGCTTTTTGCTATTCTGAATGTACAGCTCATTGGTCAACCGCTGTTGTTTGTAAATGTGCTTCATAAATAAGTTGGACTAGGTTGGACTGGAAGTCTTTTAGGCAGAGGTAGTTCAATTCTATCTTATTTTTTCTCACTCATGATGAAATAAGCTTTTGAAATCTCAAAAAATATCAATTGTAGTGAAGTGTGTTACTTTAATTCAAACATTGAAAAAAAACTACCATGAAAGAACATGATTTTGTGTCAGTTATTGTATCTTTTTGGGTCTGATTGTTCCTGAGGTTGCATTGCACCTTTCAGTCAAAGCAGCCACACTCACAGCTTTTCATGTCTGTCTGATTTCCTTTGGCAGTTTTACAACTCATTGTGCAGAAACCTCCCAAGGAGATACGTCCTACCCCTGACTGTGGATGAACAAACTCCTTTGGACCAAAACCTTGTCACTGTGCATAACTATAAAGCCACAGCAAAGAAGACAAAAGCGGGAGAGGTAAGACTAAACAGACTGCAGAGCGTTCATTTTATATACAAAGTAATATGTTTAACAGTACATTACACTCAGTCTGGTTTTACTGGAATCAAGTATTGAATGAGACCTATAATCGTGATGAATAACGCCAGTTCACTCCCACGCACTCTGCAATTATCTGGCTGTACACTGAAGATACTTTAGCCGAGATAGTAATTTCATGACTTACATTGAACAAAAAATATGTCAAAGTGAGAGTCCACCAGTTGCAGACACACACACATACATACACGACAAACATTTTCTTATGGCGGAATAAAGCTGTTAAAAGAAAGGGGGATGCTTTAGTTGTCATGACTACCTGAGAGTGACAGAGTCTTGGTTCGCAGTGTGAGTGCTGTTATGTATGTGTAACAGCTGAAAAAGTGCTGCTGCCTACCACAGTCAGTGAAGACAAACACAAAAGTACAAGTTTGTAATTGCATGTGAAGATACATATATTTTTGAGGTAAAATTAAAAGAAATTGTTTTATTCTTAACTTAAGTTTGAAATGAATACCCAGGGTCTTGTGCTGGTATCCATTTACCTGTTTTAGAGAATAATGCAGTATTGATTCTAGTACTCAGTGTACAGTAAATCAGGTCTGTTGCTGTGCATTAACTGGGCACATTTTATTTGGCTGAAACATAAAAGTTGCACTGATCTGAGAAACAACCCCTGCTTTCTCCTGTGACCCCAAAGGTTTACATGACCCACGAGGAACTTCACGATGATGAGCTGCTGCAGTACGGTGGCCTCGAGTTCCCTCAGATCAACTACAACCAGTGCAATGGCAGACCTTACCGCTACTTCTACTCCTGTGGCTTTGGACACGTCTTCAGTGACTCCCTGCTCAAGATGGATGTCTACACCAAGGAGCTTAAGGTTTCTATCAATCAAAGACTACTTAGCATCACCTCATTGTTAACTGGGTCAGGTGTCATCACATCAAAGTTAATTCTACTGTTGAGGGCAAGAGGTTGGGAGATGGTTTTAATACATGAAACAGCTCTAAGTAAAGAGGATGTTTGTGTAATCTTCCCTGTCTAGGTGTGGCGTTATCCTGGCCTGTACCCGTCTGAGCCTGTCTTTGTTGCTTCGCCTAAAGCTACTGAGGAAGATGATGGAGTGGTCTTGTCAGTCATTATCACACCCAGAGAAGTAAGTCAACAACTACGAAATACACAAAAACAACCGACAAGAGCAGCAGCAGATGCTGTTAACCTCAACAGTAGCAGCATTATTTTGACTGATAGTGACACTAGATTGTAACAGTGTGCTTTAACACTGTACTGTGAGACAAATAAAGAAAAAGTTACACAAACACAGTCTGTCATAAAGCTTGCAATGCAGACTTTATATATATACTTACTATGAATGAAGACAAACACTTTGATACTTTCACTTTCAGAATTATTGTGAGATGGGTGAACTTTTTCTTTGCATAACACATTAAATCTCCTTTGTTTATGTTTCCAGGAGAACAGTACTTTCCTACTCATTCTGGATGCCAAGACCTTCACTGAGCTGGGCAGAGCAGAGGTCCCTGTCAATATCCCATACGGGACCCATGGCGTGTTTAACGAGATGGGCTAGATGGGCCACTGTTAGCTCTACCAGCACCCGTCCACTTTATCATCAGAATGTAATGTTTCTGTCGATGTCATTGCCTGGAAAATTCCTGATCTATGTAAGAAATGAGAAAAGAAATAAGAGCTGGGAAAAAAACCCTGCAGATTCATGCTATTTGTTTGTGCCCTCTTAATCGGAACAGCTTCATGTCCTCACTGTGTGCAGCCATTACAGTCAGAATGATGGCCATCTTTAGATCTTTAGGATGCTAACAAGACAGAAAGTCCAGCATGGCATCAGCACACTGATAAAGATGGTCCTCTATGTGTTCTTATGTGCTCTTGTAAGATTTTAAAACAGCCTTGAGACAATGGTCAGAGGATCATTCGCGTTTTCCTGCAAGGGCTAATACTTTACGTTAAAAACATTTAAAAAAAAAAAAAGCGAAATAAAAATTGAAAGTCAATACACACATTAAAATAAAATCCATTTCCCCTGTTTTTTCTGTTTAAACCCATAGTGTTTTTGCATCATCATGCCACTTGAAATGCTATCCTCCCAGTGAGAACAGTACAGCACTTAGGATACATAAAAATGCATCAGAGGAAATTCAATTTCTGTCAAAGTAATGTGATAGAAATGGACAACGTCTGAAATGGCTGGAAAACAAATGGATCTAACTGGTCGATAGCCTCCAGAGAGTCTAGCAGAGGTCACCTCACAGATATAGCGCTGTTTATACGCTCAAAACAAAGTTGACTTACACATAAACACTAACATGTAGGACCTTGTGTGCGAACAAGAGCAGTTTGTTTCATTGTATTGAACTATGACATGAATAGAAAACGTGTAGAAGAAAACACACACGCCCAACCCTGAATGTGAAGTAGCCTACAGCTGCACTTGTCACTCCACCATCTCCACAATTGACTTCACTGATGCTTATTTCATTGGCTATTTTCCCTCTCACATTGATTTGAACGGATGGATTTGAACTGACTCCGGGCTCTGCACCTGATACAGGCACTATGGCTGTGTGAAAGCTGACTGGTTTCAAATATATTATGACCCATATAATTTTTGCTTTTTTTTTAAAAAAATATTTCAAGATAGACTTTTAGTCAAGAGTGGGGAAGTTTTTGCAACAGTTAAGTCCCAACCTTCAATAATTTATGACTGTATAGTACACACAGGCAGAGGTTTCATCTTGAATGTCTTTTATTACACTGAACTGAATAAAACAGGAGGGAATAGAGCTGTGTTGTACTATTTAAATTAAATTAATACTGGGAATTAGCAACTCTTATTTTTTTTGTCATGTTCCCTGCTCAACTTAGGTTGTGCCTCCTAATAAGCATGCTGTACAGGTCTCCCAAGATACACATTAATTAGCCCATAATTCCTAATCTAATCAGTCATGCTTAACCTCTGTGTGTGTGTGCTTGCGTGCATGCCTCTCTGTGTGTGTGTGTGTGTGTGTGTGTGTACGCTCAGGTTTATTAGTACTCTCTCAAACGTGTGTGACCAGCAGAGAGATATAGCGACCTTTGCCCCCAGATAAATCTCAAGTTAAATTTTGTGCTTGCAAAGCTGTGAGGTGAAGCAAACCCTTATCAATGTTGCCTGACACCTTTTTAATTTAAAGTATTATTAGATGAGACATTAAGGATGAGGATCAATGCTTCATTCAAGGTGTTATTCGAGATAGTTAACATTTTGATTGCTAAATGTGTTGGATTCTCCTGGGTCGGGGTCTGAATGGTAGCCAAGCACACTAACTGCAGTCATTCTGAAAAACACACTCACTTACACAGGTGCTCATATGAACAAATAAACTTGCATGCACAACATTTGTATGCAACTTTGCCTGTCCTGCTTTCAAGGTGACAGTTTCAGACTGCCTAAGCTCTTATTTGACCCACAAGAGTTAGCATGATCTCCTTCTCAAACCCCTCTGCTGTCTCACTAAGCACAAGTTATTGCACAAAGTCCTAACTTTGACTGTTATCTGTATCATTATTTCATATTCCATGAATTCATAATGATATCATCTATATTCACCATATTAGACACACTTCTCAGAGGCAGGCAGATTCCCCTCAATAGTGAGAACAATGTCATCCATATCCAGATTTGTCATTCCCCATCTTCACGGTCTTGTGTGAGCATGGTTATCTGACATACAGATTATGTGCATCTGCATGCATGTGTGTCTGCAAGCATTTTCTCCAGTGTACATAAATAAATGCTTAGTGTATGAGTATGGAGCTGTGTGTGTTTGTGTGTGTGTGTGTGTGGGGGTGTGTGCGTGTGCGCGTTGCTCTCTCTAATTACACGTACACCTTTAAAAAACTGCAGATGCTTTATGAAGTCAGAATGGAGCAATTAAATACCCAGGGAGGGGGTGAATCATGCAATGTCAACAGGAATAAACTGCCACCATGGACCCGACAGCGTGGCTCAAGAAAAAAAAATGTGATGAGAAGATTTACCCATATTGCATGCATGGATGGAAATAATGTGATGCCTGAATGCGAATCTACAATGCAAATGTAACTGTTTTATTCACTGTGTTTGCAGCTGATGTTTCTCTCTTGATTTTTCTTTTTCTTTTATTAGAAAATTCCTTTTCCTCCTGAGCTAAAGCCACTGTAAACTTTATACAGTTATGAATCTTCGGCAGTGGTGGAGGAAATATTCAGATCTTTTACTTCGGTAAAAATATAAATGTTATCAAAATATACTTTGTACCCATAATGCAGAATAACCCATTTCAGAATCATTTACAGTTGTACACATCATGCTATAATAATAATCAATAATTATTGATGCATTATTTATGTTCATCACTTTAATGTTGCAGGCGGAGCTAATCTTAATTACATCATATACTGCTGGGTAGCTTAACCTACAAAATATGTCATAATTTAGTAGATAACTTAGTAGTTGATTCATAATTTGTAAGTCTGCAAATTAACTAGTAACTAAAGCTGTCATATAAAGGTAGTTACGTCTCTCATTGTGATGTGGTGGACTAGAAGTATAAAGTTGCATGCTCTGCTATTCAGTGACAAATTATTTGAATAGTTAAATGCCTTTTTCGCTAAAATTAAAGAAGAAAACTGGTCTGGTTTTGGAAACAGTTGCTCAAGAAGGCACAAATTTGCCACTCTGAGTTGAGAAGTGCAATTCAGCTCAAAAACAATTGAAGAATAGGCCGTATCAGTCTGGGCAGCACTACTGTAGGACCGACGCAGGATACATTCATGGTGCTGATGCTTTTCAGTGTCCTCATAATGACAGAGCCTTCAAACTCTGGGGGGAGAAGGGAATAAGCCCGGGCCAATATAGGCAGAATGAGGCTGATTTTGCCATTATAACAGGGAGCTCTTTTCCCTCTTGGGTGGAAGCCTGGGCTGACAGTCAAACATCATTATGAGCCAGTGGCCTTGCAGTTTGTCACTGTCAGAGCCTCTAAATAGAGACTTTGTTTTCAAGATTTGTAAAGATTTATGACATTCCAGGCACTATTTAAGCGATGATGCACAACAAAGTCATTTTGTTTAATGCGAAGCCACATTGAAAAATGCCAGTGGGTTGTGGGCTTATTTCCTCTGAGCACAAATATAATAGGACGCATTGTGCCCGCTTTTTAATCGTTCTTTCAATCGGAGGAGACACAGATGTCATGTGAAGTTTGAGGTATTGTTGAAATGAATGACGACATTTTCACCATCATTGTTGTGTTCACCCTTGAACCCATATCCCTAAAAATCATCTGCCACTCTCCATGGGTTGTGGGAAAGAAGCCCCGGTGTCAGCAAAAAGGAAATTGCCCCAGTGGCCTTGCTAAATACTTTAATAAAAGACTCACTATGTGCAGAGTGACTGGATATTCTTGCTAAGAGTGCAAGTAGCCACACTTATTATTGCTTCCTAAATCCTTCCTTGATGTGCTGCAGTCGTGGCATCATCATTCCTGCAGCTGTATGCTGAGCAAGACTGCAAAGACCCTTATGAAAGAGAGAGTGATCGCGTGAGGAGGATGTTATACATGCATCACAGAAATTGTTTCACAAAACGCATAAGCCATCACAGAGAATCACACAGCAATACCCCAGGAGATCAAAGAAATAGCACACAGGCCAAGTGAGGTCACTATAATTTCACTGCTGAGAACCACAGGTGCACCTCTCCACAGCTCCCTGCAGGAAAATTACAGGAACATCGTGGTGATTTTTCTATAGGGTAACAGTTATTATTGGGCCTCGATGTGACCGAGTCCCGCGTTTTCCAATGAGAGCACCCGCCTGCAGCGCCCTCTGTTGGCGCGCAGAAACTCTTCTGTATAAAGCGCTGCGATGCCTCGACACACATGCAGTCAGTGCGAAAGAAGCGTTCACTCCCTCCAGAGGAGCGCACAGATTTTTGAGGGAGCCAGTGGTGGGAGAAAAAAATCCCGTCAGCGTTTTGTGGCACTTTCAGATGAGTTCCTCTACCTCGTTAGATATATTGGCATAGCTGACAGATTATTTGACGCCAGTTTAAGGGATGTTTTAGGGACAAACTGTCTCCAAGGGACTATTGGAGCGGGCAGTCTGAGCCCTTGTAATGCGGAGAGATCAAGTCTCAGTAGTTTGTCGGTATGAACGCAGCGCAGACGGACCCCGAGAAACTGCTTTCATGGATTGAATGATTGACTTATTGGCATTTGATTTTTTATTTTTTTCCACATCAGAGGATTTTCCTGTGTCGGGGTTAGTCTAATATTGGCAAAAAAAGAAAAAGAAAAAAAAGACTTCGTGGATTATTATTTGGAGTCGAGGATTTTTTTTTGGCGGAGGCGCATCTTTAATGAGGATATTGATTTTTTTTTACAGTTAGCCTGTGCCTGGGTCAAGGATCCGGAATTAACCTCTCACAAACTGGAAATATTAGTCTTACTGGATCCCTAACTCATTTCTCTCGCCGCTGAGTCCAATATGAAGTCTGTCACCGTGTGGATGTGCGTTCACATCTTTCTTCTGTCCCTAGGTGAGAAGTGAAATATGGTAATAACACGTGCAACTGTGCGTAAAATGTTTGTGTCATAGGGATAAATTCTGACATTATTATTGTCAGGGAGCATTTTCTGGAAGCCTTTGTGTCCACTTTTCTCATGCAGGAGTTGTTGGAGGGCTCAAGGTTATTCCGCTTTTTTTTTTAATTATTACGTGCGGTAAAATGGTCGGATGGTTTGATTAGATTATGTTTAATTGTCACCCATTGCTACAGACCGAACTTGGTCGATGCGAGTGAATCACTTCCATTGGATCCATTAAGCAACCACAGCTTCCACAGTAGGATTACAAAGCTCGGACTTGTAACAGCACAGTCCAGTTTTTAGTCAATAATGGGCAAATCTCTTTTCAGTTTGACTCTCATGAACATGAGAAAAGCCATCATCATCATCATCATCATCATTATCATCAGCAACATAATTATCATTATAAGCGTCGTCCACAAACGCCACCAAGTGCTTAAAATCATCTGACTGATCAAATATTTTTACAGTTAACTTCATGTTGCACTTTCCTTACCCGTTGCTCTCTGATACTGATGCAGTGCCCCTCTCCTCCGAGCTCAATGCTCAAGATCACCACAAGGGGTCTCTCTTGTCATTTCACCAGAACTGTCTCTACTTTGGTTTGTGTGAAGGTGCGTTTGAAGTCTTCACTCCTGTCAAACTGCAACACCCGAATCTCTGCTCTGTGGATCACTGTGCACTCGTTTTGAGCTCATTTTTCTGCCTACCCAGATGTGGAATAAGTGTGGTTTACATCTTTAAGGTGCTCGTTTGATATGAGATAATTAGATATTCCTCAATGATCAAATCTTAATTAGATTTAATAGGAAACTGAAGGCTGCAGCCGAACTTGTTTTGGAGGCGTTAGATGCATTAAAGTGAGTTGATGTAAGCAGAGATAAATCACTGACTGTAAAGTAAATGAGACATAATGAGACGTCTTATAGAGATGTGGCCTTTAAGACTCACGGGGACCGTGAAAAATGTAACTTGTGCTTAAAGGTGCCATTTTATACATGGGTATGTCATAAACCATCAAAACTGTCTATTGTTCCCACAACAAACAAAATAAAATTGAAAGCAGGTTTACGATATGTGCTTGTACTTGCACACACACACACACACACACACACACACACACACACACACACACAAACACAAAATACCTTACACATAAATGTACAATTTCTGAGCCTCCCTTTTTCTTGTCACCCCCACATCTGTCCTCCTGTCCCCACCTAGATGAGGCAGCAAGTTCCTGGGAAGGTCCCTCAGCTTTGTCCATGTCTTTGGCCAACGGCTCACCAGGATCTCCGGGCACCGGGTCTGGGCCCGGGGCACAGCCAGAATGGGTGGACTGCATCCAGGCGAGTGACATGTGCAACCAGAACCCTTATTGCAGCTCTCGGTACCGGGTGATGCGCCAGTGCCTTGTGGGCAAGGAGAAGGAAGCCATGCTGGACAACAACAGGGAGTGCCAGGCTGCCTTGGAAGTGCTGCTGGTTAGTCCTCTGTATGACTGCCGCTGCAAGAGGGGCATGAAGAAGGAGCTGCAGTGTCTGCAGAACTACTGGACCATCCACATGGGACTCACTGAAGGTAGGAGCCAGATGGTTTTGCAATTCTCTGTCTCACAAAATTCATATCACCTCATGTTTTAATGTGTGGCAATTTCAGAGCCTGTAATGTGATAGAGCCTCTTTGTAAAGCTATAAATGTATTCATGTGAAATTAGCACTTGCTTTTTCAACATTTTTCACAGTCAGCTTGTTATCTCGGTCTTCAGTGTCATTTGTTTCCCTCCATATTTCCTCTGTAGCTGTGAATTCAGCTTACAACACCTTCAATGGTTTTGTTACAGAGTCTGTATAACAGGGTGCCGTGTGAGCCTCATGGTCATGTACAGTGTTTCACATGTACAAGCAGATACATGCACATTGCTGCAATAAATAGTCTGTGTCTGTGCAACACATCCCTCTTGATATTATGTGTATGACATAGTGCTTTCTTTGGCATTATAACATTCATTTTAGATGAATCTTCCAATCTCAAGCACCAGTATACTTTCCGGGCAAAGGCAAGAAGGATGTACACCACACCCATTGATGATGCCCTATTCCCTGATGCCCTCTTATAGTTATACCCAGAAGCCCCTGATGAAAAATATATGCTTTCCTACTTTCACCACCCTCTCGAAGGTAATGGATCTATAATGGGATTACATTACGTAGACCTGTTATGGTAGACTTATTGGTTTTCACCTAAAGTGTTCCATATTACCATGTAATTAGGTTGCATTCGTATAGCTTAGTGGCCCTTATGTGTCCACTTATGCAGGACATAAAATAGCACTCTTGTTGTAACATTGAGGCCTTCTAGTTTTTACATTGCAAGAACAAAAAGCAGCCTCCTGGACTTTTGGTTCATCCTTAAGGGCAAAAAAGACAGCGTTTTGTATCAACACAAATTTGACTGAGTCAGAGATGCTAGAGATGTCGTGCCCTAGGGATCGGGCTAATGGATGAGGAGTGTCGTGGTGGCCGGTGGCAGGGGTGTACAGCTCTCCACAAGTATATGTCTTTAGCAACTCTCTTAAAGCCAGTTGGGCTATGTACGGCACCTTTTGATTTTCCCAAAAGTGCTGCTTTGGATTTAGTGGCCAGTCCATGAAACCAGCAAAACAACTATGCCAACAAACACTTAGGATGCAGCAAACATTGACCATTCACTATCTACCCTATTTAATATACCATATTTACCTTGTCAGCTAAACAGACACTCAGAAATGGATCAAAACTCCAGCAAAGCAACATTAAAGTTGATAAAAGAGTGTGGCCTTGGTTTAAAAACTGCCATCAAAACAATACCGCAAGTATGACAGGCATCACTGTGCAAGTGTAAGGAAGAAGATGGTGAAGGAGATTAGAAATGTCAAGGCAAACTTTACTGTAACAGCTATAAATGAGGCCAGAGAAAATGCTAAAATGACCTGGAATCAGTTATCAAAACTGGCAGGACAACGCCACAATACTAGAGAAACATTTGAAATGAACCTAACCGGAAACTTCTCAAGGGAAATAGCAGAGGCCTTTGGTGACTCTGTGAGGGATATTTTCTAGAGTCTGTCTGTTAACCAGGAGAGATTGTACACAGCAACCACAGTAGAGCCTGCCTTTACTGTAAAAACATCACTGAGCCAGAACCCATAAAAATCATCAAGTCCCTCTAACCTTAAATGGTAAAAAATGCTCTTGGGGTGAATACAATTATGTTCAAAGACCTTGGTTCAGGATTGGTTAATCCAGTTACTTCCACCCTCAACTTTTCAACCTCTCAACATCCATTGTGGAAATCTGCTATTGTCATTCCAATCTTCAAATCTAGAGACCCACTTTCCATGTGTATTTTGGCATTCTCCCGACAGTATCCAAGGTTGCTGAGAAATGGGTAGCTAAGCACTTTCCATCTCAATAACAGTTCTGTGTCTCTCCACCCAATGCAATTTGGCTTCAGACCCAAACACTCAACAGAGATGGCTAATTGTCTCTTTTCAGAGAAAATAGGTGCTGCATTTCTTGATCTCAAGAGATGTTTTGACACTGTTAATCACAAAGTTCTTCTAGGTAAGCTATACAAATGTAACTTTTCTTTTCTCGTGCAGTGAAATGGGTGGCATCATTCCTGACTAACTGGTCTCAGTCAGTTTACGTAAATAATCATTGATCCTGTCAAGGCAGTTGCCTGTGGTGTACCGCAAGGATCTATTCTTGGTCCACTCCATTTAGTGTATACATCAATGACCTTCCAGAAGTTGAAACATTAAGGTACACCGATGACACTGTTTTATACGTACATGGCAGAACTAAAGCAGATGTGGCCACACTCTCTAGTTCAATGGCTCGGGTCACAACATGGCTGAAAGAATACTGCCTCCAACTAAATGTGTCTAAAACAGACAACATTTTCTTTTGCAAAACCAGGAGATTTACTAGGGACCCTTCCAAATCAGTAGCACTTGAACAATTTCAGGTTGATGAGTGAGTGAATTAAAATATCTTGGAGTCTTAATGGATTCCAACGTCCATTAACACTCCTTCACAGGCTGCCAAGATTCTATGAATTTCATCAATTAACAAGCTGGTTACAGACCAGCTGTAGTTGGCCTGTAGCTGAAACTATTTGAATCACTATACAAACAAGAACTCAAAGCAGTAGATCAAAAAAATCTAAGCATTTCCTTCACTGCCCAGTTCTAAAAAATATCTGATTTTGAGTTGGAATGACCTAATAAGATATGAAAAGTTGTGCTTGGCATACAAAGTTGCCACTGATTTAGGTCTTCTATTCTGTATTCTGCAAAAATGTGCCAGTCCGTCCGTCCGTCCATCTATCATTTCTGCCTTTAAGGATTTAAACATTTCTTCCCTTTTCTCAGATAATTATACTAAAGGGGTAGTTTGGATTTTATGAAGTAGTGTTGTATGACGTATTGAACCATAGTCAGTGTATTACCACCACTGTGAAGAAGAAAAAACTTCAATATCAGTGTATGCTATATTTAGAATACTTTCACCATTTCAACTTGCCATCAGACAGTTCTTTCTGATGGGTAACTCAAGACCACCAGACTCCACTGACAAAAATATTAGTTTTGCTTTGCAGAACATGGTAGTTGCTTGTCTATTGCTGCCTGTTGTGTTATTGAGTGACTTTAGTGTTTTGAAGGCAAGCAACTCCCATGTACAAATGCTGTTTTCATCAATGGAGCTATCTGATGGTGATGTAAACCAGTGAAAATACTCTGAATACCGTGTACACAAACATACATTTAATTTTTTAGGTGGGACTTATTTAGGTGGCTAAAATACATTTTGCTGCTACCACAGCAGTACATTGTTAAACATCCATGTTGTTAATCCTGTCTACTGGGGGCCTACCAATCAACATTGTCCCTCAGTTAATACACTGATTATGGGTAAGTGCCTTATACAACCACACTTAAAAAAAACTGAAATATCCCTTTAACCCAAGAGTGACATTGCTCCATGCTTGTACAAGTGGCCGAAGTCTCATGATGTCAAGTGTCATGCCATGTAAACATGGAGGACATAATGTACTCAGCTGTTTTGACACGTGGGGCAGTGGTGGAAACATTGCAAAGTCTGTGAGCTTTGAGCATTCTGGGCTTTTGTGTTGTGATCCGTGAAGTGATTCGCCAGGCGGACTGCTCATAGCACCAGCTACACTTCATCACACTGATGGCAGCAGAGGGTCCCTGACATGAGTTCAAGGGAAATGTAATGACATGGATGCTCCCCAGGCCTTCTGTCTCCCTTCCTGTCTTTCTCTCCTTTTTTTTAGTTTCTCTTTTGTAATGATCTTTCTGTTCTCCCTCAGTGTTTCTTTCTCACTCTCTTTCTTCTTTCCCCATCAAATAGCTGCATCAGTCAAAGTGTTTGTGTTTGAATGCATCATGCAAGTGTCTGGCTGTCAAGGATAGAGACCTCCTGCGCCTGCACTATACCATCCACAGAGCTTGTGTTTCTTTCCGAATAAATGCCTCCCAGCAGTGTCCCGTTTTGGCCCTGTCGCCCTCAGAGATAAAACCTGCTTTAACACAAACGAAAAGCTCTTACAGTGCAGCTTTAATCTAATCACGATCCATTGTGCAGTCAAGCAGGCTTTTGTTAACTAGAAACACTGTATGTACAACATCTATCTGTGGAAACAAACACGAAGGGCTGAATCCCAACAGACCTTCTCGAAATTGTGCTAAGCCACTTCTTCATTACAAGAATCAATTGCTGACCAAATAGCAAGGTTTTAATGTAGTTTTGGGGTTAGATAATGTGCAATGTATCTTTGAAAGTTTTATTTTACTCATGTTAATGCGGAGAGATGAAAAAGCGCAAGAGTATGTGAGAGAGGAAGATAAGAAGAACGAGGGACCAGGGATTAAAATAAAAAGAACAGAGACAGAGAAAGTGAAAGGACAAGGATGACTAACAGACAGAAGAGAGGAAAGATTGTAAAGGCCTGTGTAATTTGTAATAATGTGATAAGCTCTATATGAAAAGTAATATTTGATGGCTTGGGGACAAACATATTTAGCCACTTTTCTACAGCCTAAGGGCCATTATCAAGTGTAGAAAGCCATATGAAAATCAGGCTCCAGCTACGAGTTGGAATGTTTTTTTTATCATCCATGTTGACCAGGGGCAGCAGTTGGCCTGCAAGCTTGAGGGCTAAACCATTGTGTTTCTGAAAAGAAAGCTGATGTCGACAAGGTATGGACTGGGATTGAAATAACACCCTGCTCCCAAAACAGCCCTACACAAACAGCATACTTCTTCTTTACATCCTCGGGCAAGGTTATCACACCACCTAATTTAGTGTGTGTACTAATATTCTTCACTTCAAATAGTTAATGTAGTAACCAGTTCAGTGAAACGTTTACCTGTGAACATAAGAAATCATGTAACCCAAACAGGAAAAACAAAATCCAATATCTTAAATTTGTTTGACTTAAGACAGATTTGTTATTTAAATCAAAACAAATTCATTTCAGATTTTATTTATCTATCTATTAGCATTTTTAAGTGTGAAATGAAAAAAACACACAGTTTTTGGACCATATCCACGGTTAGGCTTCATATTTAAGACCAGTCTTTTTTTTATATGTTGCCGATTTCGTAGTTTTATTCAAAACTCAAGAAATCAAGAACCACCAAAGAACTGTATGATCATTTATACATAATAATTTGGCAAAAGGTGCACAGTAGAGAAATGTTTATATTAATAGATATGCATACTACATTGATGTAGGAGCATTTGCACTTTTTTAACTTGGTTGGAATAAGACTTATCTTAATCAGGCCACACATTTTTCATGTGTTAATGAAAGAGGGATTGCCTCCGCAACATCAATCAAATTACAAGCCTGGGAGGTTTGTACTCCAATAAAGGATGACTGTATTTGAAATGTGCACATTGCAACAAACTTTATCTGGATGATTTTTGTTTTCTAGATCAAAAGACCTTCAAATAAAAGACCCCAAGACACACACACGCACTCACCATGTTCATCAGTTCAGGAGCTGCACTATACGTAATAAAGAATATCAGTCATTCAAAGGCTTAAAACAACCTTGGGAGGATGTGCCTCTTCGAATTCCATTCTTGATCGCTTTGTCTCTTTTTCCTTCCACTGAGATTCATGTTATTCAGCTACAAAATGGCTGCATTAGTGCCACAAGGTAAAGCAGTAAGACACAGTAAGAAAACAGTAAGAACTATGAATACCCCAAGAAACTATAACTCATGACTCTCTCTATTGAGTTTTTACAGACACTCCTTTAGTCTTTTAGTTATTAGTATTTCATATTAGGCTTTACCACAAGCCTCCAAGTACATGCAGAAATGAAACATCTGTAGTTTAAAGACAATGCTGGTCAAAGGTGATGCTAGTGATGCCGGTTGTTAGTCACCACCTGCCAATAAAATAGAAAAAAAAAGAGAGTGAATTAAAAAGGCAAAAACAACCTGCCACCTGCCCTTCACTCACCTCTGCCAATTTCAGAAAGAAGACAAATAGACAGAACTAGTGGTGATTAATTTGATTTTTAATTCAATTAGATAATCTCAAATCAGAAAATAACTATTTTAATTGCAAGTTTAATCGTTTGGGTCTTATTTTTATTTCGATTTTTATTTCTAGTTGAGGTAATTCATGGCATGGCCTGAAAGGACATGAAGCAATGGTGAGATGACATTTGGTGTAATGGCTGCTTTCTGCAGCCAGAATACAGTTGTGTGCAATCAAAATTAATTTCAGATTAAAAGAGATAAAGGTGGATAGATAGATGTTCATGCGCAGGCTTTAAACCATGTTAAACTGAGTGACATGCACCACTCTCACCTCTCTGTCCTCACTGGTCCTTCAGTCTGAAAATGTCGCACTTATTTGAAAGCAAACAGAAGACTCTACCCTTAGACTGAAAAGTTAATTATTCAGTCTTTAGTCAAGTCAAACTGGACACACCATAAAGTGCCCTGGTGGGAAGGCCCTTGAGCTGCAGTGTGTCCTTTGTCCGTGAGATGTTGCTGTAAATTTCACTGGTTATAGCAAACAAGGTCCAGACACTTACGAGCAGCATGAGTGTCTTCACTTACACAAGTCTGGTGAGGCCTGAATCTTGGAAAGGTGTTTCAGTGTTGACAATTTTTGTGATGAAACAGTGGATTGCTGCTGAGAAAACACTTCACAGAACAGAGCTGAGTGCCACAGCGTGACAACAATGTGACTCAATACCGTCATCAAGTATTGCTTGACTTCTTGAAATACCATCAGCAAACATTTTGATGCATAAACGCAGGTGGTGGCAGCTACATTTCTGCAGCATTTTAGATTTCAAAAAGCATTATTTGCTGGTGTTAATGTGTTTGAACAACAAGAGCCTGCAGCTATGGCGTGGTGTCAGGTTTCTTTCTTGATTGCTATATTGCTTTTGCTTGCCTTAAGGCTACTGTACTGCTCTGTTAGGCTTAAACCCCAGAGCTAAAGGGTGTTATAATGTCAGTCTTTGAGCCATCAGTAATGGTACTAATAGTGACCTGTTAATTGTTTTTTCTAACAGAAAATGCCAGCTGAATTCAATGTGTCAATGCAGCCGTCCTTCATGGATAATGGGTGGTTTCTGCTCAGAGTGGGCCTGTGTCGTTGTGAGGCAATGAGGTCTAGCAGTTTTAATCTATAAAAGAAGTAATTACTAAGAAAGAAACATTGGCTGCTACACACAGGGAAATTGTATAGGCAGCTGCGGTTCTCTTTCAATTGTGCCCTGGGCCTCATGTGAATATAGCCTCGTAGGTTTGCAGTAGAATTGGTCATTTAAGCGATAAGTTCCACACCTCAACATACATTATTTCATAGCCCCAGCTATGAGACCACAGCCTGGGTCTCAAAGCAGGAATCGAAGATCTTTTATGAGGACCTTTCAGGGCAGTTTAATTAGCTGAGCCAAGTTTCACTGCAGATAGAGAGAAAGGAGAGCTCCACCAGTGCTCCATGCCAGTCTGTTCCAGCTCTTGAGAGGAGACTCTATCTTTACATGAAATTACGAGAATATCAGACCAATTTTGTGGAATGATTTATTTTCTCCATTTTCATGAACGTCAGCGTTGCAAAGGTCACCCTCTAAACATGTCACTACGTCATGCTAATACCACAAGTTGGCCCCAAATGATGTGGGAAGTTACATGAAACGGACAGTGTAAGAATGCTGTGCACATCGTGATAGACTTAGGCAGGCAGGAAGAAAAATGGAGAGAGCGAGAGAGAGGACAGGAGGTGAGGAGATGAGGTGAGGGCAGGACAGTAGATAGATGATGAGGGGGGAAGAAAATTTAAGAGAGAGACAGAGAAAAACAACAAATGGAAGAGCAAGAGGAGGAAAGAGAGAGTCATGGGGGGGGGGGGCTTACAAAGGTACACAGTATTCCTGGGTGAAACCATCATTACTATGAGCAATGGTAGCAGTCACCGGCCATTACCTTAGCCATCCACTGTCATAAGCAGAACATTTTTCCAGCCTGCCCCGCATGTCAGGGGATAGGGGAAGCAGGCTCCTGCATGCTGAATATGTCCTCCCTGCTTTCTCCCCTCCTGCTCTGGAGACCCGGTCAGTGCTCGCTAGGTGGCTACTTCATCATCAGAGGAAGAGACCTGTCGATAGCTTCTGAATGTGATCAATAAGGTCTTTCAGAGCTTTTCCCCTCCTCGTCCTTTTCTTTTCTCTTTCTCCCCTTTCATCTTTCATCCCAAAATGTGAAAAGGATCAGTGAAATATGATGACAGAACAGGCACTGTTTGTCCTCATGAATCTTTCCAATGATTTTCTATACTGTAAGGTGAACTGCCTGAGATGACTCCCATTCACTATGAGGTTGGTATAGAGTGTGACAGTGCGACTGAAATGAGGGCCAGGTAGCGGGGTTTAGATTAGCCTTTTATAGCAGAGTGAGTTCTCAGGCTCTCTATCAGACAGGAGAGTGAGTGACGGGCCATTCTGCTCAGTGAATACTGTCATGATGTGGGCATTAGGCCTCACTCCTGGCAGAAAGGTTCACAGCGGTGCTGAATGAATGTGCATCGTAGAAGTCAACTACCAGGCCCGGCGGCTGTCATCTCAGCATGGTTACTCCCCCCCCCCCCTCCATCCATCTCTCTCTCTGTCACTCTGTTTCACTCTGTGCATCATTAATTGAAATAGTTGCTTGTTGAAATAAGTCATCCACGTTTTCTCTCTTCCGTATGGTGGATTTCAAAGCTTGAGTAGGAGTCAAGCGCATCTTATACAGTTATATTAATCATTTGGGTTGTCATCCCTCAGTTACCATTGCAGCAGCACTGATCATGTTTATAGTAAATATTTAAGTTGCTTAATATTGGCTTTTTAAGCTGTTGTAAATTTGTAACACCCAACACTATGGGGTTTTTCTATTAATTTATATTGATATGAAATATAAAATGGCAAGGAGAGGCTGATGTATTGGGCTACCCTGCTGCTGCTGCTGCCTGTTTTTAATGTTCTCCTCAATATGCTGCTGTGCCGTAAAAAATGATGGCCGTTTTTACTAAAGTTCTGCAGGATTTACACCATATTCAACATTTAGCACCTGTACCCAGGTATTAAAAAGCTGATTTAAGTAAGCAGGTGTATAACTATTCATATTAACATTACAGTCTCATAGCCGAAAGGAAGGCTGAAATTTTTTAGCACTCATTTTCTCAGCTGTGTTTGTCCACCACGCCACGCTGGATTGGAATTGTGACTTGAAATATTATTCTGAGCTAATCCAATATTCTATTTGTATGGTTTGAAATTGAGTTTAAAATGTCAATATCACTTCAAAAGCGGAGCTGTTAACTGAATTTATGCTTCAACTTGTGTTCTGTTAAGCACAATTCAAAGAAAGATGCATTTTACGATATCACTTTACTTTATCTTTTCTTTGTTGAAATGAGCACATTAAGGGAGGAAGTTGTGGGGAAAGATTAATGCATTTATCCTAATGTAATAAAAATGTGAAGTCTCATATTCCAATGTGTCCTCTCATACATTTCTATAGAAAAAAATGAGGTCTTTTTCAACATGACTCAAAGAGGAAAGCGTTCTGGCTAGCCTTATCTCCACTGACAGCTCATTTGCAAACTTTAGGAGCTCTGACAGCAAAGGCTCAGTCACCTTTTGTTACCAGCCAAGTTCATGCAACAACCAGCAGGACTCTGCAGAGAACCTCCGGCTGTGCTCCAGGCTGCTCAGGCTGGGCTAAGCTTTCTTTGTACGTGATTAATATAAAAACAGAGGTAGTTTTACAATAATAATACAAATAATAAACAGAGAACAATATAAAATCAATATTAAACAAGAACACATCAGTGTAGGGCACCTTTAAAAACAAAACAAGGTGAATGACAGTTATTAAAATTGACTTTGCTTCCAGCCATCAACTGTTTGCCATGAATGTCACTAAAAAATCCATAGGACACTTTACATCACCTCAGGAGTTTAGCCTCATTGATAATGCATATTAAAAGTATGAGTGATGGTGCCTAACGGCTTCATAAAAGCCCTTATGGCAAAGGAGAGGAATGTGAATTCACCTAAAAGCAGCATTCCTCTCATGCTGTAACTGGGGAAAGGCCTGATTGTCTGCCTTAGCTGTGCCGGTCATGCTCCGTACTGTCAGAGCAAATGAAGTCAAACGGAGGCTTAATTACAGTGATAAGTTGTTGCCCTGTGGCTAAAAACATCTTATCACTAAACAGCTGGGAAGAATTTTCCATTATGAATGCATAATTGGGTCCAGGGTGACTGTCAAAGAGGTTTTTTTTAAAGTACAACAAGGTCTCCTGCTGTGGGGTTTTTCACATCCTGAGGGTGTGTCATTATAGTGTGTTTTGAAATTTTATGATTTGCACGGCTTGTAACATCCATATAAATAAGCTTTTAAAATTCATTAACCACAGCTGCTCTTGCAGTTTGACATTATTGTTTTATCCGATCAACACAGTACACACTGTACAAGTCTGCAGTTAAACTATGACATTTAATGTGCCTTAACTTGTTGATTCCCATCTGTTTTTGCAGTAAAGTGAAGCTTTACAGACAATAAGAAGTCAGAATAAAACAACAAATGTTAAGCAACAACGAGCTGCTTTGCTTTTGGCAAAAGACAGGGCATCCGGTATTCAGTGCTGCTCCGAACAGCGTACAGCGTCCGAACAAAGTGTTCTTGATGTACTGGAAGAAGCATTATAGTTTCTCGAGGAATATTTTCCTCCTTTTCCTTTTTTTGAAATACACCGTAAGTGTGTCTGCTGAGAAGATACATGGAGGGAGGGTTAAGGTGGTTGTTAGCTGAGTAAGTGGTAGTCTTGAACTCTTGAGAGGCTTCTAAAGCACTATAGCTTCAGAAGGTAATTGTTGTAATTACACATACCGAGAGATCTCAAGTCCAGCAGCCTCTCAGGTCCCTCTCACTTGACAGAAATGCAAAGACGGGAATGGAGATGTGGGTGACGCAAAGGCAAGAAACAGAAAAGCACTTTCAAATAAATTCATATGCATGTATGTTTTTCAGTACACAAACAAGAAAGGCGCATACAGTATGTTCCCAGCTTGCAGGATTTAGGTAATTTTCTCTGTTGCCCTCTTTGAGATGCTACTCTCCTCCAATTTTCTGTTTCTACCTCCTCTGTCCTTTTTCTCTCTCTCAAACACGCATACAATCCACAACTGTGCCAGATGTCAATAGCTATATGTGCTCAGAGAATGGCCAGCTGAGCTGCTCCTTCTTGTTATGATTGTCAGTATTGATGTAGAGGGGAGATGTAGAACTAGGCCTAAAGCAATGACTCTGCAGATGTAAACAAGTCTGAGGTTGGTTTTCTTTACTCTGTGGACAAATTATGATAGAAAATTCCCTTTTAGTAATTCCCTTTTCCTTACATTTTCTAAGTTTAGTTATTCCCTTTTACTGTGTGCCAGTGCACATGTACATATCTTCTTGTGCTTTTGATTAGTTTTAAAGGACAAATTCAACTTGATTCCCACTTTCAGCGAAGTATCAACACGTAGCTGATGTTTTTCTCTGATTTCTGACTCTTATTTGATGATTAAAGATGTTTACAGGAGAATGAAAACCTGAATAACACTGAACTGTATGTACACACACACACACACACACACACACACACACACACACACACACACACACAGACAAATGCCTTCCACAATAGCCGTACCTATTATCAGTGTAGCTACAAGACAACAATTTATCAGCTTGCATCATCTTTTTCGAAAGAATCCATGGAGAATGGTGATAAACAAAATGTGCTTTATCTATTGATTGGATCTACTGATTGGTTGTCTCGGTGTTGAACCAACAGGTTTCAGATTTTCTCATTTGTAGCAGCGGGACTCCAAACCTACCTCACAACGCCCTCACTGTCTTTCTGTTGCGATCAGAATGCAAAGCTATTACACACTGGAGGGTTTGTCTCAATCACACAGAATGGCTATGAATTTTAAATGCGGGATTAGGGCCCACAGAGAAGCAGGCACACGGGGGAGACTCAGTCAGTTGAGTGCTAATTTGATTTTAATTTTTTTTTTTTTTGCAAACAATTTTGGCAACACATTGTTAGCAGGGAAGATGCACTGCTCGTGCTTTAGTCCTTCAGCTGCTCCCCAAAATCAAACCACAGCAGTAACAAATTTTCTCTCCAAAAGGAGATGATTTGACCATGATGAACAATCTGTTTTCTGTATGAAAAAAGAAAAACTAACCGCTCATAGTGGATTGCCTCAGTTTCACAGCCAGTCAAACACTGGGAAATGAGACCATTACAGTATAATGGCACATTTAAATCCAAACCATGCCATCAGTCGATCCATCAAATAAAAGAAAACATACTCATTGCAGAACTGAACTGAATTACCTCTCTGTATGTCTTTCAATTCACGAGAACTCAATTGCACGCCTACATGTAATTATATAATGATTATTGATAGTGAAGGCCTGTAGGTGTTATTTTTATTTTATTATATGGAAATGCTCAAATGCTCTGCTCTACTGGGAAGGTAAAGTGCACCGCAGGTCATTCACGAGTGTTAATGAATCTTTGTCAACCTTACTGTTGTTTCAGGTGGAGACATGGATGACTCATCGCCCTATGAACCTGTAGCACCAAACCGCCACCCTGATGCGTTCCGCTTGGCCTCCATCTCTTCAGGTATTACAGGTTTGATCTCAACTGAACACATGGTGTTTTATCAGTGAAAAGTGAAAATCTTATGTAAATATTTGTTCCAGAAAGGGTGAAATGGAGGTTCCTTTGGGGTAAATAACTACGCAGTGGTCTAAAGAGATCTTTCCTCACTGGCATTCCACCAGTCAGTTGTCCTTGGTCTTTGAATAAATTGGGTGTTTATCGTTTGATCTGTCTTATGACATACTACAGTTGTTTTGGGCTTATGAGGTCAGCTATGTACTCTAACTGTACTACCCCACATTTTTCCCAGCTATTGATTTGGTTTTAATTTAATTTCCTCTTTGGTTTACTGATTAATCAGCTCAACACTGCTATAGCCTGCTATTTGATTTACTGGTTATTACTGTCATTGTATCACTAATCAATGCAGATCTCATTAAAATGCACAGCTACAGTGGTTAATGCCGTGCAGAGAAGTGAGTTGTACAATAGGTGTGATTGTTGGACACAGGGGCAATGCCTGTCCACTGCCAGATACAGGCTACAGTCACTTGAAAACTCAGTTGTTTTCTTTCATCCAGTTCTGACATAAATTTCTGGAGGATGCTCGTTTTTTCTTTTCTTGTGCTTTTTTTTGCCAAAAGCAATCTACAAACACTGAAGACAGCACATTTTCCTTTTCTTTTGGCTGATGTATCTTGCTTTGTTTTATAACTGTGAGGTACAAGAAAGACACGCGTTTTGCATAATCCCCTTAGCTTGAAATCAGCACTGTATCACTTGTTTTTGAAAATGCGCTTGTTTGATATATTGAAAGGAGAGAGTACCAGAATGAATATGAAAAAGTGCAGGCTTTGATTACTTTGGAGGTTTGAGAAATTATGGCTAACTGCCTTCCTTGATTTAAGTGCACATTCATCTAGAAAGCATTTAGAAAGGGCATACTCCCGCCAAGGATGTAGAATCCTCAAGATTTGTTATTTCAATGATAGAAAACGCTGTAGAAGTTGTATCTGGATCTGAAATCTACACAAAAATATTTAGTATTTAGTTTATGAATATTTAGCCTTTGAGAGCCACACAAATATTTAGTATTTTATCATAACCAATCATGCTGGTCCAGGATTTCTTTTATTGAATCAATTTTATCTTTGGACAGAGATAAGCTTCAGCACATGTTGGGACTATCTGCACCAAAAATTGTTTTTCCTTGGCCAACATTTCTTTTCTTTAACTGACATGTTTAGTAGTTTTGATGTGCCCTAGTAACTAACAATTGAAAAGAAATAATCAAACAATAAGACACTTACGCCCCCCACTGCATGAGTACAAGTGCACTGGTAAAACAAGGAGTGCAGTACATTCTACCTCGACATATTAAGATACAACAGGGGACCCATTACTGTATCCATTTTGCTTTCTGAAATCTGTTTAGCCTCAAGCTTTCCTCATTATTTATCATTTCTGAGGACAGAGTAATTGATTGTGGCGCTGAGAGAAAACCACATGCAAACAGATAAGTAATTACACACTTGTTTTATGGAAATACTTCTCACTTTGATTACTAAACCACACAAAAGTATTCATAATCCCATCTATAAATGTTAAACTGTATGGAGACCCAGGGAATATGTGATATCTGGTTAGTAGATGAGGACAGGGAATGTATACTCTCCAAGAGGAAAGGTAGGAAATTGAAAAATAATCTCTGCCATTTTAAAAGTTTTTGTCTGGGAGGAAGATAAGGGACAGAAGTTGTGAGAGAAATGAAATGAAGAATTCTATACTACTGTATGCACTCATGCTCTGAAGTCAAAATTAAACAGAATGTATGGAGATTCTGTTTCTGCATTGCCCCGAGTGATACCTGTAAAACTATTTCACAGAGGCTTCTTTTCCTAATGGGGCCGTGTAGTTTTAGCCCCTCATTTTTGCATATCATCAAACTGAAAATTTGCATGCACTGTACACACACAGACAGAAAGACAATGAGCACATTTAACCCTGTGAGGTCTGTCCCATAGATAAGAACAGTGGTGACAATATAGCCTTAGAAAGACAGTAATGAATTCTGCTCATCCTGCCCTGGTGTGGCTGGCACTGTGCACCCATATCACCATAGTTTCATCTCAGTGCTCAGCACAATCCAGGGCTGGATAGAGTGTCCTCGCCGACATCAGTGGGCCTCTTCCGTTGATCCCTCTGCTGTGATGGCAGTGAGGCACAGTGTGGTCTCACAAACCCTGTTCCAGCACCTCAGTGTGCAACGCCTCTCATCACGAAAGCACAGGGGTTACAGCAGGTGCAGATTGTGTTGTGACAAGGTGGACTGCATACAAAAGAAGCTCAGACTCATTATGCTACGAGCACTGTAAATTTGCTAACTTTGAGAAGATATTGGAAGGAGCTGAGTGAAGAAGCCAGCAAGGTTACCGGATTTCATAAAAAATGCTTACTGTCATATTTCTCTGTTTCCCCGGCACAAGAAATTCTGGTTTCCACAGAGTAAACAGAAGGTCCTCATATGCAGCTTTTTCATAGGCATTTCAATATTACTGCTTTAAATGGACACCCAGCCCAGCTGTCACAGCACCAGAAACCTGGCACGGTTATGCCGTGTTTCCACTACATAGCACAACTCAACTCTGCTCGACTTTTGATACCAAGTATTTAATTTTCCACTGCATATAGTACCCCCTCAATGTAGGCAGAAGTCTTTGCTGGTCATCACAGCGACACCTGTGTTAAACTGCTGTGATGTTGTCTTCAACGTAAAGCGTGCACTGACAATCTGCAACCTACACTGTACATTCACAGCTAGAATAATAACATAACTGCTAACATTTCCCTCTGCTCCCATCCATGTCACTCTCTGCCGCTCCCTCGTTTGCTCTCTCGCTTGCTCTCTCGCTTGCTCAACCACTCACTCACTACCACTGCCGCATTCCTTAAAGGAACTACACTACTCTTACAACTTCACTCTGAGTGAATAAAAGCAGTAAATGAAAAAATTGCAGTCGCTTCTGACGGGACTTTGGATATATGAAAATTCTGGTTTTGTTTGGATGCCCTGAATGGTGATTCTCTATGACCAATCTGTAATCTGCAATATTTTAATGTCACTCAGCTTGATTGGAACCTCCACCGACATGATACCAAAAAACGTACAAGGTACCAGGCACTATGCCCAACTTTTGCTGATGGAAAACCAGTGATGTGACAGGCTGACTACCAGCTGAAAGAAATCTGTTCCTCATAACATCTAAGAAGTGCAGTGATTTCGCTACATTGTGGCCCATTGTCATGATGTGCACATGTGCAGACCTTCCAACATGCTGCTTAATGCTGGGTTTTGTTCACTCTTGTGACTCTCCTGTGACCTGTGACACTTCACACACAACTATGTCACGCTGTCAGTTGAAGGCAGAGAGTATTGTTATCTGATGATGGAGATGGTAGCTGGAAAGAGATCAGAGGTTACATATGGCAGCAAACATGTGAATAGGACAATACTGACAGCTGTTATTTGAAGTGGAAGTGACCCCTAGTTACCAGGAAGTGGGGATGTTGTTGCTCTTGACAGCTTCAGTGCACATAAGGAAGTCAATACCCCCAACTAGTGACACTAAGCCTGCATTTGAAATACGAATATGGTTGCTTGTTGTAAACCTAAAAACTTAAGGCTGCAATAATCATATTCATATCCCAGCTATATCCTGAAAACACAATGTACTGTGTCAAGATTTATTGTCACTATGAACATGCCAAAGTGAATAGGACATGGAAAAGCACAGACGGTAGAAAAGAGGGCATGCAAATTCTCCACAAAAACACAGACAGCATCACATGTAGTCCTAAATATAAAAGAAATTATAAGATTCAGAAGTACATAATATGTCTTTTAGCTGTGAGTGTGAGTGTGGTTGTCTGTTTCTGTGTGTTGGCCCTGTGATTGACTGGCGACCAGTCCAGGGTGTGGCCCGCCTCTCGCCCAAAGTCAGCTGGGATTGGCTCTAGATAATGGATGGGTGGATGGATGTCTTTTAGCCACCATAGAGAATGACTTAACAAGTGACAAAGTGAGAGAGCAAGAGATTAGACAACTTTGGCTCTTATTATCAGCTATAGTAGTTTGAACGCCATGAAAACCAGTTCACTGAAGCAGAGAATATTGCAGCAAATGAAAGCATGCATGTAAAATGCACTTCATCCAGGCACGTACACTAAGTCTGTTTTCTTCAGTGGAAAGCTTGGGGGTACATTTAGCCTTGCGAAAAGAAAGACACACGTAACTTTTTGTCACTGGAAAAATCTTCATTATCAAATGATATGGAGGGCTGAGTGAGTGTTTCCCAGAGGAAATCTATTGATAATCAGTTCTCTACCCAAAACTCCGTTAGTTGCTGTAAGAACTGAGAGCAATAAGTAATATTAATGCATATTTTCCCTGTTCTAATCAAATTTAACAAAACGCCTATGGGAATCTAAGTGAATCAAACAAAAAGATGAATCATGCTACCGGAGGGCACATTTCTCTTGTTTACAGTCCCACACCTGCCAATGACAAACATCTCCTCTTGCCAGCAAGGTTTAGTTAGTTCAGAAAATTAATAACCTTTGGTGCCTGATCTGATCCTACTAGTTTGTTTGATGCATGCAGAAGCCATTTGCTGATGGGCTGCAACTTTTTTAAAAGAAATTTTAATGAATAGATTGATTGGTCTATAAAACATCAGAAAATAGTGAATGCTCATTACAATTTCAGAGTGCAAAGTGATGTCTTCAAATTGTTTTGTTTTGTTTGATTAATTGTCCAAAACTCAAAGATATATAGTGCATGGAAATAAAAAAGCAGATGCAAATGTTGCAAGCAAACATTATGTGCTTGCATGCAAAACTCCACTAGACGGTTAAGGCAATAGTTAAGATGCATAACCATTGTTTTCTTGGTTTCAAGGCAGAATTGCTGTACGAGTCAATAGTTCTCTACTCAAATAATACATGTATGAAGGATGGAGGAGAGAATGCTTCCTCCACAATGCACCAGGACCCATATCAAAGCCCAAATGAATGCCATATTACTCACAGCATGCAAAGATATCATTGAGTGTAATTGTTAATGTGCTCCACGTGAAATGTATTCTGTTCTCTTGACCCAGCGCTGAGCTAATTAACTTATTAGGAGCATAGGGCAGCGTAGAATCTTGCATTCAGGGGTCCCTCCAGGAATTAAGTTTAACATCCCATAGTTAGACCTTCTAACTCTCAGCACTAAGCCTCTCACCTCTCAGCTCAGTGTGCCCACCATCCAATTAAATCCAGAAAGCTGCTTCTACAACTGGGAGAAAAGGACCAGTGCAACAGCCGTGCTCAGCATGCTGTTGAAATGTTTGACATTTTCACATTGTCCTCATAACAATTACTATTACTTAGGCAAACACACTTTTTTTTTGCATTCCTTTGGTAAGGGTTTTTGGTTGTTAAGGATCTGAGTGTGTCTGTGCGTGTGTTTGTTTATGCAAGATTAGTTTTGTGTATTCTTGTGATTGTGCCTGTGTATATTTACATTACTTTGTTTATATGCTTCATTATTCTGTGTGGATTTTCTAATCAGATTACCCTTAGTCCAGCCTTAAATTGTGTCTCTGTGGGTCAGTAATGAGAGTTGTTGTTGGATGCTCACTTTTCAGAGACCCTTTGCAAAAGTCAGCGTTTTTCCAACAAGTCTGAATTAAACAACAGTGACTAATCCACAGAAGATGCTTGTTGTTTTAGTTGGGTAGTACATTTAGTTGTTCATTAGTTGCATGCGGGTATTAAACAATAAAGCAGATTATTACTGATACAATATTGTGTCAGATTCACCTGACACACAAATCTTGTTAGATTATTTTAATACATTATGCATTACTGCCAGTGAGGAGCTAAACAGCATGCATATTAAGACTGAGGGGGCCACCGAGGATGCTCAAGCTTTGAATTTCACAAGAGAAATCTCAACTTGAAGGCAGACGCTCATAAACAGCTCAAGTATTTAGAAGTGTGTTTTCAATGATTTAGAATTCCTTTGGGCACCCATTTTCCCACCTCCGCACACACACATTCATTTTCACATACAAATATTTAGTCTCCTCTCATCATTTCCATCACTCTCTCTCTCCCTCTCTCTTTCTCTCTCTCTCTCTCATCTGCACAATGCCGCATTTGCACCAATAATTTCATGCTTAGAGGTAAAATTCAGTTGTTCCCGGAGAACAGAGGATTTCATGAACTCCACTGGTCTCCCTCTGATGACGTCTGTGTGTCTAACTTGCTCAGTAAGGCTTAGGGAGATGATGCTGTAGATCCAGTGCACCCTCTTCTTACCCTCTGGAAACCCCGCCGCAGCACAGAGTACAGAGCTAATGACTGATGAGCCCTTTGACACGGAAATGCTTGACATGCTCCTCAGGGTCCGGACTAAAGACTTCCCTAACAAGCTCTCACATGCTCACCCCGGGCCGTATTAAATCCAAACTTTGGCACCTTTCCTAATTACTGAGAACATACCCAGAGCCAAGAGCCTCTTCCTAACCTGAGCTGAACTTCCCTCTGCAGCGCAGCGTCCCTTGAGTATGGGATGATATATGAAATGCAGAATTCAAATTAGGCTGACGGAGAGCAATTACTGGGAAAGGAAGATCCCTTACTCTTTGGGAAAAAAAGCATCACAATCCAAATACAGTGTTCGTGAACGTTTTATCCACCTCTCGCTCATACGCGTTCTGTCCACCTCCCTCATCTCTCTCTTTCTCTGTATTATCCCTCTTTCTTATTTCTCACTGGAACACTGGTCTTGGGTAATTTTCTGTTTCTCTCCACCCGACTCCCTATATGTGTCTCCTATCTCACATTTTACCTCTCTGCCTCTTTACTGCTTCTTTTTCTTTATCCCTTTCCCTCTCGTTCTTTCTCTCCCTGTTTGTGCAGAAAGAATAGAGGGTTATTTCCACTACAATTCCATCAGTGGAGTCTAATTTATGATGCCCATATAGTAGGGAGCCCTATTAAAAGCCTATTTACAGTCAAACAGCAGGTTCACCAAAAGCAATGATGATGTTTTAAATGTTGTTGACATCAACTAAATGTTACGAGACCTCATTTTCCCAAGGTGCACCAGGCAGATGTGAGTAAACAACACAAGACAATTTGAAACTCTTTTTGCGAATTCCTGTTTTATATTCACCAAATTAATTTAATATCTCACATTGCACTCCATGCACATGTAAAATATCTCTGCACACATTCATATTAATTTATGCTGCAGCCAACAGGTACCAAGATATAATGGGAAAAACATTATTTATGACTTTTCTTTCACTCAATGACACTGATTGTTCTGTGTTTATTACATCCATTAATCAATCAATGCACCCACCCACCCGTCTATCCATTCATTCACTCAGTCAGTCTGTTGTTTGGTCATTAATGTATAGTACAACAGCCCGCAAGGTATGTTAATAGATACGTGTAACTTATTGTGATGCTGAGAGCTGTTGATTGCACTGCTGATGGGCTGGGTTAATTATTCCGAGCAAGAGTCGCACATCTTTCCTGAATTAGGCTGGATTAATTGAAAGCTCTCCAACATGTCTCCGTAAGTGGCTGTCCAATCTGTTACTCTGTGTCCTCTCATTTCATCTCTCTATCCGTCATGATCAGCTGCTGTAATCAACTGCTCAAGTCTTTTCGCCCCTCTTAAAGCTTTTTCCATTTTTATACGTCTCGTATCATTAGCGTATCAACCCGCTTCTCCTCACATTATAACAGAATATGTTTGCTGAAAACCTTCATTGTAATGCACTTGGAAAATCAATTATAACTCTGTAACACAATACCGCACATTTCCCCTTCCTCCTACTTCCACCCTCTTCTCCTCCTGCTCCTGCTATCATCCTGTTTGTGTGTAAGCACGTCAGACCCATCAAGTGGGCTTTGTGTCTCATATTCGCCCAAGGACATCTTTTTGGGTTGAGCACCAAATTCAATCTCAGCTCCCCAATCAGAGGTAGTAAAAATCCGTCCATCGCTGCAGCCTTAAAAGCGGCTTCAGCGCTGCCTGGTCAGATAAATCTTAGTAGCTCATCCTTCTATACTCTTTTCATCCAGGACCCCCCAGTGGCCCACATTAGAGCCTGCAGATGGCCAGTGGAGATTTAGAAGCTGCAATCCATCAATGTAATGTAGCCTGAACCACTGGACAGCCGCCCCGCTAACCTCTCCTCCAGCTGGACCGTACCACCCCCCCTCCAGGCCCGCTTCAGCCAAGCTTGGCCCACTTTAAAAACTTTGGCCTTGCTTTGGCCTCTTCATGCCTAGAGCCAAAGTCTGCACTCTCTTTCTGGTTCTCATTGTAATCACAGATGAACCAAGCTGCTCCCACTCGACAAGGTCAGCTAATCGTCTCACATCTTGCACATCAGGTTTGATGTTTGTCACTGTCGTATAAGTAAATGATCTTATCACAACCACAATTCTGGCTGCCTTTTCAGTCACTTACACTAACAAGACTTAGTTTGTAATGTTGCCAGACATCTGTTCATCTGGAGTGTTTATCCTCTCTCCTCAGAGTTTAAAGATAAACTAGTTTCCTGTGGTGATACAATGATGCCTTATTTCAATAAGAGTCATGAAAGGTAATGCTTTTGTCATTTGAAAAAAGAAGGAAATGTTCTCCCTGGTGGATTGTGACAAGCGCTGAAAAAGACAGCAAATCTGTTGAACTCAGGACATGTCTCCCAACACCCTGTGAGCGCCTGCAACATTTAACCTTGATACATCTAAATGAAAGCCCTGGTTAACAGAAAGCTAGATTAAAAGTGCTCTCTCCTTTCTGTGATGAACTCCTGATATTCTACTTCTGCTATTTTTCAATGGCAGTGACTTTTGTTTCATCTGACATGATCTGCAACCACAAAATCATTAATTCTGGGAATTTGTTTATTTTTTAACCCCCTGTTGTGACGTGATGTGTTTTCTGTATCCTCGTTTCTAGGACTGATAACGTGCGATGCACCACTTGGAAACAATACGGCATCTCTAGTACACCCCTCCAAAATAAATGGTCTTCTTCCTGCTCCTGGCTCTCTGATAGACACAGAGTGAGATTGGTTCTGTTGAATAAGAGATGAATCTCTCCGGGTGTCACCATTCTGCTACGACCTCTGAAATATCATTATCTACAGGGGAGGGAGGTTAACTTCTCTAATATAGCTTGAATACAAGAGAGGGATGCCACAAGTGAACACGATCCTGCTTTATTACTGGTATATCTCAGGGAAAGGTGTGTTTCTGTGCCGCCACTGTGGTATGTGCAGTATCTCAGAACACCCAGATACACCTAATGACATAATCTGTTTTCCACAAATATGATGTGTAGCCTGAGGGGTAATTGCAATGTTTCAGTTTTTGATTACATTGAAAATAAAATATGGGAACTTAATCTTGTACTCGAACCATCCAATAAGTGGATCACACAGCACACAGTGTGTATTACAACGTGGACTCTTTGCCAAGTCCTTGAGCTTGGCACATTTTGGACCGACGTTATAGTATTTAGTATTGTTTCCAGCTGACCAGTATTCAGTATTCAGGCCCCTGTTTGCTTTACATTATTAAAATTGATCCAAATATATCTTGTTTATGTTTTTATAAGTCAAATAACAAAAAGAACAGAATAAATATTATTTGTTTTAACTCAAGGTAACTTGATGATATTCTAATTATGATTATTATAATGATCATAAGGTAATAGTATTACCTGTAAATGAATAATTGATTAACATCCAGTTCGGAATCATAGCTCAATTCATTCATTTTTCACTCAAGGTCTGAAACACACTGAATCAATAATTCAGTTGGAGTGGATGTGGGCTAGCTGCAGGCATCCCTCTAGTGGCTTACTGTTGGTTGGAGAAACAGGCATAGATGATATTGAAGCATCTACTTCAGCATTCAAGTCTAACATTTACAATTAACTCCCCTACGGGTGGAGATGCAAGTATTATTGTCGTATTTGTTTTTCGTACTTTCCCGCTGAGCTTACTGTAAACTATATCAGACTGATGATGTTGAGTCAGAGGATCAATGGAAATATCTTTTCCTTTCCATCGGCGGTGATTGAACTTGATACAGAGTGTGCTTGCTTAAATACTTACAATAACCAAAAAGCAAGCATTATAAATTCAAACCATTCATCTAAGACTGAAGTCCAAAGGACTATTTCAAGTCGATCAGCGTTTTCAATTAATTGTGAGACTGAAAGTGTTTCAACCATAGTACTGTGAACTCTTTTTCCCTTTAGGTTCACTTAAGTCACTGAGTTCCCTTTCTTCTGTGTATCCACTCTCAGGAATGCTCACGGTGGCCCCAAAAGGTTTCCACTGTCTCGACGCAGAGAAAAACTGCAACCCCTGCCTTGATGCTGCCAAAGCTTGCAACCTCAACGGCAGCTGCAAGAGGCAACGCTCTGCCTACATCGTTACCTGCAGCAAGGAGGACCCCAACAAGGGTGAAACCTGCAGCAAGAAGCGCTGCCACAAAGCGCTAAGGCTGTTCCTGGACCGCGTGCCCACTGAGTTCAGCCACCGGCTGCTCTTCTGCCCCTGCCAGACCGAGGGCTGCGCAGAACGACGCAGACAGACAATCGTCCCCGATTGCTCCTATAAAGACAAGGAGAAACCCAACTGTCTGGAGCTACGAAGGGTTTGCCGCCAGGACTCTCTCTGCAGGTGAGGGAAATGAAAACAGTGAGAGGTTTTTGGATGTAAAAGGCAAAGTAAGGGTGCCTTGTGCTGTATATGTGGGGTGGCAGGGCAGACATTCATTTTATATGCATGCATGTCCATGTGTGAGTGCATTTTTGTGCTTGATGGACACATTTTAGTGCTGCGTGTATGAGATGAGCTACCACCAAACACATCTGAAGATTGATTATCACTTCTTGTATTCATGGAAAATGAGAAAAAAGAAAATTGAATCTGTGCGGTAGAGAGAGTTCCTGTTTGACGGCAATTTTCTCCCTCCTGTGGCATCCTAAACTTTATATTTTCCGCGGTAACTTTGCCAGTGAAGTAATTACACTGTGGCCATTAGACGCAGGATGAAGATGTGAGGCTAAGTTGAAGGGACAACACTCAATTAAGCTGAACAAAACATTAGTGTATCACATTGGCTGTACGGGGGCCTCTATTGGAGTCAAGCGGCCGGATTCAATTCACACCTACCCAGCCGTGACATGTTTCCTTGTGTTGCTGTGCTGCTGAGAGCAGGTGAAACACAGCAGTTGTACTATCAGCCAAATCAGCTGTCAAGATCTTTTTAGCCTCCAGAACTATATACTATGTCTGGCCATCAATTGGTTACACATTCAGCTGGATGAAGGAGATATGCTCTGCGTTCATTAGTCTAATGGCATAAAAATGTGGGACATTTGAATAGTTCTAAGCATCTAAAAGCTCATTTATGAGCCTAATGGAGTTCGACCCTTGAAAGTTCACTACTAAAAATACAACGCATGATTTGAGATTTTCAAAAAAGGAAACTTTTGGCCACTTTTTCCATGTCCCGGAGTGACAGATGATTAGGCAGCTGATTCCATTCAGTGACAATCAGTGACGGGTTTTGACAAGAGTTTGTGGGTTTTCCAAATAGCTGTCCAACCTCAGTAGTCATGGAAAAATATGGCAACTTCCCTGGTTTGGCACTTGCAGTAACCGGCTGAAAGTTAGACATCAGCCACTTCTCATTGTCAATTTTTGCTTTAATGTAACAGGTGTGGAATACATCTCTTTAGAATTTGTGATGAGCACTAAAATGAATGACATGTTGCGCAATGTGAATAACAATCATAAATGCTCTAATGTAAGTGTGAAAACACTTTGTGCTACTTTTGTATTACTTGTTGTTTGGGTCTCTTTTTTGGTGAGAAGTAAGAATGATTTATAGGCACATGAAATTCCAATTAGCCTTACGAGCCATGCACAGCAATTCCTTGCGAGAAGTATATCTATTGTGCAACGTTAGCAGCCTTTGAGGCTGAGCATTAAGGGGGAAAACTCAATTCCTCTCCACCAACACTAAATCTAACAACCATGTTGCTAAAGTAGGGAAACTCACTCGCCCCTTCTCCGATTTATGATTGTCTTAATAATTACCTGCTTGCCTGCATTGTGTAATCTGTTTTCAAGCTGATTTGCTTTCTCTGACCTTTAGGCCCTCTGGTGTCTGCTGTGCACCTCCTTATTGAGAAAGATGAAATAGAACGTTAAAGCTCATTATCTGTGGCTACGTAATGCCCCACTGAGGTCAACAGCTCGATGGGCACGCACACACTCATATGGTACGGACACAGGCTGGGCTGCATTGACAACAATTCAGCAGTCAAGCACACACACAAACCCACACACTCACACACAGCCACTTTTAGCTTGAATGTGACTCTAATAATCTACTGTTTGGGTGGTTCATTCTCCTGCAGTGAATAAGTGCTGCCATGCAAGAGAATGTCACTACGATTCAATTAAACTGAGGTGTCACTGGTCAGTGCCGGTCTGACAATGTTCTCTGATTGGGGATTTTATCCTGCCTTAGGTGTCCACTGTCACCACCATCCTGTGAGATATTCTTAACATGTCCTCTACCTGTCTCAATGTCCTCTATCTGTTCCATGATGTCAGGCATCATCACAGGACAGCCGTAAGTCCTGGAAGACCTTGGAAATGCTGTTTTTTTTTTTTTTTTATTTGATCTGATAATTTATCAACTTAACCAACATGAGCTCATTCAGTATGTTGTACAAGTAAATTGGATTTTAAATGTATTTGTCATGCTAATGGTGACAAAGGCCAAAGATTAGGGTTTGTTATGCAACAAACACAAGTGACCAACCCTGGAAAGAACCCTTCCTGAAGTTTTTAAACACAGAAGTCATTGCACACTCAGACAGCAAACAGAGGAAACTTTCCTTGGCTCCGTTTCCCTCTTTCAGAGATGTGTTGATAAAAGCAGGGGAAGATCATTCAACGATAGGCCTGTCTCCCCTGGGGATGCCTGTCTGACTCCAAAGAGTGGAAACATAGCTCGCCCAAGCCCATTTCATTTTAACACAAGGAAGGGATCCAGAGAGGAGGACGGAATGGGAGGAGGAAGAGAAGGATAAAGAGATAATGAGACATAGAGAGGAAGGAGAAAGAGGGAGGGTCACTGCATCGATCTGGGCCGTAAAGCTACTGCAGCGGGTTGGAGGTCAGTGGTTTGGTCACACAGCAATGGATCTCTGCAGCAGACTCTGCAGGCAGACAAGCTTAACTCCCTGCAACACACTCAGATGAAGAAAGGGTCACGGCTGAAAATACGCCTAAGTCAAAACGGATTTAAAAATGTATACTCACCTATTTTATTATTTATTTCGGACTTTGAAAGGCTAGCAGTTCCTTGCTTTACACTATGAAAAATGCCTTCACATACTTTCTTTCTTTGAGTTTTACTTTGAGCCCATCGGATGCCAGATTGGCTGTGATTTCAACTTTGGAGACTGTTCAGATTGTTCCAGGTGGAGCCTAGTGCTCAATCAAACACAAAATAAATATTTGAAAGGATTTCAAATGTGTAATTTTGGCTTGGGCCAAGGTGGCATATTGCACTGGAAAATTTCATTCTCTTCCTGGTCTCTGTAGAGGCAATTGTTGACATACTCTGCAGATCTAGGGACTTTAGAAGGACAGAGAACAAGCATTAAATGGAGCGGCTCCTATTTCCTACACCTGTTTGTACTTCTGCTGCAGTTATTACGTTATTTCCTTCCATAATCCTGCACAGACAGACAAAAACACACATTGCTGTGTTTGTTACGGTTCTTCTATTTTCCTCACTTCCTCTCCTCGCATCTCTGTGTGTTCTCATCCTTCCCATCCTTCCAATGGATCCAACATCCATTCATTTGGGATGGCTGAGTCCACAGAGTGACAATAGGCTATATTTGGATGTGCTGTTTTGGGTAGTGTGGTGTGGGCATGTGTGTGTGCATGCATGTATTCAAGCAGAGAAACTCCCTATCCATTTCCATGTCAGTTCGTGCAACCCAAGTCCAATGAAGCCTAACCTAAAGCGCATTGAGTTGTATGCGTGTACGTTATTGATTGTCTGAACGATCAATGCAACACTTCTATCTTTGATTTATATCCCCTGGTCTCCAGGCTCACTGGGTGCTCTTTGATTGAGTTCTTTGGCCACTGGTTTTCAAAGTGTAAAGCTGAGAGACAATCGATCACTGTACAGGTAACCTGACCCAGTTTGGAAGATGTACTTTACTAGGCCGCCTTTTCTTACAGAAAACTCACAGGGTATCACACTTTCTTTTTTCACACACACACACACACACACACATACATTGCCCTAAATCAACAGTCTGCTCTGTTGTATCTGACATCTCAAGCCTCCACTGAGGGAGAACAGTGTAGGGAGAATGACTGGCCCAGATGGCAGTACTTTGTAGCTCCTGAGATGAAGCTGAAAGAGATCAGGATGTTCATGCACTTGTATCATCACTTTCTCTCACTTGCACTCTCTTACATTCACTCACACACACACATGTACTTTTGGCTTTTGTACTTGTTAGCACCCTCAGGATAATTCCCGGTTGACTAACTGTTTCTCAACCTACCGCTCACACACACGGTCAGCTCTCTTCATGATATACTGTAACTTTAATGAGCAACCAAGACTTGAGTGTGGAAACACATTTCTCAGGAAATTGCCTACTTCATTGTGTGCAGGTATAGTGGCAACGGAGATGTGCAGAATTGGAGATGAGTATATGAATTACATGCTTAACTCAAATATGCCTCCAACTATAGACTCATGAGGGGCAAACGACAGCCTGCAACTTAAAATCTGTATGTGTGAGCAAGGCGTTAACTATCATAACCACATGCCTGAAGTAAAAGCTGTGCCTTAGACTAGGATTATTTATTTTTTCTTTTTTTTGTGAGTACGTGCTGCAGAAATTATTTTTACCTTATAAAGTGAACACATTAAAAAACAACTGCCAATTAAAATCCTGTTTCTCATTACCCAGCCTGTGTGGTGAAAGCAGCAAGTTATCAGAGCAGCAGCAGCAGCATCAGTCCTGTGTCGTGGCCTTTCTAGACAGTTCTGTTGATTGAAATAAAAGCACACCTGTTCCAACGGACACGTGATTGATGACAAAGAAAATGTTGCTGAAATGCCTCCTATGGAGACATCCTATGATCCATTATTCGTATCATTATGATTGGAGCAGATTTTAACATAAACCTAATTGTAGTGTTAGATGTAAAACCAAGTTTTTACTCTCAAACACCCTGTTGAAGAAGCAAGGACTGGCCAAACTGTCCTAACTTTCCACAAATCCTCACTCTAAAATCTCAAACTCAAGGTGATCATTAAAATGACACAAGCATAAACGCATACACACATACAACAAAAATGACTTCCCTTTAAAACTAAGTCTGTGCTCAAGGTAATATCTGGACTGTTTCTATCTCTGTGGCTACAATAAAAACAGCCAAAAAGAAGTGTTTCTTCTGATAGTGTAAAGCTCTGGTTTTGCATACGAAGCATGTGTCAATTGGTGACCTTTTCCTCATACATAGTACAGTTTGCTGCAGTGTGCAGCTTTAATCAGGCCTCCACTTTAGTGGAGACGTGCTCAGCTTGCTGGCTATACATGAGAGTGGCAAATGGGGTGAGAGGAAAGCAAAAGAGAGGGAGAAGAGAAGTAATGAGAGGGATGGGGCAGGAGCTGGAAAAAAAGAGTTGTGCATTTCATTCCAATACATGGATTAGTATATGCCCATTTACTTTCCTAACTGTAATCTCTAAGGGACCATGGTATAGCGGAAATCTGCAGTCATTACTGACTAGGCCTCATCCTTTCCGTCACAATCTCTTCCTCCAGTGGTATCGTATCTATTATTAATGCAAACATTATCAATAGGACTTCAGACCTATCTACACAATGGTCGATGTGTGGTTTTCAATGTATCAATTAGGGCCTACTCTTTCACTCTTTATTATTCTTACAGTGAACTTCTCTTTGTACTTAAGGAGTGTCACTGATAGCTGCAGCATGTAACTTTCTTTAAACTTTTCCCATAGAATTGTCTGATATGTGACTAATAGCTATTTAATTATTGGTAATAACTGTTCTGAAACATACTGCTAACTCTGTCATTTTTCCAGGGACAGTTCATCCATTTGTTTGATGTGTACACTTTGTCTGGGGAATGACTGTTTGCCTTGTTCAGAGAGTATTTAGAGAGTTCAGATAACCTTGAATAATCTACTCACCCCTTACCAAACAGACAGTACTGGGTTTTGTGTGTGGCACGCTTGATTTGGCATTTATCCCAATGGCATAACATTCAGTAGGGGGTTGTAAGACATCTGCAGCGGGTGGTGTAGACAGATGCAGGGACAGAAAGCCAGAGAGAGTGAGAAAATAAGATGAAACACTGAACTGCTAGCCAATTTTCTGGTCACCAGACAAGGAACATCGCAATCATGCATAAGTAAGTGCTTCAAAATAAAACACAAAGTGGGTTAATTAGATTAAAATGCTAGTCCAGATTGTTGCTTGTTATTTACTTTGGGTTTTGTGCTTAATAATGCAGGGGAGGTTTTGTCACCACGCAGTTTTTGTTGGTTTCAATTCTCTGCTGAGTAAGGGGGCAAGAGGTTGTGTCATGTGACAGCTAAGCCAAACTGCCTTGTGTTTTGACTGAATGCCATCTGTCCACATTGCCCTTTTAGAGTATTGACTGGGAATCCCAATGAGTACAGTGCTGCCAAAAAAAGGCAGGCGTCTGTCCAGGCGCATTCAAGAGAAAATAGCTGTGAGTAAAATGGACAATCACCTCTGACCAGAGTAACAAGAAGACTATCTCTGGGTCACCAGCAGAAATTTAGGTGGGAAGGTAGGAGGAGCAGAATGCCACTGTGGCAGACCAAATCTTAAGATAATGAAGAGTGTCTTTTAACGGAAAGAAAATAATAACTGTGACAGATGTTGTGCCCTTCTAATCAAAATATATTCATAGCACTCCACCTGCAAGGTCAGTGCTGTTTTAATAGACTTTTTATAATTATGCATATGACGTAATGAGCCGTGCTGTACAATGCAGAAAATTCTGAATGTCAAAAAAGAGTAATTGCCAAATCTCACCTTTGCCATGCATTTTTGTTTGCTTTGGCATTAAACATCAAGTTACACACAAGGCTGTTGAGTCCTATTGATTGAACCAGGGTCAAGTTCCATGGCTGTGAGTTTGCACATGAACACTAGAGGCTGCAATGACAATCAGTTTATACAACAGTGACAACAGGACATTAATGAGAGAGGAGAGGCTAGGAGAGGAGAGATAAGGTCAGAGGAACACAACAGAAAGGAGAAGAAAGGAGGAAAAGCACATCCGAGAGAAACATCTTTTGTTTTTCTCATTTGCTTCATGTAACTGCTATTATGTTTGCAGCTATTGTGTCATGGTTATTGTTATGCCTTCAGTAGACGAGCGAGAGATATGGTTTCTAAAGCCTCTCTAGGCTGAAGACTGAGGGCAGCGATAAGAGTGAAGAGCTGTAATTTCACATTTAACAGAAATTATCATCTGTAGAAAAACTCATATTTGTAGACGGAGCACAAACGGGAAGTCTCCAAACCCGATAGGACTCTCAATAGACTGCTGTTTTTAATGTAGAAAGGAAGCTATTAGAGGACTTTGCAGTCTGATAACTGTTTTTCATCCTGCCCCTCCTACTTCACGAGGAAATGATTTTCAAGACTGACACTCATCTGATTTGAGTCACATTGTTTGTCACAGACATCAAGTGATAGGAATAAGATTCCATATAAAAAGCCATTAGTTTTCTATTACTGCCAAGCTGGATGGACAGGCACTCAGTGCTCAGCCGAATCACTGTGTTTAAAGTGTCAGGTTGGTTGAAAGAAGTCTACCTCTGTGGGGGCTCCCCTGCCACTTCCCTGGGGGCTGAGTGGCTAAAATGACCATAAAACTCTGTTGAGCTAGACAGCCTGTAATTTCAGCAGCGAGTGGCGCTTAGCCGAGGTATAATGGAAAGCCTGTGGAAGCCATGAAATTTGCTGCATCCCGGTGTTGGAACACCATTGTCTGAACACTCAGGACACCTCTCTAAACTTTAAATTACTGTTTTTAAGCCATCATTGTCTGAAAGAGCTCCACATCTGAAAAGAAACACAGTGCTTGTTCAGTTTCTTTAATCTTCACTGGTCTTAGGCTTTCCTACAGAAATCTGACGTTCACATTCTTTGTTACCACAAAAGTAACAAACCCTTTTTCAATAAGAAATAGAAAAATGGAAAATGTGGCTGCAAAGGTTGATTTGTATAGGCACAATAGAGTTGGTCTCTCTCCCCTCTGTCTGTTTATCTTTTTTTATCATCTGTGGCATGGTTATGGGTACAAGTGCCTCTTTCGCTCAGGACAGGAATGGATCAGAGAGGGTTCTGAGTGGGGAGGACAGGTGTGGAGAGGGATAAGTTTGTGTCTGTGTGTGTGTGCGTTCTTTTCTTGCGAATTAATATTACGCACTTTGTGTCGCCATTTGAGTGTTTCAGTGCGCGTGCATCCGAATCAGTCCTTGCAGCCATGGTAGAGCGACCGTATGTCCCGTTTTCTGAAGCATGGCTTTAGATTTGATGTTAGAAGCATGTCACGTCGAGATGCTCTCCGGGTGATTTGATAGGAGGGCGGATGGAGATGGAGTTGGAGTAATGAAGTGAGTCTGAGTGGGGTTTGCTGCTGCAGGCCCAAGCCCATCACACCACACTGGCTGCATCTCTGCTGTGATGAAAGACACAGAGAGACACACACACAGGAAGACAGAGAGACTGTAACCTCATCACCCCCTATTCCTCCTCAGCCAAATCTGCTTGTCTACGCTGCCCTTATTCACAGAGTTGAGATGCAGCATAACAGTAAGCACATTTGTCTTTAACTCATTGCAAGAAGGAAAGGACTCTGTCTGACAGACTGCATTATGGCCACACGTACCCACCTCTCAGAGTTTCCTGAACGACAATGTCCCTCCTGCCCAAAGCAATAGATTGAGGGTTTGCAGATAAACAAGCAGGTAGTGGCTCAGTATCATTACAATGCATCTCATCTAATCCAATTACTTTACAACCTCATGAAAAAGCCACAGAATGATGAATAAGTGATCAAGTAGCGCCACTGTAGAACGTATAATAAGTGATACAGCTGCAATGCATATTTAAAGACAAGGCAGTATGTAAATATCTGTGACATTAACATTCCACCTGTTTAGGCCGCTGTGGCATGCAGTCTTGTGCACCATCAGCACTTTGTTGTTGTTTTTTTGTTTTTTATTAATATGAATTTGCTCAGTACATGAATACAATGCTGTAGATGCATCTGTCAAACTTTTTCACTGACAATGTCAATTATTAGATAAATAGACAATAAATTATAATGCATCCTTTACAGCAGGGGTGCCCAAAACGTCGATCGCGATCTACTGATCGATCGCGGAGGTAGTGCTGGTTGATCGCATGACAAGTCAAGTTTGCGACTTGATTGACGTACAGGGCGGCCAGTCTGAGATCTCTTCTCTGCTACGGGTCGCAGGCAGGGACATGCACGCGGTCAAACGCGCTAGCTACCGCAAAACTCCAGCGAGCGAAGTGACCTAGTTAGCCTTCCAATCTACTAAAGAAGGGATACTCTGGGATGGGGAACAGGATAGGAAGGGATATTTGACTCCATTCAGTGCAGGTCATCAGAGTAAGGTAGTGACCATAAATGTATTGAATGTTCCAATTACTCTTGTCACTTGTGTGCAATATTGATGGTTACATCACTGTTTGTCACCTATGTGCATTACTGCTGTCAATTTTTATGTGTAATACCAAGGGTTACATTAGTTGCAGTTATGCAGTGTACGCCAACATATATTGTATATATAAAGTATACTCAGTATATAGAAATGAATATATGTTTAGCATTTTTAATATAGGTAGATAATTTTGACCTGGTCATGTAATGTAAGTAGTTCGCGAGCAGAAAAAGTGTGGGCACCCCTGCGTGGGCACCCCGACACTACAGTATATCTGCAGCATTATACCATGAATTTACCATGTATCTAACCTGAAGGAGACAATTACCAGTTTGAAAGAAAGCATGAAGTCTCCTAGATTATTTTATGGAATAAAATCTGCAAAAATCATACTTCTCCTGCAGCACAAATGAAAGTACATTTTTACACCCTGTCTACATAGGTGGCACAGCAAAAGAATGAGCAAAACATGAGGTTAGAGCACAAGAATGAAACAAACCTAATGTTTGAGTTTAAAAACATGTCTGACTCCAGTGTAGAGTGGTTGTTAGAGTTTACCAGAATAACACAGAACAGTTACCATCTTCAGCAAAGCCAGTGTAAAAAAGAGGCTGTCTCAAAGGAACAGTTTGACATTTTTGGAAATTAACATTTATTGGCTTTATTTCCAACAGTTAGATGAGAAGATCAATATCACTCTCATGTCTGTATGTTAAATATAAAAATACTCCCAGGAGTCAGTAAGCCTAGCTTAGCATAAACACTGGAAATAGGGGTAAACAGCTTAACCTCCCAAGTTTAAAAAAATCTGCTAGGTTAGCTATTTCTCAATGCTTCCCGTCTTCACGTCATGCAAACCAAACCATCTCCTGGCCTTCTCCAAGAAAATAAATAAGGGTACTTTCCTAAATGCTTAGGAAATCCTTTAATTGTGAGAAATAAGCAGTACCAACACCATGCTTAAGATAAAGACTGGCACTCTAGCTGGCATCTGGATGGCAATTCATTTTTTTATGGTAATTATAATGTGTCACAATTCATCTGACAATGATGTATTGCTATCAAAAATCCCTCTCATAGCAGCTTTTAAAAACACTGTAACAAATGACTGTATAATGAAATGAAGGGAAAAAAAGAGAAGGCTAACACAGCAGCCATCATAAATAAGTCAACGGCTGTTTATCAAGTTGCCCAAAAATTAGCAACCAACTGAATCCCAGCTCGAAAACGCATTCAGTTAATTGCCCTCATCAACCCATTTCTGCGTGTGTGTGTGTGTGTGTGTTTGTCTGTGTGTGTGTGTACATGGTGGTTTGTGTCACTAAGGACAAGACAGCCTGAGGTACATTACAGTACCTTTGAACTTAAGGCTGCCAAGAAGTGGTCAGACCAGGTCACAGGGAATGAGTCATGGCAGACAGAGAGAGACAGCGAGAAAGAGTGAGAGGCAGAGAGAGAGGATGAGAGAATGAATGAGGGGGGGTGTGTGTGTGCAATGGATTGTGATTCACTTAGTGGGCAGCTGTGATGTGAACAGTACAGACAGAGCAACTTTGCACACGCTACTCCCAATAAACCTACTTAAGTGGATTAGCAATGCCACCCTGGGGGCCTCTGCAGACTTAAAGCTCTTATCACAAACACACACCAAAACAAAACATACTATTTTTATCAGTTCCCTTGGTTTGTGGGGAAAGTCGGTTTGGGAGAGAATCGAGATGTCCAGGATAAGCATGGAAATAACGGCCAAAAGAAGCATACGATATCTTTTTCATCCTTACACAAATGCACTGGGTTTATGTTGCTATGAAGATGGTGAATAGCTTGTTGGCACTAAAACGTGAGTGAGACCTGGTTGCTATTCAGGACACCTGTTGTAGCTGCCCAGAAACAGATGTTGCATATACTTTCCTAGTTTGATGTTGGTCACAATTGGCAGCTGCTGTAGAGTGAAAATGGTGCCAGAAAATAAGCCCATGCGCTCTGAATTTGTGCATGTGAATGTATGTTCATCCGTCTCGTGACTGAGCCCCTGCCTCTCTTCCTCTGTATGTGTTGTGCCTTATGTTTGTTGTGCAGGTCGAGGCTGGCCGACTACATGGTGAACTGTTGGGTGACCCCGCACACAGTGAGCACCTGTCCCAACCAAGACAATCACCAAGCCTGCTTGGCCTCCTACGCAAGGCTCATTGGTCAGTACAGCCAGGGCTGTGTGGGACACTGTGAAGGAGTGGGAGTGTGTTTTTGCGTGTATGAGAGAGAAAAAAGGAGGGAGTGAAATGGCGGGAGACGTACAGAAATGCACATTTACCTCCAAATTCCACAACATTTCTCTAAAATTTCAGACACATGGTGTGATAAAGACTGATAGTTATGCACAGTGTGACAGCAGTCTACTCTACCTTCACTTTTATCATGAGGAGCAGGCATAGGAGCAAGACTCAGTTTTTTCCCTCCTGGCCTGATATCTCCCCCAGCACACTGGACATCAGTCCACGACTAGAAGTAATTATGAAGTAGAGGCACAGAGAGAGCGTTTACTTAATTAAAACACTTGATGACCATCTGTTTGCTCATAGTAAAGGTCGCTCAAACAATGTGCACGGATTAGTACATGCATATTTTTCAATCCCAGCCAACGTTTGATAACAGCACCTTGGTGATGTTGCGGTGGCGGCATCACAGAGCTCACAAAGAGTTCCAAATGCAAATTTACATGAAATAACTTTTTTTTCCCTGCATAGTGGCTGCTGAAGTGCCCATATTTGAGCATAACTCACTGCTTTCCCACCATGTGTCATAAATCGGGCAGCATGAAGTGATAATATGCCATGGTGCTTCCAGGATTTTTCTGGAAAATGCTACGTAAAGTGCATCTAACACCCCTGACTCCAGCTGAAAGCATCGGCACATTCGAAAAGTAAAATGTTTTGGTACAGCAGTGCTATATTCAAAGAGCACACACACTTCCTAAAGCACCTACTTTGCAAAATATTCATAACATAATGGCCTCTTTACATCTAACATAAAGCATTACAGTATGCTTCACCTTCCCATAAACTCAAACAGTGCAAACCATTCCTATGACTAACATCTTGTTGTCCTTTTAATATACTATTTGCAATAAATGTAGTCCATTATTGTCCATTAGTGACCCATACCTGTTTGTCCTGATGCGTGTCTGTGTTTGTGTACGGGTGCCCCCACAGGGACAGACATGACTCCCAACTACGTCGACAGCAGCTTCTCCAACTGGACCATCTCCCCATGGTGCACCTGTAAAGGCAGCGGAAACCAAGAGGAAGAATGCATGAACTTCCTGGGGTACTTCACCGAAAACACTTGCCTAAGTGAGCCATCCCCACACACACACCAATACTCTGCATGCATCTGAAATGTGTTTTGTATCTGATAGGCGTCCAACAGTCATGTTTTATTGATCATTGCACGAGCAATGTGATGCGGCAGTTACTGTTGCTGCATTGTAAGAGCTGCGTGAGCCACGAACTTCGATCTACTACAACTTTAATGGTTTCATGTCAGATTCTGTTTTTTCACCATAACAGAGCTCTCAGTGAGATGCTGTGGATGTGATTTTGTTTTGTGAGGTGCGAATAGTGGTGAGGTGTGAATAGTGTCAAAAGTTAATTTATTATGTTATACATTTTATGGATGGATGGATGGATGGAACCTCTAGTAGTCCTAATGAAAATTTGTCAACTAGATAGTTTGATACAACTTGTCCATGGACATCCTTTTGTCCACTGATTAAGTTGGAATTAAATGTTCTTAGTCTCTCAGAAACTAGTAATTTCTTATCACTTCTCATCCCGCCTCTGGGCAAGATGTGCCCAGACTTTAATACAAAAGAAACCATTTGCATGTCATTTTCACATTCAATCTGAGGGAGTTAAAGGGCTTATCCCTTATGGGGGAAAAATGTCATGAAAAGGAACAGATCCAGCAAAAGTGAAATAATAGCAGAAGCTAAAATACATATCATTTGTACATCTAATGCATAACACACAGGGAGCAGCATGACAAAGTGGTTACATCAAATATCCTTATGCTTTTTTCACTGAGACGTAAAACACAGCGAGCGAGCTCCTTGCTATGGCGGAGCGAGCAGTGTCATCAGCGCTACAAGACACCATTGCCTTTAACATGTTCCACTGTGTGGATAATGCTTTCAGACCATTTCAATAGATTGCTGGGGTACCATTTTAGCTGAGTGTGCAGGATGAGGGATGAGGCTGGGAGCTGAGGAGGCGTCTTGAAAAATAACACAAAATGCAGCATCTCCTCTCTGCAGTCAAGGGGAACAGGCGATAAACTTCGACACACCAGAAAGAAGAATATACACAAAAACACAGACAAATCATCTTTCAGCTCCCTGTGACCCCCATCAACCCCACAAACTCACCCCTATCTCTCCACTTTCACTGTTTCTGTCTCTGTTTCTGCAGAGCAAATCTTTTTTTAAATTGATTGACAAACCAAAACACATTCGAATTGAAACCATGTGTTAGACAAATCATGTATTATCCACGCTCTCCTCCCCAAACCCTCCCTACAAGATCAAGCAAAGGAAGAATAGTAGAATAGTTTCAGTGCTCATTCAAATATGTGTGGGGGCCAAAAGAAAACAACACCAGCTGAGAGGACGTTATAATTATAGTCCAAACATAGTCTGAGCCTGGACTCCCTTCCTCCCTCTGTTTGTGTTCCTCTTGTTCTCTCCTCCCTTATCTCTTTCTCCATCTGTCCCTGCAGGTAGGGCAATGCATGCTATACCCAAGGGTTAAAAAAAAACTTATCCGGAGTCATTAAAGAATTGAGTTGCTATTGGCAATAAGCTTAATCACACAGTGGAACATTTGGGTGCAGTAAAGCATCCTGTGTGGAAACCCTCCAGCCAACTACTTTGATTTATGACTTTATTCCCCCATCTTACAGCATCTGTAGGGGGATAGCTGGCTATAGCCAACCCTGACAAACAGATGTGTAACATTACATGTCTCAGCAGTACTTCACTAACTCTTCACTGCTAGCATTAAAGTTGTTAGGATTTACTGGTGAGCTCTGTTCCTCTCTGTGCTTTTATTTTCCAGCAGAAGCCCAAATCACCAGTGTCAAGCACAGAATGAGAAACATGAAGGCTGCTTTTGTATGTGCTAAGTGTGCAGGTGTATGTGTGTGCCTTTGTGGGTGGTTTGCTGTACAGTATGTGTACACGTGTGTGTGTATGTGCAACACTGTGTAGGTGGACAGAGGATGTGACAGACAAATCTATGGAGCCATGCATTGGGACTGTGTGTGTGTGTGTGTGTGTGTGTGTGTGTGTGTCCATCCCATTATGCATGGGTATTCCACACCTATCCTATTTGTCCTTTGTGTGGTGGTGGGGAAATGCCACTTCTCCTTTGTTTGGGAATGTTTTGAATTTGATCAGTCACATAAATCTATTCAAAGTCATCTCTGCATACTGACCTTATAATGGAGGTGGTTGCCAAGCAATTACATGCCTTGCCTTCTCTCTGGCTGAACAAAGAGAAACAAGCCTCGTGTTTTAAACGGATGAGCGGTGAAAAGGTACTCAGCCCCTATTTTACCATATCTAGCTGAAAAGCTGACTGAACAGGGATTTATCACATTTTTGCAGAGACTCACACATGCACTTAGACACAAAATTACACACATGCATACAGTACATCTGCAGGCGTATATGTAAGCACCCATACAGCGTGCATTTACAGACTTCTGTTCTCTGTTTGAGCTGATTGATTTGCTTCCTCTAAAGGAGTCCATTTCTGAATTTCTGAACAGCCAGCAAACACATTGGGGTTCATCATCTCAAGTATGGACAGTATGCCACTATTTGGTCAGCTTGTTGCAATTTGAGAACGGCTGTTGCAGCATAAAGGGCTTTTTTGTAATATGCTGATGACATGAACCAGTGTTGTTTGTATTTGACAAATGTGTCCACTGTGTCTCCGCATGATTCCTTATAGAAGAATAATTACTCGCTAAACTAATAGCATAAACATGTTAGACATTCAAAAATAAAGCACAGCTTAGAATATTGAACATAAGGCTTCACTGGTATTTTGTAAGACAGTAAAACAGATGTCACAAACAAACCTCCGATTGCAGTTTTTGATTAGTTTGGCGTATGACTCTCAAGCTTACTGACAAAGCAAAAAGACTGGCTCTCCATACTCTTTTTACTCTTCCTTCCTCAATCCCACTCCACCCTCCCTTGTTGCCGCGGTTGCCAAAGATTGGGCAGGGGACCAAGAAGTTGACTTAGAGCTGTCTGTCTGCTAACTGGCTTCTTACTGGGACGGCAGTCAAAAACAAATGACTTTATATCTCTGTCCCTGCAGGGAATGCCATTCAGGCCTTCGGTTATGGGATAGACAACATGCAGAACAAAAATGTGTCTGTCCCAGGTCCCTCAGTGACGACGAAGACAGGGGCAGATTGGTCGACAGGCACCTCAGAACCTCCCTTCATCACCATCCCAAAGGTAAATAGGTTTCCATTTATTGTTTCATAGCTTGGAATATTACAAATGCTACATTTATATGCAAAATGTGATGCTTTTTGTCAATCAGGTAGGTTTTTTGAATCAAGGTGTATAATCCTGGAGTCATATGATATATAGGTGACCGTGTGTGAAATTGTGCGATTGTTGTTGCAGCACGAATACATATATCCATACATTTTCAGCATTTTCCAGTAACTTCTTTGCATAAATTTGATAAAATGGACCTATTACAAGAAGACCCACAAAACACTCCCCCCCTCTGCTTCTGTGAAAGGAGGATTTTGTAGAGAGGCAAAATCGTGAAGCTCAACACCATTCACATTCACATCACATTCAATCTCTATGCTTGTTAAAGCAATTGGCACATCAGAACAGACGCTTTATGATAAGACAGTTTATGCTACACCCAAGATGATGACATTTGGTTGAAATATTATATTTCTCTCTCACACAATGAAATAGTGAAAGAAATGGGAGGTGGGGGTTTTAATCTGGATTAGAGGTTCTAAAATATTGGCCCAGGGCCTGTTCTCTGCTGAATGCTACTCTGAAGACTGCAGTCAACTCAGCTATAACTGAGTTCACCGTCTGGAGCAGAATAACATCACTCTTTGCTGTGCTGCAAGAATGCATGTGTGTTTGTCTTTTAATAGAACTGTACCTCATTTTCTCTTCAAATAAAACATGAAAATGACAGAACCATATTGTCCACCAAAGACTCCCCCTCTCTTTGTCTCTCTTGACCAGGACAGAAATATTTCATCGCACTCTGAGGCAAGAAGAGGGTTTTTCTTTTCTTTTCTTTAAACTAGCTGTTGAGTTTGATTTGTTCTCAAAATGAAATATTGTTCTGGTTTACAAATGTATTTTAGATGTGCCGTGCAGTCTTCTGGTGTAAGACTAATGATGTTTTTCACCTTTGCAGGAGACTTAGTTACCAAGCTTGGCTGTATTAGACACTGTAGTAAAAAAAACTGTAATTTGGAAAACCTTTTGCAGTGTTTGCTGCTGTTAATGTTATTGTTTATGTAATTTTCAATGACTCTTATAGATGTACAAAAAAAATCCAAGCAGCGTGCAGTGTTTCTGAATGCAAAAATGCACGCTGACTGAATGACTCCCATTAAGACATCTATTTTGAGTAATTCCAGTGGCTTTCACAGCCATTAAATGGTCACACTGCGCCCGAGTCATGCAGTATTGTCCTTTACGCAGAAACCCTCATTGTTGTGAAGACAGCAAATTAAAACCTTGAAAATGTTGCAAAGAGGAGAATTAATGAACAAGCACCATTGATAACAATAACAGTGCGTATGTTTGGAAAGGTGTTGGAGAGAGAGGGAATGGATGGTGGAATTGCTCTCTCCAAAGGTTCTGTGTGTATGTCAGTATTGATGCACCGCTCTGTGCCCGTCTCACTGCAGCGTGGTGTTTAATTTATTGTAAAAATGGTAATTAGGAAACAATAAGACGTGTGATTACTCAAGCAGGAAGTTTATAATTAGAGAGGGAGCTGGTAGGGACATTTTGGGTGGCCCTGCGCTCTCAGACAACTATGCCTGGCAATTAAAACTTGTCAAACTTCCCTGGCAGATAAATTTGGGGAGTGTTGTTATGGTATGAGTCCTTTTGGCAGAAGACTGACTGTCCAAGGCTGTAAATCTCCTGGTGGCCAGCGTGGGCCCCCATAGTACCACACACAAACGTGCATGCACACATGCGCACAAATAGCCTGGGTAACATAATCCATTGGGTTTATGATGGATGGATGGATGGATGGATGGATGGATGGATGGATGACAAATGACCATGACACCAAAGGATAACCTATAATATGAAGCACAGTTAGAGAAGAGTGAATATAGAAGAATCTGCAGTCTGTGACTAAGCCTGTTCATGTCAGTCATTGTGCTCTCTTATAGCGTGTAGAGTATTTTCAGCTAATTTAGATGCATAATTATTCAAAATGTCACTGCCAGTGGTTGTGGGCTTTGTTCCATGCTCAGTGAGTAAACATGTGGGCTGAAGCTTGGTCTTTTGAGCCTTGTAAGTCAGGGGGGTAGCCATCACAACTCCAGCTTTATTTGTAAGGAGAAAAACAATCCATATCATCCATAGAATTCATACAATCTATACAATCCGTGCAATTATTTTTCTCTTAAAGTAACATTTAGAGTTGGATAAAGGAAACTGTAAACTCTCAATGCGGTCTTTGCTATATTGACAGGGTTGGTGTGGGTCTCACAGATAAGATGAATTGTGTGTGCTTTATAACTGTAAATCTGAATTTTAATGTCCTCTTTTAACAGATTCTTGAACAAGGAATTGATAAGGTTGAACTTATCATTTTGATTTTGACTTTCAAGCTTCACTCTGAGTGTCATATAAACCAATTTCTGCATGTGGAGCAACCCCCCCACCCCCCCAAACCTCCCAACCTCATAAACATTGGGAAACTGGTGTTGTGTGTGTTCCCATGTCCCATGTTGATTTTCAGCTCAATTGAATGAAATTGATTGTGGACAGAGACTGCGTAACTCAGGGTGATTCAATAACTAGCCTTGGGACATGCAGCTCTATTGCACTTTGACAATCTGCTGATAGATAATGAAAACGCCCACTGTTTACATGTGTAGTAACCTATTCAGTGACAAGTGGGATATGTTCTTATCAACAGTTTAAATAAATGCTTCTGAATGTTTTCCATCCTCTCTCGGTGTGTGCATGTGTGAAAGTGTTTGAGTGTTTTGACATTGCCTGTATTCTGCCACGGTCCATGCACGTGTATGCATATGTTTGTGCTTTTTATGTGCGTGTGTGCACCTTCTCACAAGCCCACAAGAGTGTATGTGTGGATATTGGCTGCAGCCAGAGATCTGGACTCATGTCAACAGGCTGCTGCCACACATCACTGCTCTTGCTAATTAATTGGCTTTTAGTCGCGGATGTGTTTGGTGCATTGTCAAGCTACCCATAGCTTTTTTCCCCCCTTTTTTTTTGGCAACTGTCACTTAACCATTTCTTTGTAGAGCGTAAATGCAGAAGCCCAGGTACTGTGATAACTGCATCTATTTTGGATATTCATCCTTTCTCTCCCTCACTCTCTCTTCTTCCTTCTTTCCCTTTACAGGAAAAAATATGCCTGTCCTCTTAATGTAATTCAACACTATTTTCTTGTTTCATTATTTATTTTCTCGTTGCCTTGTTCTGTTGGAAGATGAGGTGCTGGTAGATAACATCTGAGTAGATGTATTTTTCTGTGTACAGGGAAATGGACCAAAGTGCAATCTCTGCCAAGGTTACATTGGTGAAGATGAGTTGAGGGGATGGTGGTGGTGGTGGAGGAGGAGGAGGTGGAGGAGGAGGAGGAGGAGGAGGAGGAGGAGGAGGAGGAGGAGGAGGAGGAGGAGGAGGAAGAGGAGGAGGAGGAGGGGGAAATGTTTCATGTTCCTTATGATGTGCCTCTGTATTGCTGTGCTGGACTGAAAATGGTGCCTCTGCAAATTGAGCGAGAGTACTTTAACTTGGAGGCAAATGGTTATGCTTTGTGTTACAAGAATCCGAGAAAATTGAAAAAGTATTCAAAATGCTAACAATTTTATGGAAAAGCACATAATAACGCAATTGCAGTGTGGATATGACTGTGGAAATCTGGAGGCCATACAGTTTAATATCTGGACTGATATGTTCCCTCTGCTCTCTGCCATAATATGAACAGTGTGGTAAGCTGAATGGCTTACTGTCAGTTTGCACTGTACATAACTTCATTGTCTCTTGTGCATAAGAATAAACATTGTAGTGTTTTGACTGCGTACAGTCAAACTGCATAGGGGTCTTGCAAGTGTTTTGTTCGCCCTCTACTTGCTGTAATTTATGCCTTATGAAATATTGAAAGAAATTCACAGCTGCTGCTGGCGTCTGTAGTGTGTGTTTGGCTTCGTCGCATGTTTTTCTTGTAAATAAAGTCTGTAATGATAGCTTTAAAAACTGTTTAGAGACTTGCTGGCACAACCTAAAAGAGTTTAAGAAAAAAGAAAAAGTCCTCACAAGAAGCCATCCTTTGTTGCCAACTTGTTTAAGAAGCAGAGAGCATACTAAGCAGCAGGAGCTTGAAATATACTTCACATATCAAAACATTTGGTGGATCAAACACTTAATGTTGGTGCCAAAGTGAGCCTGCCATGGATACATGTAGTTTCTTGCTCTTATTCTGACTTTCTGACTCCTTGTCTCTCTTATGCAGCTCTGACCCCTTCCTGCCTCAACTCCCTCCACCTCCACCCCTCCCCCTTCTCCTTTCTCTCATCAAATGCCAGAACACGAAAGCAGCACAAGTGACTGAGTCATGTCTAACCTTTACACATCTCTCTCCCTCTGTGTGTCCCTCTGTCTGGACAGTATCCTGAACCAACAGAAGGTGGCCTGGGCAAAACCCGGGGCCTGCCAGAGGATCACTCTGCCTGTCTGTGTGCCAACGTCTGGGCTCTGCTTCCTGGCCTGGCTTTGGCTCTTGTCCTGGCCCAGCATGCCTTATAGAAGCGCTATAGAAGCGCCAGGAGGAGAGAAAAAGAGGTCATCCACCCACAAGCTGATCCCAAAAGCAGAAGGTGTTATTTCTGTGACTGATATTAAGAAGGCTGAATCTCTGGGCAGTTGACATTAATGGCATTTATGAAAGAGGAAAAAAAACAAAGAGAGGAAAGAGGTGGAAAATATTGAAATTTTGCAATTTTGAATTTGTTGTTCATTTGATGTGTTGTTAGGGCGGACATCAACAGTGATGAGGCGCAATGCTTTAAAAAGGACCCTTGGTAGGAGAGGCCATGAGGGCCATTCTCCGGGAATGACTCTCTCTCTTACTGAGACAAAAAAAAAAACCTGGAGCAATGAAGCTGATCATGTCAAAGACTTCAGCACTTTTCTCACCAACGGTGGGAGCGAGAGAATGAACAACGTAATTAAAAGAAGACAGGATTGACAGTGGAGAAATTGTTGCAGAGAGAAAAGGAATGAGGAAGAGGTAAATGGGGTAGAGTGAGAGCGAAGAGAGAGAGAGAGAAAGAGACGTATTTCTGCTATCAGTCACACTTTCTTTTGTCTTGAATTGGTTCTCGACTTAATCTTGTCTTGGATGAACAGACCACAAATTTAGGGGCGGGAACGGGGGATGATTACATTCTGTCTCTTTAACACAAGTGTAAACTCTAAACTGTAAAGCCTACTCAGTGTTCTAAGTGTTGGTATAGTATCCGTGTCCATAATCAATCTACCGTACGGCTCTTTTCATTTGGGTGCTGCAGTAAACTTTTTTCAGCAGACGGTGAAAAGAACTAAAGACGGAGACGTTACAAGTTAATGGTTCTTTGGTCATTTGAGATGTTGTTGTTGATGACTGTGGGTGTCCACCAAACCTCCACCTGCACATGTGTATATTTCTGTCTCTATGTATATATACAACACTTTTCTTTCATTCAGAAGAATGATATCTTCAGTACCTTGAATGGACATAACTGTATGCTAAGACAGCTCTGTATTGAGTGATGGTACTAATGGAAGGCCTTCATTATCTGCGTTTATATTTGTCTATAAAGGTTTGATCACAAAGAATGTATACAGGGATGAGATTAAACGAGCTCAAACTGCTTGGAAAGCCATAACCTGTGTGTGAGTATCGTACTGTGTTCACTGACTGTGTGTGGACAGTTATTACAATGTGCGTGTGCCTATGTTTACATGCAGGAGAAAAGTAGCTTATAAGCAGCAGTTTAAATTGTCAGTGTGGGAGTTCAATCTGCGCCCTCAGAGAGCGGAGGTTATGATGCATAGTGTAATTAACTGCAGGATTGTTTTTTTTTAGAGTAAGGACAGCCACCAGTTCTTGAGAGTCTTTTAAGTCAATTGTTTCTCCTGTTATAGAATATTTTAAAGGTACCATGTTATGTGAATTCAAAAAATATCCTCAATTCACGCACATATATGGCCACATCTATTTACTGAAAAAGATATTGTTGAAAAAGGGTAATTTTTTTTGTCCAAAGTTTTTATAAAGTTGCCTCCAAAACAATGTAGTCATAAAATCTGGAAGAATAGTGCGACATTTTTGATAATACACTTATTCACTTTCTTGCTGCAAGTTAGATGAGAAGATAGATACCCCTCTCATGTAGTTTGCTTAATATGAATCAACCACTAATCAATCTACATCTCGGCAAGAAAAGGGCAGTTTCATACTAACTTTGGATGAAAATATACTTCTTAAAGGATCAATTCAGATTTTGTCGAGTACTCAAAGGCCTCATATGGACACTGACAAAGTTATTTTCTGTAATCACTCATCATGCCCTCACTTGCTGTGATGATATCTTTTCCTAGTGTCACTTTACTGTAAGAAATGGATGGAAGAGAGTTCAGGAGTCTGAGTTCACCAAATCTAGTGGGGATCTTGTAAAATGATTCCCTTCCCGTGTTACTACCTTTCCTCTGCTGCTGTAAATGCAGTCACAACACAGAGAGGGAATCTCATATTCTAACTTTAAATGATACCCACTTGATTTTTGCACAAAATAAGAACTGTGGATTCTGTCCACAAAGTTGGAGTTATGCCCGAACAAAGATCTTTTATAAATGACCTTTTTAATGTACAAATGAGCATGTGAGTCTCATATTACAAATAGTACATTTATAGTACAGAAACCGTTTCACACGGATCATATTGGACAATATAATTTTACTCATGATGTATTTTCTCTTCAAAATGTACACCGTCTAACATATGCTGGAAAAAAAAGTAAACTTTCATGGGTATGTTTGCAGACGAAAGATGTATTTTTTTATCTTTATGCATACATAATTTGTTCCTTGCAGTGAATGAATGTTGACAGTTACTGAGGCACAATCAGTGTTTCCACCAAAGTGTTTATGTCTTCAGGCGGCACATCAACTATAGTGTTGTGCCACATGAATGCATGCTACTGAACCAAACAGCATTATGTTACCAACTGACTTAGAAAAAGGTTTACAACTGTCACGGGAACAGATGTAAAATTAAACTCTGCTCAATATGTTTTTGTTAACTGTGGTTGCAGCGTGGTCAGGTCTGGCTGAAATTACAGTGATTTCCTAAACTGGTGAGTTTACTGCTCTGGGCCTCTGAGAGTATAAAATGCCAGACACTTGAATATAATATGTATAATTTTTCAGTGTGAGCTCCACATTGAACATATTTGGAAAGTGACACCATGTTTGATGTTTTGCCTCGGTCTTGTTATCACTTTGGATGTCAAAAGATATGGTGACTCTATGAGGTAAACAGTAGAGACAGTTCCATTTGTAGTGTTTTTTGGGGTTGTTTTTTTTTACCAGTATCACAACAAATAAGTACACATTTGTAACATCAGTCATCATTTCAAACTACCAAAGTATTTTAAAAGATAAAATGGTACAGAATACATTTGTGCTCGCTGTCAGTAGTAAGTATACAACCCACACACATTTCAAGCATCTATGTGTTATCAGAGATTGTTCTTGGCAATGTGGCAGTCCTTTTGAATTACAATGCACCCCTGTAAAAGTTTAAAAGCTGCTCTAAACATAACTCTCAAGGTATAGAATGATTTAGAGATATGGTTGTCTATGTTAAAAAATTAAAAAAATAGAAAACGGGTTCATTTTAAATAAATCCATCTGATCATCTATCGAAAAACATATCTACAACATCATTAGTAAAAGTCGGGCTCAGTGTTTGAGAATCAAAAAGCATCTTACATCAACGTTAAACAATTTCAGAGGGAGAAATCCATCAAAGATGAAGCAGAGCTGCCAATTCCCTAGCAAGAACAGCACCAGTAGTCCATAATGCAATACAGCCATAATACAGCGCAGGCCCCATCACAGACACAACCCAGTGCTCAAGACAGTATTTTTCACCAACACAGACCTGTGTCCTTTTTATAGCATGAAAACCTTATTATTTTCATATGCTTACATTTCCATATTAAATTAGAAGTACTGTATATTTGAGCTTATTGTGGCAAGATGTGTTTGTCCAGTTTGAAACTCTGGCCTTCCTTTACCTGCAGTCACTTACACCACCATGTATTTTACATTCTGCCTGAATAATTTAGAATCTACAGCAAGATTATCACTGGGAGAAGGTTAAAATACAAGCAGGCTGCAGCATTTTTGCCTGGACAATAACAAGAGTTTGGTGATGTTTTTGTGTTATGTACTGTGAGGAGTCACTGACTGACACTTCATGTTCAACCCCCTTGACAACATCAAATGTTTTTCAGTTTTCACCCCAGAAGTGGAACCAAATAGAATCCTTCATAAATGTAAATCACAGTGTTTACCTGATAGCAGTAAATTCGGTTCCATAAATGCAACATGAAAGTGAACCTATGCCCTGCTGTCTATATTTTACAATCAGAAAATTTACAGCTAAAAGCTCTCTGGGCTTCTTGTTTATGCAGCTGTCACCAGAACAATGCTGTCTATACCTCCCTGCCTATTAATCAAACTTTGATTTGGTCAGTTTGTTGCTTACTTCTCAGAAAAATTGATGACGCACTGCGAGTGATTATACAGTCAGCTTCCCATAAAGGCGATCAAAACTGGCAGATAAATTAAGGGTTTTGACATGTAGAAAATGCAAATAAACTGATCAAAATTCAAACCTCCCCTCCCCTCATTTTGCCCTCCCTGGGGCGGGTCTGGAGTTTGGGGTGAAAAAGACAGCAGATCAGCAGTTCTAGCACAGCTTAAGAGAATGTACATGCAGGACACCTACACAACACACAGCACAATGTAGAAATGTGTCAGGCATTTTATAGCAGATGTTACTGGTGCAGGAGTGCAGCGATGGGACAGCTTGAAAAGAGGCAGAATAAAATACTTTTATAAGGGAAAAAAGTGAACGGTGGCAGCTGTATTGGGATGTTAGATGCAAAGCCAGAATGACATGGTTATCTGTCTGCATGATCATAATTTAAGCTACTGAGACAGAAATGCGTTGGACATGTGTCTGAGTGTGTAGAACAAAGTGGTCTGTTGCAGAGTTTTCGGGGACTCCTTTTATCCCCCGTGTCCTTGCGTTCCTGTGTTTAAACACGGACTGCTGGGTGTGAATGTATGTGTACTCAAGGCTGTGTGCATGTGGATATGATTGGGAAGGAGTAAAAAATCTTGAAACAGTGAATTTGCTGGGAGAGCATTTTTTTCCTTTTTTTTTTCAAAAGGAATACTTGTGGAGCCCAGTTTGTTTCTTCTCTTTACAGACGGGTAGAGGAGGAGAAGCGGTGGGGTTTTGGGGGCACGGGAATAAGAAAGCGGCAGGTAGCTGTACATTTCACAGTTGATTAATGAGTCAGTGGGATGATGTCTCTTATCAACACTCTGCACATGGCGAAGAGAGAAGAAAGGTTTACTGGGGCTAGGGATGCTCCAATCACAGACGGCTCCCGTTGCCGTCCCATCATTCCTTTCTGTACTCACCCACCTGTTTTTGTGGAACTCTCTTCTTCTCCTCTCCACAGCAGTTTGTTAATGATGCAATTGGACCCTTTACCCTAAGTTTGGTAAGGTGCCAATGAGTTGTGTCTGAGAAATGTGTGATACATCTGCTACCGTGGTGTTCACAGTGTGTGTCACAGTCTTTGTTTGGCGATTAGCTCAGGAACTGATGTAAACGCTTGTAATAAGTTGTAAATGTGGTTTATGTCATCATGCAAGAGAAAAGTATAGTAGGCTGCCCGCTGACAGCTGAAAAAGATCCACCGGTGAAATATTTGTCTGTAATAGTTACAGATTTGCTTGAAAATATATCACTTTCACGCTTGACAGAATGGGACGCCTGATATGAACTCCTGTTTATCAAGTTTGATACGGCAGCCTGGATGTGTTGATTCTTGATAAATATGTATGGCATGCACTAATGACTCTCAGAACCACTGTGATATAAGCTGAGAGTAATGGTTCTTTTAATGCCTGGGCAGAAAAATCCCAGCCACAGCATGTATCCTTAGCACTGTAATTCACTGTGAAAATAAATCGCTGGGGAAAAAATGAGAAAAGAGAGAGAGCAGTGGGCAAATAGATTCAAAGTAATGGAGTGCTCATATTGTTGTGTGTAGTATATACCCATGTGAGATTAAATATGACTTTAATGCCAGCAAAAACTGTTCAGATGTTTTTGTCACAAGCAGTAAGCCAAATGATTTCTTTGTACCTCCATTTGTTCCACTAAAGGTGTTAATATTTCACTATAATGTGAGAAATCCTTTCTGGTCGATCAATTTGCAATAAGGTATTAATGGCAGTTGTAGGGAATTAAAAGTGATTAGAGAGAAACAGATGGAACACCACCAGTGAGTCTAGCTTTCTCTGGATGGACTGCAGTAGTTTTATTGTTGTCAAGAACACTTTTTCCCCTTTCTTAGATAAATCAGAGACAGAGACAGAGACGGGAAACATAAGAAAGATAAATGTGAAAGCAGGTCTGTTGGGTGTTAACCCTACACATCACAGAAGCATGGTACTGGCTGTGCCACCAGTTTCTTTTCTCTGAAGTTTGCTTGATATTTTGCACATCATTTACTGTAGGAAAAGGAGTGACAATACCTGAGGCTAAAATTAAAGAACTACCAAGTATTAATCAGGAAACATGGGATGCTCTCGTTAGACTCACATATATTGGTATTCTGGCTGATACTAAAGGTGTTTTTAAATGACAAAATCTTTGCTTATTGGAACATTTGTGTTGCATTTTGGAATTTCAACATGTGCTTCCATTAAGTGAACTCCTCCAACACCCATTAAATAAAAGAAAGGTTGGCCAAGGCAGCAACCATGTGGTGGCGGTTCCAGATGGCAGCGAGAGGTAATTGAAAAATGTGAACTTCGATACCCTGCATTCATGCAACCCCAATGGTGACCGTACACAAATATTTTCTGCCTCTTCAGTGGATTTCCTGCATGACAAGACAAATTTGATCAATATAAATGACACATCTGCAACGTGACAAAAACCTTGTTTTGTTTTTTTTCTATATTATATTATACCATGCCTGAAAACCCTTTTATATTTGGAATATTTCTGTTTAATCCACATCTGACCATGTCATTCCGGAAAAATATCTAGTTGGAGGTAATACATGATGACAGTAGTTAATTTCATACTACCATGTTAGGTGTACAGGATGCCTATGAATTCATAAAAACAAAATATTTTTTTTACCAACAGACAGTTTTGAAAGAAAAGCTGGAACCCTTTGGATAATTTAGTCCGAAAAAGCAAATGCCTGATGCATTTGAAAAACTCAAATGGTTTGAGAACTTGTATGGGTTGTTTTTTTATTTCAAATTTGATTAGAGAATAGACCTGTTGAAACATTGACCTGTTGAAACTTTGAAGAGAAATAACAACTCTGTTAGACACTGCTGTCCTCTCTGTCCCTTCAGTGTCTAGTGAAGTTGGTTTAACGTTCAAAAGACCTTTGTACACTTGAGTTCAAGTATCTCTGATGGACTGCTATGTTAACAAAGGTTTTGTTTGTGAGCCTCAGCAAAATGCTATTATAAAAATTATTCACTTATTTGTCAGTATAGTCCATTATGAATATGTAGAAGATGCTAGTTAGGGCTGGCCAAATCCTGTTTACATGTTATTGGGAAAGAGGCAATAAGGGCTATATCTCCAAATGAGATGAACGCATGCTCATTGATTTTTTTCCCCCCAAAGAACAAAAAAAGTGTTTCTTTTCCATGAAATGATGCTGTTCTTTTAATGAATTGTTAAACTGTCTCTTTGGGAGCTATGTAAGAAAAAGGTTTTACTTATGACACACAGTTTGACAAGTGAAAATTGTTTCAGTGAAGAGGCGAGAAACACAGAGACAGAAAGAGAGACTGTAATTGGAAATCAAAACAACGGCCATATATCTTTTTAAGCAAACATCTTCGTTGTCTGGCAAAGGGAGTGGACAGCGGTATTGAACCAGACCACTTGAGATGTAATTCCTTGCTCCATTGAAGAAAGACTGGACATGTCTATTGTCAAGACAAAAAAAAAAAAGAGGAGGTGAAAGCAAGAGATGGGGACGGAGAGAATGAAAGCGAGGCATCAGCAAGAACAAAGAGACACTGGAGAGAGTGCAGGACAGAGGGAGAGGACGACTCAAGCCAGTGGAACTGTGAAACAATCCGATATAGATTCTGCCATGGCTATGCGACTTTGAATGTGTCATGCTCACCCCTCTGCCTCTCACATGTGGGGCGGTTATTGATGGAGCCGTCATATCCAGGCTGAACATCTGTAATGAAATTCTACTCCTCTTATTGGATTTGTCGATGGGATCTCTGTCTTTCTCTCACAGCTGTGGTCTGGCCTTTATTGTACATTCACAGCCATCCTGTGGAGAGCACATATATACACGCATAATACACATAATAGAACTGTATGGAGTCCTGTGCGTAGGGATTATTATTGCTGCTCACCACTGTAGCTATTGTTTACCCTCTCTGGATTGGTCTGTCAACAGCGCATTTTTACTGTATTTTAATACTACTTTTCACTCTCAGAAGAATGCTGGCAATTGAGTTAAGTTTTGTTTACGCTTTCTGAAAACATATTATTCTTGCAAAAGCAGAAGGCAAAATGCAAACACAATGGCTCCCAAAGAAAAAAGCAAGAGAGGAAACTAGAACCAGAGTTGGTATCAGCGGTCGCTGCAGGCGGCTTGCAACAATAGGTGGTTGGTGGGAAGAGTTCTGCAAGGGGGATTATTGTGGGAAGGCAAGGAATGTAGCCTAATATAATAAAATAGAGTAGAATAGAATAGATTTAACCAGAGTAGAATAAAAGAAATGGCATAATGCAAAGCAAATTTATGAATAATGTATCAGTAATGCACTGGAGTGGTATGTGAATATTACAGTGGACTCAGGTCCACGAAGAGCCAACGTGGCCGCTGGAGGAGCTTTCATCCAAATTTCCAACGGGAGGAAAAAACGAAAGGCAAGAGAGCAAGAAAGAGGGACAGCACAAACAGAGCGAGGAGACAGAGTATAAAATTCACATGACAGGTCTCGTTATCTTGAATGCAAATGCCGGCTGTGCGTTTGCAGGAGTGACACATTGGTTCTTTTATTGATAAATTGAGGACCGCTATGCCATAATGCTACCAATATACTTTGCAGAGACCCGGTTAAAGGACCCACTCTAAAGGCACAGATGATGACAGACTGTTTAGACTGGCGCTCATTACTCTTGCACCTCCCGGCCCGGTGCGTTTACATGTTTATGACGTACACATAGCAAAAGATTCATTATTCCTGCTGCCTGTGGTGATTTAAAATGGTATGGGTAGATTTTTGGATTACAGGAGCTTTCAGTAAATAAATAAAAAATAAGACTTGGTTTTTCTCACTGCTGGAATATTTGAATTTAGAGAAGATGACCCACCATGACACCTCCTGCAGATAAAACAAAACACCGGCAATACACCAACAATTTTTGTCAATACTTGGCTTTTGCAATCTGCTTCTTTAGAATTTTGATTGCATGATTACAGTATTTCTTAACTGAGGTTGGAGGAAGGAATTGTTTGACAGAAACCCCTTTGAAACTCTGCTCATTATCTTTTATACCTCTGTTTCTATATTATAACATTTCTTCTAATTCTTCATCTAATCCCACACCTTCAGCCATGTATAACATCAGACAAGATACAAGAGACTGTAAGGTGTGAAAATCCATTATGCAAATATATTCAATTCATAGCTCTGTGTTCAGGGGGCCAATGTAAGAGCTTCTCTGTGCACTCCCTCTGTGGACATGCATACACTGCATATAACCTGATGCATGTGTCTTCCAGACTTGTAATCATATTTACATGAGCTGCACATATTCCAGCAGGAGTGCTATAAGAGACCTAATCACCGGGGAAAGATGGCCAATGTCAGCAAAACATTGCTATTATAAAGCAAAAAAAAGGCACCACAAGCAGTCCAGTGGTGTACATCAGTTGACAATACAGAGAAAAAGAAGATTTTCATTGAAAATGTAGAGACTCAAGGAGATATTCTTTCTCTCTGATGAGCGACTGTTTCAGCTCACTGAGGGCACTGCAGGGCTTTACAGAAACTTGCTACCCCTCAACCAATTAGAAAATTACTCAGAGTATGAAATACTGTACTCTAGCGCTTCATCAATTACAATAAAAAAGAATATTTCGCTGCTCTAGCAAATCTGCTGCAACTTTGGCGGTGGTCTTATTTCTTTCATGGTGTTAACAGTCATATCATAACCAACAGCAAATAATATTAATGAATTATAAATATTTAAGTGTGGCCAATATTGAGAATCACTCATCATGACTGAAATGTCATGTCAACATATCAAACAGTATTGATAAAAATGCATTATTATAATGAATATTAGATTTCTCAGTGTCAGCAGGTCATAAATTATAAACTCTAAATAGCGAAGCACCATTTCAACATTGCAATAATTAACTTAAAGGGGAAAAGGGACAAATAAGAAAGATTTTGACATCTGAAACACCTCAGTGTTGATTTGTGGCCAAGCTAAGATGGTGTTAAACCTGCAGTGCAGAACTCTCATCTAATCCATTTGGCAGTGACCGCAATTACATAAACACTGTCTAGGTGTGCTTATAACATATGTTCATGTTCAAAAATTGTTTCAAAACTACAAAGGAAATGTCCACAGTTTCAAGACAATAATCCCTTATTTAGTTGGAGTGAATAGCTCCATAGCCTCCTTCGAATATTTTACAAATACCAACCTGTCCGAGAGCAGTAACGCGACATCTCTGTCTGCCTTCATTCACATCTCTTCTTTCAGCTCTAACCTGCTGAACGTTTTCTTCATTTACATTTAATCCTTCCTCTGAACACTGAGTTTCTTTTTTTATCTGGAGCACTAGAAACTTTTCTTGGACTCTTCCTAAGTTTTTCCGCCATACTCCTAGTTGCTGTAGCTTACTCTGTTGCTACAGTTGCTCCTCCCTTCAGCTCTGACAAACCAATCATTGCTGGTTAATGGAAAACGCCAGTCACTACCAGTGCACAGGAATGCCGCCATAGACACCAGATTCAAAAGCTCTGGGATACAGTGCAAAATACAGAGAAATTTACCTGGTAAAGCTAAATCAGCAATGTGTCAACTCATTTGAATGTACGCTTGAATACAAGGACGTTCATTTATATGTAAAAGCCACACACTCCAGCTTTAAGTTTAGATCAAAAACTACAGTGAAAGTGTGGACAGAGAATTATTTAGTGGAAAGAAAGTCTGAGTAAAGGTGAACATCATACAGAGCTCAGTGCAATAGGAGAGAGCAGCTTTGGGAATCTCTTGCAAGCGTATGTGTGTGTGTGTGCATGTGTGTTGAAGCTTGTATTTTTAGGTCTTTGCCCAGGGCCGTTGTACAACCCTGAGTCTGTGTACTTTATGTATGCGTTGAGGCATAGAGAGAGAGGGGAACAGGGAAGGAGGAGGGGGGGCGGAGAGAGAAAGAGAGGACCTGAAGGTAGGAGGGATGAATGGAGGAAAGCCGAGGCGATGTTGAACCCCCCTCTCACCCCTGTCCCTCTCTTCCCCCCCTTCAGAGGTGAGCTCCAGGTTTGTATTCTGAATGAGTGTATTGGCTTGAGAGCCGCACTCCACAACCAACAAACCCCGACCCCAGAGGACCCCACAGGGCCTCCAGCAGCTGTAGACGGACGTGCTGAACAAACCCAATGTCAGGTCAAAACACCTCCTCTTACAACCACACGTCAAGCAGGGCTGAGATAGAGAGAGACAGAGAAAAACGAGAGGAAGGAGGGAGCAGTGTGGGGAGGAAAGGTGGAGGAAGATATGTGGACAGTGAGAAATAACGAGAAAGCTGGGGAAAAAGAGGAAAAAACGAAAGGGTCGGGGGTTGATGTCTTACAGATAGTGATGTGAAGGGGGAGGCCTTTGTAAACTGTGTGTATGTGTGTGGTGTATGTATGTGTGTATGTAGTGGAGCATTGGGGAGGGGGAGCAAAAGGATGATAGATATGGAGAAGAGAGCAGAGACCAAGAGAAAAAAAGACACCAAAAAGTGAGAAATCATAAACCTGGCGAAAGATTTTTTTCTCACCAAGTTTTCTATTCTGTTCTCTCTTTCTCCCACTGCAGCAGTTTCTCAATGAATACTAATACAACACACATATGAACCTGAAAAGTGCTGCATTTTGTAGCTACAACTTACAATCAAGTTCTGAGGATGGCGCGAAATAATAACTCATGATTACTCCTTTTGCATCAAGTGCTGCATTTTGTAAAGGGGAGCACGTGGAAGAACAAAGTACTCCAAACATGATCTTCTATGTATGTAAAAACTAAACAGAAAACTGTGAGAAATCTTCGTTGTAAAATATCTCCACTCATTAACTGACTTAACAGTTTGATATTTTCTGACATACCACTCTTATGGTTGTGCATTGAACATGCAGCAAGCTAGCTTAGCTTAGTATAAAGACTGAAAACGGGGAAACAGCCAGCCATGGCCATAAAAATGATGATTTGCCGTTTTGCAGAGGGTTAATTGCTGGATTGTGTCTTGGCTGGGAGCAGTGGCTTTGCCAGTAGGCGAATTTTGTTTTTGTTTTGTTGCACAGAGCCAGGCTAGTCGTTTCCCTCTGTTTTCTCTCCTCATGCTAGTTTAATGCTGACCAGCTTCTATATGGAGCTTCAAATCTAATGGGCAGATATGTGTGGTATCGACCTTCTCATCTAACTTTCCATCAAGTGGTGAATAAGCATATTTCCTAAAATATTGAACTATTCTTTTATAAGTGCCCATTCAATGAGTCAGATGATCTTAAAACAAAGATTCTTTGCAGTTTGCAGTTAAATATTTGCTTTAAGTTCAAACTTAAGTGCACAACTGGGATGCAAGATTCATGATAAGGCAGATCAATGTGGTATGTATCCAAGAAATCTACATGCCATTACCATAAATGAATGCTGGCTCTCTATCACAGACATGACGACGACTCTATCAGAGACTCTATGAGATGGAAAGAAAAGATAGACGGCTGCAGAGAGACGAAGACAGTAAGCATTTCATGGAAAAAGAAGGGAGGGGTGATTAATTGAGGAGGTCAAGTATGCTGAAAGAGAAGATGGTTTCTTGTTGATGCTTATAGCTAATGGGGGAAGACAATAAGACAATAATGGACACAAACACAAAGCAGAAGATTTGTTCGCCTAGAAATTGTTCCTCCAAATGCTTCCTATCAACAGATGTGCTGTTGTGCTTGTTTTTCGCACAGTTCTTAAATGGAGATTTTCGTCCAGGCAGCAGCATTTAAGACTCCTTCTGTTTAACATCCAAGTATTTTCATGGCTAATACACTGCAGACCACATCATCAAGGCTATTGCATTCAAAAACCTTTCATAGTCCTTGCTGGCCTTCTGATCTAACTGATTCACTTAAGTGGCTAAATAGCCTTTAGAAATGTGGGTACATTAGAATATATTAAAGAGTAAAAGCACAGCAAATGTGTACAAGACCACTAGTATGGACACCTTTTATTTTATGATACAATATGCACGGTGCACAATCAGAATGCATAAATGTTGGCTGGAATTGTCTTTCTTGTGGGTATCTTTACTTAATCTTCAGCCAACGGGGACATTCAGTCCACTGATAGAAGAATAATGAAGCGAAAAGGATTCAACCTGTGAGGAGGTAAAGAGGAAAAAATCCCAACATCCTGAACTACGGTATTCAAGTGACAGTGACAGGTTTAGCGTGACAGAGCCTGAAATGTATTATGATATTTACTTTCACTCACTGTCTCCTCTCATTTTTCTCACCCTCCAAGCACTCACATCTGCAAGTTACAATACCAAGAGAGCAAATATGAAGTCCACCATGAAGTTTAACTACCCCCAGTTTAGAAATCATAGATCTGGAGAGGATCAGCTGAGGTGGCTCGGGCATCTGTTTCGGATGCCTCCTGGACGCCTCCCTGGGGAGGTTTTCCGGGCATGTCCCACCGGAAGGAGGCCCCGGGGAAGACCCAGGACACGCTGGAGGGACTATGTCTCTCGGCTGGCCTGGGAACGCCTCGGGGTCCCACCGGATGAGCTGGAGGAGGTGTCTGGGGCCCGGGAAGTTTGGGCATCTCTGCTAAAACTGCTGCCCCCGCGACCCGACCCCGGATAAGCGGTTGAAAATGGATGGATGGATGGAGATCTGGACTACAGTTCCCAGCCCCCCCACCCCTCACTCAGGTCTAATGAGTTGAAACAAAAAGGAGACCAACTGCTGACGTTAGTGGCTGAGCATTAGCTTGAACCAGGCCCCATGCAGACCCACTTATCTGAAAATCACCTGTGTTCTGCAGACCGTATGGCCAATTATATTGAGCTAAAACAGTACACCAGAAACAAATCAGAGCACAGTGTTGTCATCCGCTTGTTCCCAATCCAGAGAGAATTCCAGTTATTTTATTTAACCTTTATCTGCTTATAGTAGATAACCTCATTACGGTGTAATGTATTTTTCTAAATCTGGCTTCTTACTCACTTGGCCGCTCGGGTCAATCGCCGCTGCAACGGGGAAGAGGGAACAGTGTGCAGTGTGTATGTCTGTGTGGATGTGTGTGAAGTTCCTCCAAGTCATTAATAATGTTCTTTTGGTCTGATATGATCGAGTTTATTTGAGTTTACCACACAGAGCAGCTGGGCATCAATTCAATCTCTGTATGACTTCTCCCCAACAAGATATGAGGTCTGCAGTGGAATAAAATGGTACTTTTTACTTAAGTTCATAGGGCATATGAGGGAACTGAACTTCTTCCAGCAACGTGGGGTCAAACTGCTTCTGATCTAGAATTTGTTTAAACTTTTGGCAGCCAGCCTTCGCTTTCACCGTTAGAGCGGAGCCCCCTCAAACACAAAGAAATTGACCGCAGTATTGATCAGCATGTAAGAGGTAGAGATAACATTGACATGACATTATGTCGAGTAATTTATCCTCCGACTCGTGATAAAATGATTGACAGTAGAAGAGGATTCTTATCGGGGTCGAGTAGCCTTCCTAGTCATCAAAATTATAAGTCGGTGCATGAAAGTGAGAGTGTCTGCGCTGATAAGTGGACTCTCTCAGACAGTGTTTGATGTTGGACTTAACTATGTCTTACTTCTCACCAAGGAAGACACAATTTAAAACAACCCACCCACGCCCAAAAAGCTGCCTTTGAAACAAAGGAAAGTAATTACTGATATCAGCTCAACAGTGAGAGAAACATGTCACACTTGTGCACAGTTTCAACTTTTATTTTCTCTTGGCATATTGGTGCGTATATGTGTTTACGTGTATGCACCTGTGTTCCGGTGTGCATGTATTTGTGTTTGTGTCCACTCCCCTGTTCTGCCTACTGGTCCACTCAAATTACACACTCTATTATCTGGTCTCTCCAGCCAGCAAGCTCATTTGGAAATGAGATTTAAAACAGCAATAAATATAGAATTATGTGGAGAAAAAAAGGGGAAGGGTAGTGATTTTAAAATTGTTTTGCTGGAGGTTGGTCCCAATCACAACTGGGCGTTTGGAAAAAGCCAGATAGAAAGACGTAATGGCGGTGACTAACTGCTAGCCAGTGTTTTTGTGCATTCAGGCCCCCTTCCTGAAAGCAGTATTTTCTCCACAGTTTGAAATCCTTTTCCCAGGATAATTATCCATTGTAGATGCCCATCCTCAGATAATGACTGCCTCGCTACTGAGATAGGAAATTAACAGGGACCCAGTGTGCCGCAAGCACAATGGAGGGACTGCCCCCTGGATCACTCAGCTAATTTTAACCAAAGAGAGAAATGGGGAGGCTGTTGTTAATACTCCCCTCCTGCTTACAAGGAATAACATAATTTCATCTCATGTATGATATCATCTCGAAGGAAGAGCAAATGAATAAGAGTGTATGCTGAGACCAGGGTTCATGAAGTGAATGGCAACAGTGCCCCCTTGTGAAGCAGATAAGTAACTTCTCTGAATTCAGTAACATTATAGCCAAAGATTTGGCTATAGCTCCACAGTCTTTTATTTCATACAATGTGAAGCTGATTTGTGCGGTTCAGCCTCATACTGTCAACACACCTTAGTTACTTTAGCCATGCTAAAAAGGATTATGTGATCAGGAAAGATCAGGACTGACAAAATGGCTGAGGAAAATGGGTTATGGGAAGTTGGGTTATTTTAAGGTACCAGCTCATGAGCAGTTTGTGGCACGGAATAAAAGACGGATAAGATAACAGTGTGAATAAAGTGCAATCACAAGCTGCTATTATGTCTACAGCAGGATTTTTGTAAGTGCATTAGTGCAGTAGGGCCTTAATTAATGTAGCAAGTATTAACACATTTGTTTAGTGCTGTGCTGGTGTTCACAGAAGCTTAATTATATGATAGTGAAGGCAATTTTTCAGCAGCTGGCCTCTTTGTAAAGTAATAACTACTGGCTTACAGGCGGCTATTTCCATGATTCGATTGAGACACTTGTTGAGAGCTGGCATGAGGCCAAAAAGTCACTATAGGTTAGCCATTATCACAATTTACATTCTGTACAGTATATTACACCATCAATCTTTAAAAGAAACCACAAAAAACCAACAAGAGTGTCAACCCCAGCTAACATAACTTGACTGTGCTCTGTGAAGCAAGCAGATTTCAGAGGGAGGTGGTGTTTGGTGTATTCTGCTATTCTGTTCACGCTACATGGTCATGCACCTTGCAACAATTTATAGCTTAGTTACACTCCATATAATCCCTATTAGCAGATGCTTAAGACTTTTCAAAGCAGTTAACTGTTGTTAGCCTGTGAAGTGTTAACCACAGGGAGAGATGGATGACTTAATTTGCGAGATTTATATGACACACATAACACCTGGGGGGCAAAACGACTGGATCAGGGTGACTTTGGCAATGATCCATCTGTACTGCATATGGGCACAGTCACCCTGCGCCTCTATGCCCCAGCATAAAAAGAATTAAATCATCATCAAGAGCTCTTCTATTAACCCCACAACTTAATTTAGGATTATGTGCAAATCTAGTCTGAAAGTTAAAATGAGGGTGAAACAGCAGCGAAAAGCTCCAAGCAGAGATTCGGTGAGCACCAGAGGCACCATTCACCACTCACCACTCACTTCTATACATCCCCAAGGGGTCAAGATGTATACCGATGTGCAGATCTGTACGTGTATGGCCCTATACTTTTATCTGAAGTCAGTTAATCCTTCTTAGTCGTCTATAAAGACAATGTCTGCCCTGGCTCTGTGCCCAACACCTTCAACAGGGCAAGTATGTTGATAAATTAAAGCCTCATCAAACTGTGGCTTAGCAGAGCTGAGCAAGGTACATTAAATCAATACTAATAATAATGTGTTTGAGCGTGTGTCTTAACAACATCAGTATCTGGGTGTGTAATGCGTACTATGGTCTCAACTTGTGCCACTCATCAGGTGAGCGGGACAGAGAGACAACTTCATTGTCCTCATCTAACCTGACAGGCTGTTACCGTGCGCTCTGACCGCTTGGTGCCCGGCTTATTTATATGCTGCCGGTGAGAGAGATCTTGGGGAGAGTAAATTGCCTTGCACAGAGAGAGACAGCCATCACTGCTTTGAAGTGGGAGCATCTGTGTGTGTGTGTGTGTGTGTGTAGCCTCACACACACACACACACACACACACACACACACACACACACACACACACACACACACACACACACACTTCATCTTAGTAACTTCATCTCCTGCAACGGGCAGGACAAGTAGTCCGTATTTATGCCAGGGGAAAATTCAAATGTGCGTATGGATTTTTATTTATTGATGACAAGTTTATGTTGTCTGTTGTCTGGCTGTGAGCGCTGGAGATTTATCAAGCTCAGCGTGAAGTTATGTTCTTAAAGGTCGGCAAGCAGGTGAATGTCTCTCTTGCCCTACCTGGTTCACACTAGATCTCAGTGGAGTTGTGATGCACGGGGCTCAGAGGGCTGCCCTGCCCCTGCTGTACCAGCAGCATAACACAAGGTCCCTGTAGTGCCTGACTCCCTCACTTGTTTCCCCTGCTGCAGCAGCAGAGGATGAAGCAGCCATACATCATAGGCCAACTGTGTCCTCTGAGGCAGTGACAGACAAAGCCAACAGAATCAATAAAGCCTTAGCTCAAGCCCTACTTCTGTGCACTCAGACCTCGCCTCGGCCTTTTTAGCTTCCTTTCTTGCTCAAATTCCATTTCTTTTTTTCTTTTCCTTTTTCTCTCCACTTCTGTCTTTTACAGGGTGACATCATTTATCTGTGTCTGACTACAACTTCTGTCAATATTATCTCTATCTGCCCTTCTGCTCGCCCCCAGGTGAACATGCTGATACACAGTGGAGCTGTCAGCCTTGACAGGAGATGAAAAAAAAGGGTAGCACTTCAGAAAGAACGAAAAGACCAAGGCCCGAGGATTACCGAAGGCCATTCAGCTTGTTAGTGCAGCGGCACCTACATGAGACAAATGCATACTTAATTTTTTCAGAGGGTCTGAGTGATTCAAGCTCTGGAGGGGTGAATGTTCCCCGAATAGACAGTTTAAATGATGGAGGGCCTTGTGTAGTACCCACAAACCATTTCAGACAGCAGTGGAAATGCTATTAGAGAGATAGAGGGAGCACTGGGGAGTAGTTCACGGTAATTAAACTGGAGCGTCAATGTCACTGCTACCTGTTTACGACCCAAAAGAGTAGCAGTTTCCCGTGGTGAAGAGGTTGGGCTTTCATTTATTACTGTCGATTACCATTATGATGTTTTCCCACAAAGGACTTGGACCTTTGTCTTGGGAATTGCTACTTAAATCTCTCTTGGAAATATTTCCCCACAAAAATGATTCTTCAGAGATAACAGTTGTGTTGAAGTTGTAAAGTAAAGATGAAGGGTTCATATCTAAAATGCTATGAATATATTCTGGAATAATTTCGCTAATTAACATTTTAAAACCACCGCTTATTCTGTCCTTGAAATTTTAACCCGAAAAAAACGTGTGTAAGCATGTAAGACCACTTCAATAGCGTGGTGCTTTGCCTCAGTGCCAGTTATCATTTTGTAAGAGTAAGCATGTTTTACTCTCCTTTTATCTCGTTTGGTATGAGATGAAGAAGCTCAGGCTGATTTACTATGGTACTGTGCTTCCTGCAAAACAACAACTTTAATTTTGGCTAATGTTTCAGTTCAACAGAGTTTCTGTCTGACATTTTGGAATAAAATATTTTCCAATGATTTCATGATTTTTGTTTCCAATGGTTTTTGTAACTGCTTGATTTAAAATGATGGCTGTAAATCATGAGCTGTTGTACAAGTTTGCACCACATGTGATAATGTTGTGAGTTGAACATGTCTCTTTAATATCCAGTGCAATATGGATTCATATTGGATTCACATTCAGCTGCCTACATCCACCAGTCTGCCAAAATAGGCATATGGGCAAACATAGAGCAGGCTTACATAAGAAATTGGATTTTTATATCAGCATGTGTGTGTGTGTGTGTGTGTGTGTGTGTGTGTGTGTGTGTGTGTGTGTGTGTGTACATGTGTGTGCATGTGTGTGTGTGTGTGTGGCTTTCTGGGTGCTTGTTAAAGCATTGGTTCATCAAAAATCCCGTGAGATTAAATGCATGTGCATTTGTGACTGTGTGTATTTAACATTATGAATACTGTACATACATGAGTATGTTTTCATGTCTATGAGTATCACTGTGACATACATGCATGTAATGACTCTGTCTGTGTGTGTGTGTGTGTGTGTGTGTGTGTGTGTGTGTGTGTGTGTGTGTGTGTGTGTTTGTTTGCACAACTCAGCTGTGTCCAGCCTCTGTGAGTGACCAGGGTCACTTTTTTGGGCCAGCTGGGTCAACAACATTATGCTCGGTCTTTTTATTCAACAAGATATTGATCTTCCTCCATTTGTTCATGTGTGTGTGTGTGTGTGTGTGTGTGTGTGTGTGTGTGTGTGTGTATGTCTGTGGGGGTGGGGGAAGATAAGCAGGAAGATGGGGTCAGGCCAATAAAAGGAGTCATGTTCTGGAAGAGCAAATTTGACATACAATCTAATCAATTGCTGCAGCCCCTTCCCAGTCTGACAGCCCGAGCGGCTCCTTCAAGTACAGAAAATACCAGTTACAAAACTCACATGAGTAATCACGCCAGTTCATTCACATTGGCAGAAAACACAAACATCTCTTAATTGTTTTCCTGTAGTGCAATCTTTAGAGACCTACTAGAAGATTTATATGACACCGAGTGTAAATACACAAGGAACCACACACACATAAACTACATGCACATACACACACTCACACGTAAAAAGGTGCTGATGTACATGAATAATAAATACCCCTGCAACCACCGTTGATACCTTTGGACTGGGGTACAAAATCAGACTCTTTTAAAAGCACACAGGCTTTTGAGATAACCATGAAATTATATATTTACATGCACACACGCATACACACACACACAATTCCAAAGGCACAGTCTTGCCCACACATTCACTCATGCACACACAGGCAGATGCTTATGTGAGGGCAAACTAGTCAGATTTAGAGCGAGCAGACAATGACACACTGAGGAGTGTGTTGTTTTGTCACCATCACACACGCTGACACACACATGAATACACAGAGTGTAGTCAGATATATCACCAGGCAGCATAAAAAGGGGGAAGATAATGCTGTCAAATATGAGATGATTCAAAAGCACCTCAGTCACAACTAACATTAAAGGCTTGTACTGAGCACTCAGACACACAGTTTCACGTAGACATACACATCTCTGGCACCCACTGAGAGTAAAAGCGATGTCCCTGACTGTGTTCCTGGCTATAACTAGAAGGGGAATATCATTTTAAGAAAAATTGGCATACCAAAGAGGCCTGCAACAGCCATTATATCTCCACCGAACATGCCCAGACAGCAAAGAAGAATATTGTACTTTTTGTTCACAGCCAGAAAAGTAACTTCAAACTTCATTGTATTATATTAATTGTGAGAGATGCTGGAAATTTCAATACTTCTAATTGTGAGGCAACGGTAGTTGAGAGTTTTTCGGGCAAGAGATTAAGAATGAGAACGGATTCTAGACTGTCAAAGAGGAAAGAAAGAAGAAAGAGTAAGATAACAAGAACAAGAAAGACATGCAGACAGGCGCAGAGAAAATGATGGACACAGAAAGGCAAAGCAGAGAGATAGGGGGATGTACTCTCATGTCAAATGGGTAATCTGCCAAGACTTCACCGTAGGGTTATAACCTGCACACTGCCATCCTAATCATTTATTCAATTCATCTGTTACATAAATAAACCAAAGCACAACAGATCTGCCCCTGGCTTCCCGTGTCTGTGAGAGCCAGTAGAGTCAGTTGGAGCAGTGAAGCAGGTTAAATCTACAGGAGCAAAGTATTGTGGGTAACAGCACGCATGAGTTATCAGCGTTGCAGCCACTTACTAACTTCCTTGCAGGTGCACATACATGCATAGGCTGTATAAGCTGACATGAATACATAAACACAAATGGACACACTGATATTTAGACTGCTTTCAGATATTGTGTGTGGTTCAGGCTTGTGGGCAGGGATGATGATGTGCTGTATGTAGGCATGCAGAGGCAGTGAAGTGACTTTACATGAATAGCAGAGCCACCGGGCATAATGCCAGGCAAAGAGAAAAATAAAGTGAGAAGCAAGGTAAGGTGAGAAGAAAGGTAGAGATAGAAGGGATGAAAGGGTGAAAAAAAATACTAAAGAAATAATGCACAACTAAAGGGAAATGTATGTAAGAGGCGGATAAGGCAAGCAGCGGAGGGTGGGAGGGAGTGTTGGATGTTCAGAGTGCAGGAGAGAGTGGGAGGGAGTTCAGAAGGGAGGCAACAAGGATACTCTGTGAAGAGAGGGAGGGGAGAAAGAGAAGAGCGTGTTTATGGAGGAATGTGACAGTGTATGGGAGATGGGACGGACTGATTGCACCGTACCAGGTGTTGAAGAGGGGTGAGGGGGGTGTGTGGAGAGATCAGCAACAAAAGCAGACATCTCTCTTTCTCCACACCAGCAGTGTTAGCTAGTATCCAACTGGAAGTGCCTTGTTCTCAGTGATCTACACAGCTTTGGGAAACAGAGCAGCAGCGGCAGTGACTGTGACTGTGGGGGCAAGCAGAATATAATGGAGGTAAGTCACCTCCAGCATGACTTGAAGGAAGGTTATGGCGGTTTGACTGGATGTGACAGGGGACAAATGATGGTAAAGACTCAGTCAGGGCTCACTGCCTTGCAACTTCAAACAGGCGTGAGCCTCTGTGGCACCAGCAGAATCCACATATTTGAGTGTGTGTGATTTGTTCAGTAGCACTGTCCTGTTGTGGCTTACATTAAGTTTTGCAGCTACGTTTGAACTAAGTGTGGAGTAAAATGTAAATAAGGTTCATTTTGGTACCACACTGAATTATGTCCGTTGTTTACATAGTTAAACATTCTGACTGAACCAAAGTTTCTCAGCAGCGGCTTTTGCCACTTTTAATATGCAAGCCGAATTTCAAAGTAAAAGCATTTGTGTGAGGACATGCCAGCTCTGAATGAAATGTCTGCTTTCAAGGTTTCTTTTCCTTTGGAGAAAACTGCCAATCATGGTCTTTACTTTCAGCACAGCCATTACTGGAAAAATCATTGTTTTTAAGCAGGTGAAATAATAGGGAGCAGTATGTGTTTAAATGTTGCACTATACACAGCAATTCAGGGAAATAGATGGCACTGGTGTCACAGCCAGCTATTATGGGTGTTTTAAGCATGAATTAAGTGTGTTCCTCTGCATATGTCCCACCCTGTGATTCTCTGAAGTAACCGGGCCATATATCCTTATGATTTAGCTTTTTGATAAATAACAACACAAGGAAGAGATCTGTGAGGAGAATAATTTTCCCTTCGCACAACCTCCCATTTTTAGGACCGTCACACCTGTTTGCAGTAATGTATGAGTTGAGACATGTGGGGATTAAGAATTACTGGTGACAAGGTGAGTGGGTATGAGTATACAGCACCTGTTCAGACATGTTTAGCTTTGTTCTGTGTTGTAACTTATTGTGAACAGAAGAACACAGGGGAGGGACTCCCATGGAGAAGGTGCGGAAGATGAAAGTAGCAGCTCTCTTGTATTTCCACAGCAGAGAATACTTGAGCTATTTGTTTATCTTAGATGAAGTGCAGTTCGTTTTGTTGGTGTAAATATTATAATAAATGTTGGTGTAATTTATATCTTCAATTTTTACATGGGAATTTTTGCAGCTCAGTTGCATATCTATAGCGTGTGACAACCCATTGGAGCTGTCATGACCTGCTAAAGAAGACGCTGCTTAAAATAACTGTCCCAGATACCCAAATGCAGTATCCTTTCTTGAGTGAAGGCTCTGTGTCAGAGAAGTACAGCATCCCAACATCTTTGCGAGTCTCAGCTCATGATGATGTTGCAGAGTTTTCAACTTTCCAGTAATGATTCTTATAAATGTCCTTAAAGTAGAACTATATTATGATGGTGAATGAATCGGCTGAGCAACTGTGCACAGCTGGTGAGTATCAGCCGTGACTTTTGTTAGTTATGACACCTCAAACTGTTGAAAGAACCGTGCAGAGTTTTCCTACAATGAACAATTTAGCATTACATGGTCAGGGGGCTTTTATTTTGGAGCTGTGCACAGGTATCGCCTGCAGCAGATATTTCCAGCTGCTCTCTGAATGATATAGACCCCTGAAAGTGAGCTCATTGTGTCTTCTCTTACTCCCACATTACACCATCTACACACACACACACACACACATAGCCACAGCAGATTAGGAGAATGGGAGGATGGTTATGCTCCAGAATGACAACCTTATCACTGAGTCTTCAGCTTGCAGGGTCAATGGGCCTCAATGCCAGCAAAAGCCCCATTCTTTTCCACCTACCTATGCTTGTCATTCCACTGTGATACAGTATCACACAAAAATATATAAGATAGACTTTTAAGAGATGGTGGGTGAGAAATGCCAATGTTATTTATAAAATAAAACTTTCATTGGTACTGCGAAGCTATGAGCAAAACAATTTTATAATCTGACTTTGTAATATAACTACAAAACCAAGAACAAAAAATGTAGCTAAAACTGATCTGACGCCAATAATAATAATAATAACCAGTATAATGTGCTACCAATATAACGTCAACGCATTTAGACAACAAGTGTGCCTTCCTTGCTGAAAGCTCAATTATTGTACAAATAATAATCTGACAGCACAACAAAGCTTTTACGGTAATCCATCAAGTTTAATATTTCATATTTATGAGGCTGTCATGTCATGCATAAATGACACAGCTTGTTCAAAACAAGTGATGGAGTGCCTCCGTAGTTAAATGGTTGCAGTGTATGCCGCATGCCACATGGTTGCAATGTTGCTGGTTTTATATATAAATATACTTTTTTGTAGTTAATGGATAGGAAATAATTCAAAATGTCTAAAAATACAACCACTTGTTACGATGCATTTTCACTTGCTGTTTATAGAATGGGATAAAAGCCTTCGGTGTAAATATTTCATGACTATAGAGCTGGCCGGTGATCTGCCGTATCTAACTGAAGATACATACAACTCTTTAAAACCATTTTTGGACAGATTCCAGGATTGCATAAGTTTGAAGCATAATGGAAAAGTGCAGAGACATATTGCAGGGCAATAATCAATCTTGTATGGCTGAATGCAGCTAAATATAGAAATATAAAGGAAATTGCAGATATTTAATTTCAGGAGTCCTTAAATTCATGAGCATCAGCTCCCATCCTCATCAGTGCTAAAGGCTCCCATTTAGACTCCATTAAAAATACATTTTCCTCTATACTCCAGCTGCCAAGGTTATGCAAATGCTTGTACTACAGGAGTAGTAGTTGGCCAGCCATACAAATCCAAGTGAGCAGTGCAGACAACCTCCTTATCTATTTAACCCAAGGAGGTTGATTGTTTGGTTGACCTAATGTCTCATTTGGATGCACATAATAGCATCTGAATGCAATCTAATTTCAACAGGGGGTCCTTCACTAAAAGCTGGCCTCTAGTCAAAGATGTGGCCACATGCCTGCCAATGGACCACATTTGGATCGAATTAATGAGCAATAAATATTTTACTCGAATGATTCAAGTGGTGGTTTTAAGCCTTTCTCTGCATTCAAACCCCCAAAACTTTGAACATTCGAGATTGACTGTTTGCTGAACAATACACCAGTCGCCAATGTATAATGCAATGTTAGCTCCACAGAATATAAATCTCTCTCTCTGGCACGCACTCTGTCTTCCCATGTCTGTCTCTTTCTCTTTCTGCTACTGCCTCTCTCTCCGTGCCTGGTATTCCATCTCCTTACTCTGGGGCGGTAATGAGTGTCTGGTATTCTGCTCTTCAGCACTGAAGCCCTATTCATGCTCAATCTCCCTTACAATGCGCTAAAAGGATTACCCAATTAGCTACTATTGGATGCTATTGTGTGTGTAAGTGTGAGTGTCTGTGTGTGTGTACGTGTATGTGTGTGTGTGCATGCTTGGTCAGTAGATAGATGTGTGAGCAGTGAAAGTGAGAGATGGATGGCTGTCTGTACCCTACACTTCATTCCCAGTTGATGTTCTGCTGGAGGCCACATTACTCATCCCCACGACTCAGCCACAGTGAGTAAGACGCAAGATGCGGAACTGTGTGTGTGTGTGTGTGTGTGTGTGAGACCACAGGGCCTTGACAGGCCACAGAGGATGACAGAGAAAGAGTCAGAGCATTACCTCCTAATAATTCAACCTATTGGCCTATCGTTCTTTGGAAATTTACTCTCTGCTGTCATGTGTGAGCTCTTTCTACTTCTCCTCTGCTTTAATTTGTGAGTTTAATTTCTACTGTGTCATGCTGGGGATAATGGGAAATGCCTGCTTCATTACACGTGAGTCATCCGTTACGTGGTGTGAGCCATAGATCGATTCCAGTTATCTAACATGTTACATCACACTGGGAATGTTATGCCTACTTCTAGAGGATCGAACAGCATGATAAGCATTGATTTAGACTGATGTCTCCTCCAGGATTAGAAATACAATCCAGATATTTTGACCATCTTAATTTTAGTTACACCGTTTGATTTTATTCCTGGCCCCTTGGAGAATGCTCTGAAACAGCAATTATAACACGCCTGTAGGAAAATACTTGGACATTCTTTTTAAAGATTTATTCTATCTTATTATTTACACACGATTCCTCTGGAGCGACTAAAATGGCAATGAATTTACCAGCAAGTATCACCTGTGAACACACAGTCTGATATAGCTCATGTTGGCCCACATGTTGATGATAAGATCAATTCAGTAGCTTTTTGACTTTGGAGGGCTTCTCTTCAGTAGTCGACTCCCACCGTTAACCTTTGATGTTCGACATCCCTCCCAGCACTTGAACACACCACAGTGGAAGCATTTGCAAAACAGATTGTGCTTTTATCTCAAAAAGATATCCTAACTTTAACAAAAAAGTCTTAACACTCACTATGATGGATTACCTGCCTCAAGTTCGTTTTAAGTCTACAAGATGCTGTACTGACATTAAATAGAAAATGAATTGGAGTCACGTTAGAGGGGAACTCCACTGATTTTACATTTAAGTTTTCTCACTGATATCGGCCTTTGAGACAGAAATCCTGCAGGCAAGGAGTTCAGAAGACATGAGAATTTACTTGGCTTGGAGGGTTTACAGAAAAGATGCTGTTGAGTTGCAATATGGAACGTGTTAAAGGATAAAAAAAATCAGGATATCTCTGTTTCTGCTGCTTCACTTTTTTACCACTGACAAGCTTCCCTCACCAGTCCTCCAGCTTTAAGTTTAAATGGCAGTAATCAAGCCTTAAATTGCATAAACTGTGTAGTGAATGGGGTAAAACATGCAAGAACGTGAAATGATCATTTAAATAACTAAGAAATAAAGAGATCCTGTGTACAAAATCATGTGTGTGTTTCAGACGGCACACATACACAACGAACAATAAGCTGTCTGAGACTGACCTAAAAAAACAGACACACTGAACTAGATAGATTACACATGCATCTGTTAGAAATTACCATATAGACAGTGAGAATTAAAGTGATGCCATCTGGCACCGCGGCAATGTAGAGGTACAGTGAGAAGAGAAGAGTTTCATGGTCATTGTGAGACAGGTATAAATTTTGGACCTTTATAGTGCACTGCTGCCTTCCACTGGCTGTGGTAATGGATTGGCTATGCTCTCGGAGTGTGTGAGTGTGTCTGCTTGTGTGTGTGTGTTGGGGGGGGGGGGGGGGTTATTGTCAGCTGGTCTTGTGCGGGACAGGGCTTTGTGTCAGGCAGGTCAGCTGGGGCTCAAAAGCTAGTACGACACCACGACCATAGACACACACCACCCCCTGCCTACACACACACACACACACTCTTTTGTGCAGACACAGAAAAAACATGCAGCCAATCAGATATAAGATTAGATGTATGCATGCATCCACACACACCCCCAGTCCCATCTCTCCAAAGGTCTTAAATCACACTATTCACTCAAAAGCTGCAAGGTCACACCATTTGTACTGCTCATTAAACTTTGCAATGATGGAGCAATGAAAAGATTTTCAAATGACTTCAGTATTTGCTTCAAATAGAAGTGAAATTGGTCAATTCTCTCCAGCGAGCGAGTGGGAACATGAAAGTGAAACGGCAGGATCACTGTCCAGACAAACAGGCTTGGGGGGCTGAATGGGACGAATCGAGGAACAATGGTAGACAGCTGAAAGGATGAGTGAGCACTGTGCTGAAAAGATTATGGGAGATCCACAGAGATACTGTATATTAATTCATTAGTGGGTCTGAAGACTTTGTGAAAACACTTCATGGTAAAAAAGTAAAAAGACAGTATGATGTAACATGATGTTAACTGTAGTGCAATTCTGTCTGCACAAGTTGAAAGATTAAAGTGTGAGTATGCTGCTTCCCATGATTTTTACTGTTTTTTTAAAGATTTTTGTGCAATGATATTGATGAATCGGTAGTGTTCTGTCTGTAGACATGTGTTAAAGCTGTCTGTTTTCTCCAAATTAAGAAAAAGTGTACCTTTACTTGTGACAAAAAAATGGGGTGATTTACCCATGTTATGTCAGCAGCAGAGCTTAGGGGCCATATCTTTTCTGTTGTTGTTGTTTGTCCATTTGGAACAAGGTGCCTTGTATATTTTCCTGTAGTGATGTGGGATTGTATTTCATCCATATAGTGTTTTGTCAACAGTGTGTACTCTGTGGGATGCTGAACGCTCCACCGCTTGCACTCCAGCAATGAGACTGTGTGAAAGTGTATGTTATTTGTGTGGATGTGTAAAGGTGTGTGCGAGCCTGTGTGTGGATGTATGTTTGAACAAACAGCATAAAGGCAGGATGGTGGTAAATCACTATAAAACTGAGGCTCTCCAGACCTCTCATTGTGAGGACTAGTCATTTATTTAACACTCAAATATGGTCCTAGGCTGTTTGGGGAGAATACATCAACTGGCACACAGGAGTCCACACAAAGAGCGGCACACTTCAACAGACAAAGAGCGAAAAGAGAGAGGGCAAGCGCCTTTTTTCTCCTTCAGATGAAGTGTTGTTTGTCCAGGGTGGGTGCAGGGCACCGGGTGGGACGGATGGTTGGTTGGAGGGAGGGACTGATGGTAGCGGGAGGGGGGGTTGTTGAATGGTTATTACACAGTGAATCGATGCACAAATGGAGGGTGTGTGTGGGTGATAGCGGGGAGAGGAGGGGGCACACAGGGGGTGTAAAAGATCTTTTGTGATGGCTGGGAGTTAATCACTTGAGCGGCACACGCCAGTTCTATGGTAGCACATGTTGTACACTGGCTCCCCTGGGGGGAGCGGGAGGTCCCAAAACACACACACACACACACACACACACACACACAGTTGAATTTACATTTCAGTTATAATGCAAAGCTGGGACACAGGCCAACAAGAAAAAGCAGAAGACCCACCCCCTCCACAGAACAGTTAGCAAACCCTCCTGGCCGTGGTGATAGTGTGAGGTTTGCATTTGCTGTTGGTTCATTCAAGGGGACACTCACAGACGTGCACACATGACTGCCTCTTCAGTTTCTCCAGGACTGGATAGATGACTCTGCAGGGGCCTTGGTAAAGATGGATGCTTAGTTTGACCTGGCAGTAAGTAAAATCTATTGTTTCATTACTTCAGTCCCATGTCAGTGGTGGATGCTGATATCTGAGAGTGATAGTGAAGGCAGGAGTTTAGATGTAGTGGCAGACATCCAGGGAAGAGTGGAATCAAGGGAGTCACAGTCATGTCAGAGACTGTTTACATCAGTACTGGGGACTTTGCTTTGTGCTACTGCAGGTAAACATTTAACATCACATACCATTAATCTACATTTTCAGTGGCTGTGTGCTTGGTAGAATATATTTTGAATTTCAGCTCAAACAAAACAAAAAAATCAAAACAGAGGCTGGAAGACCCGTAACTGACTACGTGATTCTTTTGTGATTAAAAGGCTTTTTGTCATTTTGGATTATCTTTCCTCTCCTGTATTTACCTTAAATAGACAATAACTGTCAGCTTTTTATTCTACCATAGCAACCACTCAAACTGTCCCTCTTCTTTCTGTATGAATGCTACTCTGTCTCACTTGCTCTCTGTCTCTGATGCTACTATTATTCTCTTCATCGTGAAACATCTGTTGTGTACATGTCTCATCTCGCTTATCATTGTGGACAATGAAAAGCGACGGCCTTGATCAGCGCTCCTGCCTTCGTTCGGCATTTTTCTCTTCAAGCATGCCCATCAAACATCTGAGGGAAATGACACTGACAGCTATGTGTATCCTTACAGACACCACTTTGCAACCAATAATTATGGATTATCCTCAAGCCAAATGCAATGTTCACTAATATGTGACTTACAGCACACCATTAGTCCCACACTTACACATTATAAAATGCTCAAAGGATGAGGACCAGGTGGTTAGGGGAGCCCACAGGCCCGATCAGCCAATTTGGAGCCCTTTTCTACTAAGTCACTTTTCCCCTGTGGCCTAGAGATCATGGCTTGCAACATCTGGGGTCTGGTTTTCTTTAAAAGGGAGGTGGGGACAATGAAGAGCATCACTGGAACTTCTGTGAATAAATGTCCTTGTGTTATAAGTGAGAAAAATCCATTTGTGTTCTATGTGCTTAATCCAAACTTTATTTCATAATTCCAGCCGATACTGGTCTGTCTCAAGTACAATAGCAAATACAAAATGAATGTATAGTGTTATTCATATGGCAGCACCAGCCAAGTGTTGAGTAGGCAGTAAGTAGCCTAATTGCCAGTTTGTTTAGAGGAAGGGCACCCAAAGGGTTATTTGTCAAATTCAACGGCTAAGCCATAAATCTAGACACACAAAGCCAGGCAGAGAGCCAAGATGGACTTTTTTCAGTTTGTTTTGTAAATGTGAACACACCTGCTTCAACAGTCCATGTCTGGACTGAACAGGAAACAATATCATCTAACGGCATTAAAAAACTGATAAGCATCGGAGGAAGGTCTGTATTTGTATAGTGCCTTTCTAGTCATTTCAACTACTCAAAGTGCTTTTATATTACACCCTCATTCACCCATTCACACATCATTCACACAGGCGGAATCTCAGTTGTAGGAGACTATTCTTTCACGCACATTCACACACTGAAGCCCAAGGACACTTCGACATGGGATCGATCCACCGACCTCCAATTGAGACCCACTCTACCTCTGAGCCACAGCCGGCCTTCTAATGACATAACGACATGGCTTTGTATTTTCGTGAACACAGCTATATTCTCTGTGTTTAATGTCTTGCAGATGAAGCAACTAACAGAACTTCTCTGGGGTCATGAGTTGTATCTCACCTTCACTTCTGTATAACTTGACCACCTGGACTTGAGCCCCACCCTCCCCTCACCTATGCCTGCAGAACCATGGGTAGTGTCAGCAGCCTCGTCAACAACAACAGCCTCAACAGCAAACACTGCAAGGCGTCTGACTACAGGTTAAAAAAGGGAACAAGTCATCACAGAAAGAGCGGAGGTTGCAGCCTTGACGGGTTACTCAGGTGCGGTTTCACTCAGGGCTCCTCATCCTCCTCCACAACTCATCCCTCCAAAGGCCTGTCCCACTCCCGGTCAGGACGAAGTGAAGATTTTTTTTACATCAAGGTAAGCTCATACGCTATCAGATAATATTCAAAATGTGGTGTTTAATTCATAAGAAATATATAGTGCATATACATTCTGTATATTGTACTGCACTTAGTATAAAATGTTCTCCTGTTCTCTGTAAGGTGAGCCATAAACCGAGGTCAATGTACCACAGAGAAGGATCAATGGAAGATCATGCAGGTGGAAAGAACAGAGATGGTGAATCAGATGGGCGACCACAACCCAAACTGCTGCTCATGTCAGGAAAGAAGACTGACAGGGTGAGAAAAATGCAGACTATTTATGCTTTCATTCTCTCATGCTCTATCTAAAAGATAAAATTAGATTTTAAAGGAAGTTGCTTTCTTGGCACAAGTTAGATGAGAAGATTAATGGCAGCAGATGGTTATCTTATCATAGCATACAGACTGGAAAGGACTACCCTGGCTCTGCGCAAAGGTAACAAAAGTAAACGACCGGCAACTCTGAAGCTCAGTAATCAACATGTTATGCATCGCTCATTTGTACTGTACAAAAGCCAAAGTGTAAAAACAACAAAGCTCTGCTTTATGAGGGGTTATGTGCCAGACTGTTTCTCAGTTGAGACTCCAGAAAGTTGGTGCACCCGGCCAAGAAACAGCCCAGCTACATAATCTACCGTACAATGTCAAAATATCATTTTAACACTTTGGTTTTTATTACAGAATAAACACTCAAGATAAATCTTTTTCATTCGTGAGTTTTAGAGGTACTGGTAGGTAAATGTTGTTACCTTTGCACAGAGCTCTTTATTCTAAGCTAAACTAACTGGTTTCTGGCAGTTGCTTCATATTTAGCTGCATCAATCTAACTCTCCTCAAGAGAGCAAATAAGCACATTTCCCAAACTGTCAAACTGTTCCCGAAAGAATATTAGGTTTCGACATTAAATGAGCTTCAGATTTTATGTCCATTTTCATAGCCTCATCAAAGGTACCTTCATGCTTTACTTGACATGAGCCGTTGCTATGGTTATTCTTACAACTATTAAGAAGTAATACTGCATAACTGCAACACACTTTGAAAACCACACAGTGAAGTTGAGGATAAAACATGCACAGCAGGTAGTTTAATTGGTAGCAGCCATTCCTCATAACCTGTGTTGAACTTCCCCAGCTTATTAATCACCCCCTCCCAGATTAATGACCTAAAAATGCCTTGATCTTCTCAGGGAAGTCATTTCTGTGCCAAGAATACGTAGGCAAACCGAGTCTCCTTCAATAGGTCTTTATTCCTCAGGGGCAAGAGGGGGAGAAAGGAGAGGAATAGGAAGCAGCTTAAAAAGAGACAGAGCAGAGAATAAGAGAGAAAAGAGAGAGAGATTGAGGGCCAAAGAGAGTTTGAGGGATAGAAAGAGAGGGGGGGGGGGAAGAAGTCAGTGAGAAGGAATGCTGAGCTCACAAGCTTTACCTCTTACACTTCAGCAGTAGCTCATATTATTAATATCACAGAGAAGGGCTATTCATCTTCTCCCAGACAGCACATGGGGGAGAGATGTGGGATGCGGGAAGAGGAGAGGAGGACAGAGAGGAGGGGAGGTATGGTCCTGCTTGTGACGTTCTTGGGCAGCACAGATGGGGCATGTGGAGTATAAGTTCATCTTTGAGAAGAGTTTTCTCTCTATCACAGTCAGTCAGGAGAAGTGAATTTTACTTGCAACGTCTGCTGTGTGGCTTTTAATACTGCCAGCTTGTACTGAAGCAATTCTGCACGCTTCAGTGGTTCTGTTTCTAATATAAGAGGACATGATTGGAAAAAAAAAATCTATCCTTTTCATTTGTACAGACTTCGAGCACATGACAATATTTTGTCCCTGTGAAAGCCCGTTGTTATGATTTTCAAGTTTCAGAATCTGACCCATCCTTGTCTCTTTGTACTCTCTGTGATTTTCTTTTTGCCATGCTGTCAGCTAAGAGGAGCCGCTGAATATAAAAATAAAAATAGGGAAGAGCACCCCTGACTGTGTGTCATTTCACTCCTCTAGACCTCTGCTGAGAAGTCATTGGTCCGTTCCACTGCCTTCAAGCCTGTGATTCCCAGGAGTACGTCCTCCGCAGAGACAGGCCACAACAGCCTGGACAACATCCTTTGTCCTCTGGAGAGAGCAAGGAGCCCAGGCATTAGACACAAGCAGGACACCTCAGGTCTTTATCTGTATTATCTTGCAAAGCTATTGCCTTAAAATGAAATTATTCAGGTAAAATGACAAATTACAGCAAAATAAAATCTCATTTCTTTTTTTTACCCAGGGACTCTCTCTGACTCTGGACGTAACTCTATGTCTAGTCTGCCCACCCATAGTACCAGCGGCAGCCTAAGTGCTTCCACAGGCCCTGTCAGTCACAGTGATGGCAGCTCAGCTCCTGCAAACAGCCTCAGCAAGGGAGTGCAACCCAATTTCCCTCCGTGGGTCAGCGGGAATAGTGCAAACCTTGACTGTAGCTACAGGGCTGGTTTAAACAGCGGGGGGTTGGCATCTAAGGCTAATGCGGATACTGGCTCCCCACTTCCTGCAAATGAGCCAAGACCCCTCTCTGAAACTGCAGGTGGAATTCGGTCCCCTATTACTACAGATGAGTCGCTGATTGAACATTTGGAACAAAGACTGCTAGAGCGAGAGTCTGAACTGCAGGAGCTACAGGTACCAAGCTGTCACATTACAAAACAACAGCATGTGTTCTTAATCAGCATCAGTAGTTAGTCTGTACGACTGTCTGACAAATTCTTTTAACAGGTGAGTTTTGAAGAGAAGGAAGCGGATACGTGTGAGCTGTTTGAGGAAAGACAAAGGTACTGCGCTGAGGAGATGGAGGGGCTGAAGCAGCGATGCTCCACAAAGCTCCGACAAGTGTCCCAAATGGCAGCAAAAACCCAGCAAGCACTCCAGCTGCAGGTCAGCGAGCTCCAGGTCAGCCAATCTCCTGTTTTCATTTCTGGTTGATCATCATCTCACCATCCTTTCTCCTTTTGCAATGAATCAATTAAGATATGGAGGGAAAAAAGCATTATCAGATGCACACAAATGCCACACCTTGTACACTTGAATACACATGAGTAAGTGAAATGGGAAATTATCTCTTGTACAGGCAGAGAAGCAGAGGCTTCAGGAGGATGTGGCAAAGCTAACCCGAGAGAAGGATTTTGTTGAGCTCAGACTGAGGTCTTATGAGACAAAAAGCACACAGCTCGCGCCGACACTCGAGGAAACTCAATGGGAGGTGAGTCATGAGTCATATGTGTGATATCAGTTGGGTTTGAAACCTTGTAGCATACAACGCAATCTGGTGCCGTTTTGAAGGTCACTGCCGGGAACAGAATGTTCTTCCATCATAAGAGGAAAAATTCAAAATTTTACATAATTTAATAAGAAATAGAAATCCATCAGTCAGAGATACCAACTTCTCACAATGTTGCCTTTTAGGATCAGGAGCATCACACACTTCCTATTTTATTGTTCTATAATTCTAAGTCACACAGTTATCTTCCAAGATTTTTTTAGACAAATTAATTGATTTTTTTTATATCAGAGATGAATCAAATGCTTCTGCATAGGCAGTTGTGAAAGGGGTCACTCATAGTATTAAACCAAAAGAATCATCAACTCTGCAGTTCTCCTTGATGCCAGGGAGCTGTTTAGCATCGTTCAGCTCATTGTTTTGGTTTTAAGAGCTCCATAACTTTACTGTTTTGGTTCAGTCTCATCGCTCTCATCAGACCCATTTACAGAAGTCTTCAAACCAACTGTAAGATAGCTGCCCACCACGAAACAGCAGACAAAAGTTAGGGACTAGCTGGAGAACATAGTGGAGCATTTAGCAGCTAAAGGACCCACTATGTCCCTAAGAAGTTAGTGGGAAACAAAGGAAAGGGAATGTTGCATTCACATTTGCCAGCCAGGCTCCAAATTAAATATTAGTGTTACTGAGCCAACCGAGTACTGTAACTCAACTGTTTGCTAATTTGTTTGCCAACAACTATATATATGCTGTGTACAATCAGCCAAAAAAATCAAGTGATGCACATTAAAAAAAAATATTCTCAAGTAAATAATTTTAGTTATCTAATTATGAAGCTTATTGTGAGTGAAAAACGTGAAAGTCATACTTCCCATGCATACTACTGTCATATCAATTTACTAATATTTAATGTCCATTATAATTATTCAGCATTTTAGCATTTGAGTCACTTTTGCAAAATTTATGACACTGTGTGCACAAACAAATTGATCAAGTCCCCAACCATTTTCTAGGTGCTTCCATTATGGGAAATGCTCAAGATCAATAGTTGTAATGTACCACTGTAAATGTACATTAGACAGTAACTGTATTAACAGTGTGAGGGCATCCAACAGTTTGTTCTTCTTTGGCGTGGTGCACATATCACGCACAATATTACTCTGATTGGCGCATCCAAATAATTGTCTCTGTATAATTGTAGGTGTGCCAGAAGACAGGGGAGATCTCATTGCTAAAGCAGCAACTGAGGGACTGCCAGGCGGACATCAGCCACAAGCTAAATGAAATCGTCAGCCTCAAGAGTTCACTGAAGGAAAACACAGCAAAGATGGAGGCGCTTGAGAAACAGAATAAAGACCATGAGGACAAACTCCACTCTCGCGCCATAGAGGTTGAGGTTAGTCTGGCAATTCATTCCAAAATGATGTTCAAATAAAGATATGTGAATAAAATGTCCACACAATGCTCAAAGGAAAGTATTTCTAGTTAGGAAAGATATCTCAACTGTGACCATCAGTCTTTAATGCCCATATTTCAGCAGACTAATATAATCTTAAGGACGACACGTGACATGATTGGAGCTGTTATAGCAGTCAAAATAACCTTCTTAATTGCTGACCATGTGTGGATATTCTACATTTTTACTTCAGGTGTGTCATAATGAACTCCAACGCAAGAAGAATGAGGCCAATTTGCTAAGAGAGAAAGTGGGCAAACTGGAGACAGACATTGAGGGAATGAAACAGGATCTGGCCATGGCCAAAGAGAAGAGGCTCCAGCAGAGTTTGCAACTTGAGGCCCATGGCCAGACTGAGGCCTCAGAAAGATTAATCCAAGGGTCAAACTCGCCCGTCCAGGACCATGAGGAGGAGAGCAGTGGACACATGTCCACAGAATCCCTCCAGAGAGAAGTGGAGAGACTGAAGCGACAGCTCAGGGAGGAAAAGGACGCACAGGAGAGGCTAGCCAACAGCTTTGAGCAGGAAAGGAAAACATGGAACAAGGAGAAGGAAAGGGTCATCAAGTACCAGAAGCAGCTCCAGATCAACTACCTGCAGATGCACAAGAAGAACCAGGACTTGGAGCGGATCCTGAAAGAGCTGACCGCTGAACTGGAGAGCCGGACAGAGCTAGGCATGGACATCAACTACAGCTCAGGGTTACAAACATATGACGACGTTATTGCTACAGAGATTTGATGAGAAGCACTCACACACCTCCAGTAAAAGCGAACAGGGCACTTCACTATTTTTTCACCACAGATATTTATGAAATTATAACAATTCACAGCTAATTAGAGTTTTACAAGGGTTATTTAATAGAATTTGCATAATCTAGTGTATTTTGTGTCCAGGTCACAAAAAACGACACAATTAAGAATAGCTTTTTGTTGTTGTACTGTTAGTACTTGTTTAAAAGTAAATATTAAGTTATTTAATGCTCAAATGAGAATATTTTTGAACATTTTTCACCATGCTGTCTACCAGGATCACTCATCGTTCAAATCATGCACATTTTTGTAGTTTAAACACTCTTCTTTGGTCATTAATTGATGACGGCCAGACAATAGTTGATTTATCTGTTCCATGATTAATGTCTGGTGGTGACACATGATAAGCATGACAGTGGCTTAACATCTGTCCCCTCCAGCATGGAAAATGGCAGTGATATATCATCTATTAACCTTCAATTTTCTCTTTTTTGTGTATCCACATTATTGTATGCTCCAACGCCGTCCATTCTTAGGAGGTTTGTGCATGGGAAATACTTTTATGAATCATTTCAAAACAATACTCAAGTCGCATGATGTGAATATTTGTTACAGTGTGTTTGCACTTGAAAATGCACATTAAAATCAAACTGTCATGTATTTTCAGCCTTAATTTCAGAAAAAAACTGAAGCCAATATGCAAACTGACAATAGTTACAATATCTTATCATGTCATCTGTATGTTTTTGTCAACATTTCAGTGATCAGTAAAGTCATGTTGCAAGGCTGTGCCATTACATGTTCCAAGTCAGGTATCATATAAAGTCCTGATATCACTCAGCAAATAATGATCACTCCACTGAACAGATATTGATTTATGAAACAGTCTCTTTTCTTGTTGAACACAAACTTCTAGATGGATTCTTTGTAGCTCAGGCCTACTGTGTTGATAGGATCTTCTAATCTTATTGTCTGCTTTAATTCTCTGTGGCTCCATCTACAAGCAGAGATGAATGAACACTTTGGATCAGTGGGCATTGCTCACTGTATTGCCAGTGAGTGTGAATAAAACCAGGACTTTGTTGACTTTAGCCTTATGCCTGAGCCATGCATGGAACATTTATTACACTATGTGTTAATTCCTGATACAGAAATGCACATAATACAGCATATACTAGAGAACACCTTTGGCAGGAATCAAGGGCAAATGCAAATGTGGGGATTCACTTTTGGGTCATGTTTTGGGTGTGTTTAGAGAGAGAGAGAGATTAAAGTGGGCTAGATAGAGTACAATAAAAGCCAATATTTTAAGAGAAAGAAAAAAAGGGTGATCTCCCTGTAATGTCTATCTCTCTCCCTACATTGTTCATCTAACTTTGTGAGGGTGAGCTGGCACTGCTCCACTCCAAGACAAACAAGCCTTCCTAGCAGCAGCCCCGGCCATTTGGCTCTACTGTTTTGGAGCTATTCCACTTTCCACAAGGGCAAAGTATTTTGTGAAGCAAAAGTTTAACTACTCCACCCACTCCATACTAAGGGGCTCGCATAGAGTATCAGGCAGAAGTATATGCACACACTGCGCTGGACAGAGATGTGTGGCAGTCTCTGTAATGAGGCTGCTTGAGATTACTCAGCTACCCACCATTACATTACATTACCACTGCATGTCAGGAGAGATTTGGAGGCAGACAGACTAAGTGGAGCTCTAAGGTGAGGTGCTGTAACCACTGGCACTCAGACTCAAGTGAGTGGTGATAAGTGTTTTACAGCTCTTACTCTGGGACTTAGCACAGAAAAGTGGACAAATGGGGAAGTAGCAAAAGGACAGTTGATACTGCAGCTACGGTGCTGGTGGTGTCTAGAAATTCAATACACAAAATCAAAGATAGCACAAGTTGTTTTTTTTAAGCAGGAAATGTTTGTCATAAGTGCGGTTCATTCTAACTAATTTACTTTGCAGTAATCGGAAATCCTGTATTACAATTTTACATCCATCCCGCGGCTCTTTTTGCCAGAAGAAGACGGGGAGCAGGTTTATCTGTGTTCAAATATACACAAACATATTATTGGACTAATCTGCATCACGTTTACTGTTAAGATATAAAAAAAGTTACTATTCATGACACAACTTCACAAGCAAATGCTGGATTTAGAAATAAATATGAATGATGTTGTATATTCAAAGGGGTCAAGTGCCCTCTGTCAATCCCTCATTACCATTCTCCATTCCTCTTGGACTTAAATAATGAGAAGATTGTTTTCCTCTCCCTTCTAATCATCTCATTTCGGCCTTTATAGTGTTTCCTTCCTCACGCAGCAGCGCTTTCCAGCTCAGCTTCTGTCATAACTAAGCTGATTGGGCCAAATCAAAACTGAAATCAAATTAAGGCCCATTGTCGATGCACATGGCTCCGTCACAGACATGAAAGGAGAACCACACAGAGGAGATAACATGAAATTCCAAGTTGCTGGTCTGACATGAAAGAAAATAACAGAGCTGGGTGGGTGATGAGATTTCTTACTCTAAATAACCATGTGAGAAACATCACCTACATTCACAGTAAGTACACAGCTACTTTCACATGATTTTAATGGCACATTATGGCAATTACAAGTATTGAACTCTGCCTTTCAGTGTGATTTTTTTTTTTCCAAAAATCTTCCATTTTCATTTATGGCATGTGTTAGCAGAGAGGTTTCTTTAGGACGGTTATGGTATGCATCTCTTTGTATAGGCTCAGCTGAACATACAGAGTTTTTGGTCGGGCAGATGTCTCGGTGTGATTGGACAGCAGTTAGGCAGCCGTCAGAAGACACTGGGTGATAATTACGTCCTGCCCTGCAGTGACATGATAATAATGCACTCATATCCTGCTGTGATTCTCCTGATAGGCTGACAGTCAAGCACAAAAGAGCCTGAATTCATTAGTAAAGGAGAGGCGCATTTGCAAACCAGTTCAACATACAAAAATGGAGATCTCTGGTTGAGTATTCGCACTAAACAAATGTAAGTGAATTTAACATTTTAAACACAAACAAAAAAAAAGTGCTCTCACGAAATTGTAGTTTGCACTTCATTTCATGACCCGACCCTCACCTCTAACATTATAATGAATACTCCAGTAAATAATAAATGAGTCAATAACACTGTATCAGGTTCTACCTTGCCCTCATTACTCATTACACACTCACATACTCAAATGTGCTATATCCCAGCCATACCCCAGAGCAATTAGTTGCTCTAAAATATCAGGGGGCTAGTTACTCAGGCATGTATTTCATAGTTTCATTGGTTTATTCGGAGACCTGCATGCGGACCAAGCCACAGCAAACACTGCCTCAGTAAATCCCCAAGCTGCTCCGCAGTCAGCAAAGTAATTGGGGAGGGAGTCCCACAGGGTCCTCGCACACTGCTGAACCATTTGCTACCGACAAGTTGAAATGGCAATGGAGGTAGATAGGAGTCAGTGTTAGTGCTTGAGTGTGTGTGTGTGTGTGTTTGTGTGCAAGGTGGCTTGAATACTTCGTATAAATAGGCCCGCAGTCTTTAGAGACTCACTGGTTGGCTGGGAAACCATCTGGTTCCCCAGCCCCCCAGCTGCCTGCATTGCCCATGGACCCCCATTTCTAAGGGGATGGATATTCTGCTCACGGGGGGTGGGCTGTGCGGATGCCAATTTAAGCCCCCACTGCTCAGAATCTGTTAATTAACTCTATCTCTCCCACAGAGAGAAATTTCCTTTGTAAATAATTCTGCCATTCATCACAATCCAACTATTTTATTCTAAAGCTCTGCCAACTATCAGCTTGTGAAATTAACAGGAACAGTTGAATGTGGGATAAAAAGCCCCATTAGTAAATCCATAACATTAAATAAGCAAAAACACAGAGAATGAGTTCAAGCTAATTTCAGAATTTGAGGCCAGATTTAAAAAGGTATTGTCTCTTGGAACCATATGCTCTGTCTACAAATGTACCGTCACAGATAATATTAGGAAGCTATAATTGATTTTGCTAAGACATAATTGAATTGAATATTAGCAAATAATGAGATCTACTCATATTTACAGTGATCAAATAATGCCATATAGCCATGAATACATACAAAGAATACACAATGAAGCTTAAACTCGCAAAAAGTCATCATGTGTGTCAATTTTGTACGCTGACTCCGTGCACTGAGACAAAGTGATCATATCCTGAGGTGATAATAAACCGAAGGTGGGTTGCACTGCCTCCATTTAGCTGAAAGAGAGAATTAAAGATAAGTAGATGTTTTTCCTGTTGATTCTAAGCATTCATGTTTACCATAATGTTTTCATGTTGACTTACCAAAATAGTATTTGACTGAAGATGTCCCTCTGTATGTTGAAACTCTATAAGACAATCAGCTTGTTAACCCCAACCAGTTCTTTGGTATTTCAATGAAATGTGTAAACAGGCACTGCAGATGGATGCCCCCTTACCTTTGTCTGTAATAGACTCAAACTGAAAAGCATTTTGTGACGTATTCTTTTCTATCTTTAGATGCTTGACTGCAAAAGAAATAAAAACACCACGTGATGCCGACAGATGATTTAAAAAAAGGAATCAAACACTGAAACAACATGAGCTAGGTATTGATTTCTTTGAAGAGGAAAATAAGACTGTGAATATTTTGATTGGTCATTGTAGAACACATTTCTGACAATGAGCATGGTGAATGTGTTGATATGTGGTAAAAGTGCATTGCATGCCATGTTAGAAACACGGTTTAACATGACTCAGAAAACGTGGTCTTGACTCAATCTTTCTTAATCATTGTCAGAGTGGTCTAATTCCTGATTGAGTGTTTATAAATTGAAAATATTGATTAACATCCAGCTGTTAATAATGCAGCTCTAATGTTGACTAAGGCATTGACAATAGGATTTAATATATATAGTTTGAATACTATCAAAATGAGCAGGCTTGTCTAAACAGCTTAGCTTTTATCAATTAATGGAATATTGAAGAAAATGATACAACCTGTGTTTACAGTATGTCCTGGGAGCCTTCAAGGCAGATAATTCAGACAATAAGTCTTTGCTTGATTTCTCAGACAACTTATTAAGCAGTACCAGTGTTAATGACCGTTCAATCACAGCTTACACACCATTGAAGCTGTCCACTGTCACGGCAGAAATCTTCGTGGGTTCAGCAAAGCGAATGGTGAACTCTTGAGGAAACATCCCGGTGGACATCCAAAACGTTTTAGTGTTCCTGGGTGAAAAGGACAAACAAAGGCCTAATGTTGATTGAACAAAGTGAACACTTGACATTAACTCTCACAGTTAACAAAACCGAAATAACGCACCCGTCCGTGATGTTTTCTGGTGGGTGATCTTCATCGCTGGATGATGCGACGACAACTTCTGCACCCAAAGAACTCAGAGAGGAATCAATCATCTTCAGTGACTCACACAAGACAGATTAAAGTCTTAAGTACAGTCTGGTTGAGGAGAATAACAGTAGTTTCCACAATAATACACAGCAATCTGCGTTGTTTAGCGATACGAGTCCTGCAGAAGTCAACAACTAGCTACAGTCGTTACCAAGCCAACCACTCCGTCGCACGATATATACGTCATCTTGGCTCTCCTACGTCAACACTTCCGACGCACGTTGCTCTTTAGTTGTTTAGCAATTAGCAGTTAGCTGTGAAACCTACACATCTTCACATGGCGAATGGATGCAAGGACGTGTTGTTTGCACGCGGAACTGGACAGGTTAGTTACGCTGTACTACTGAGCCTAAGATGACAATACATGTGAACCTTTGTAGGCCGCTGTGGGTTTGTTTGAGATTGTGAGCTAGGAGGCTAAGCTACAAACCAACGCCGAGTTCGACTAAGTTGGGTAAAAAGACGAAAGGGACATAAAATTTGTCGTGTTTCATCAGTCGAGATATTGCCTCATTGTAATACAACGTCTTGGACAGACAACACGTGAATTAGCATTAGCTGCAGAAAGATGCTGCACGTCGACTTCATGAAGCATCCTTTCCACGGTGTGGGGGGTGCAAAAGTAAACATGTCAGGTCAGAAGTCGGGTCATCTGCAAAAAATAGTTTGTAATCCTATTGCATCTTGTCGATCTTATTTTTCAGAGTGATGATTCGGACATATGGGACGACACAGCATTGATAAAGGCTTACGACAAAGCAGTTGCTTCATTCAAGGTAAAACAGGCGCAGTACAGTGTACGTGCACGAGACACGGTTATGTTTGGTTTTGCCACTTCTATTTCTGCTCTTGTGTTGTGTGCCAGACTGCTCTAAAAGGTGAAGATGAGCCGCAAGCCTCCAAGAAAAACCAACCAGGAAAAAAACGCAAGAACAACAAAAAGAACCAGAGCAGGAAAAGAACCAACGCACCACCAGATAAAGAGGTGTGTAATTAGAACAAAAAGGAAAATACCAATACATTTGTGGAAAGGAGGCTTAGAGTCCCTGAATTTTATTGATAGTTTGTTGGATTCTCAAGGGCAGCATGTAAATCGGCATAACGGGTGTCAATCACATTTTAACACATAAGACGTAAGACATAAGATGTATCTCACAACACATTTGAGTTATGTGAATTAGTGTGTCGTCCACCCTTTTTGTTATTCTGCACTCGGTTTACTTCAGACTAGGAGACAATCTCAATGATAGTTTCTGTTGTGTTACAGTGGCAGGTTGGGGACTCGTGCAGTGCATACTGGTCAGAGGATGGCCAGCTCTACGCGGCCACCATCTCCTCCATCGACGAGAAGAGGGGCACTTGTATAGTTGTTTTTACAGGATACGGCAACGAGGAGGAGCAGAACCTTGAAGATTTGCTTTCAGAGATTTCTGAGGGTGATGAGGAAACAAATCTCAAGGTAAAGGAGTGCAATTAAATTATTTTACATAATACAGTATATTTAGTGTATTTCCAGTCGTTCTAGACTGAACATTTTCAATATTGATAAAGACCAACATTAACATTTTGCTACTTATTGTGAGTGGGAGCTAGAGTCTTCATTGAGAGAAAGTCAAGCCAGGTAATATTTCTGTAACCTTTACTCAGTGGAGATTGGCAGCGTCATTCTCTGATACAGCACACACAAGGTTATGTCTTTCACTCTGCAGATATGCACACTACAGATGAAAAATAAAGAAAAATTCACAGTATTTTAAATGGGATTAAATAGTAACCAAGTTACTTTTTGACATCCTGTCCATTTTTTAGTTTTACGTTTTATTTTAAGTTACTGGCAGGTGAGGTTAGTTGAGACAAAGTGAGATACATGTCAATTACAGTACTTGATCTTTATCAAATTATAACTAGTAGAATGGGCTGAATATAACAAATTGCTATCTCACTCTCGGTGTAATCAATCCAAGGATTAAGTTTTAACCAGTAAAGCAGTAACTTCTGCTATGGATTGTAATTCAATTGGGCTATAGAGAAGTCTTTTTTTCAGTTTTTACTGAACCTTTTTTTCATTGGTTCTAAAAACTAATTCAAAGACATTTGAGAATTTCCAATGTGTTTAGTCACCAAAATGACAATACTTTTCTGCTATGAAGGTAAATGAGGCAGAATCGTCAACGGAGGAGAGTGACCGGTCAACGGCATCAAACCAACACAAAAAACAGCCACACAGTAAACCCCAAAAGTCCAAGGCCCACAAAGAACCTCCTCCTATGTGGGCTCCTGGTTTCCCTGGGTTTCCTCCAGGCCCTCCTCCCATGCATGCTCCCAGACAGGTAAGAAGAATGCCAATGTATAAGACGTGGTTACAGTGTAAAAAATAAAATTAGAATTCATACTTGGGGATACTACATACTTGCTGGGATATTAGATTTACATATATATACATTTAACCAATGTTAATGTTCATAGGCCTACCCTTTGTGTTGGTGTAACTGTATAAAATCATAAGAGGAATAGAAAAACGTCATTCAGTCATAATGTATATCAAGTCATCCTTTCAGTTTTCACGTGATATTCATGAAAATTGCTGAGATTGCAAAAACTGGATGACCGTAGACTGTAGTTATCTTCTGAAAAGCAGAGCTCATTTAAGAGGTTTGTTAAAGCTAATAACTTCCAAGCTAAATGATCTGTTGTACTATTTGCTCAAACTGATACTCGCAGTGTGTTTTCAACCTTTTTTTTTCTTCTTCTTTTGTGTCCTCAACTAGGGCGGAAGCAGGCGATCTGGTGGTCACGGGCCTGTACCTCCTTCCTGGCCTCCCATGATGCCTTTTGGTCCACCAGTGAGTTTGAATATATCTTTTATATTAGTTCCAAATGCAGAAAGCTACAGCAGATACTATTTCATCTAAGCAATGGAGTCTGCATATAAAAGCACTCATTTCCACATCCAGTCGGTAAATTAAGAAACAACTGCCAATCTCGCATGTTAGCGATACACAAGAGATATCGTTGGCTTTCAGCATCTACATTGTGCTCACAGTCTGTATTCTGTTAATGTCTCTGCTCAGATGATCCCTCCACCTCCACCAATGAGCCCTGACGTGGTGGACGATGAGGCCTTGGGCAGCGTGCTGATCTCCTGGTACATGAGTGGATATCACACAGGATACTACTTGGTATGTGCACAGAAGCTAACTGACTTATGGGCTATAAAAGGGATTTACAGCCTTTATTTACAGGTTTGAGTCTCTTGCATTATGTAGGGAAGAGCAGTGGGCGTTTATGGTAATGTGGACTCTGTTTTGCCTTTCTGGTAAAGTTACTCCATTTTTGCTGTCATGCTTCTTAGCGAGAAGAGACTTTTTTCATCAAATGCCTCCAGATTCATAATAGGTGTAGGAGTCCTTGATTTATGTTAACAGCACATTCTTTCTTTTACAGGGATTGAAACAAGGACGCAAAGAAGCTGCCAACTGGACTAAACTGCACCACAAATAAAATGATCAACTCAAGCTTTCGTCGTTTCAGTTACACAGGGCATCACCTGGAGCCGCAGCCACCCTGTTGTGCATCCTTGTCTCAAAAGGAAATGTTATGAATGAAATGTACATGTTGTTAACAGAACTTTCGTCAGAGTTCAAGGAGGCGAGTTTTGTATTCTTTGTAAATAGATTGAATAAAGGCTATCGGAGCACAGTTGACAGCATTTATTGGACAGTAGATGTGTGTAAGTATAGCCATTTTTTATCCATAAGGAATATATTTTTCTCATTTATTGTTATTTCAATATTTTTTATCCAAATGTTATTGTGACACACTCAATGATGTATGGTTGTAATGGCAAGTATTGTCCAGCAGAAGTCAGACTAGTATAATGTATTCACGTTATATGAAAATGTGGCATGAATGCATATTAGCTTGCTGTTTAAACCCCTACAGAATCAGAGAGAAACACTCTGAACCTCTAATTGGATGTCTTCTGTGTTCGTCTCATGGCATGCTAAGAATTTGATTGCAAGCCAGACTTGAGTCCTGCTTCAATCCCTCTAGTGCTTTCCACACAGTTAATTCGGAGAGTCGTTCCACTGTATGCCTTGCATTCGAGCTCTCTGTTTTCCCCGAGGTGTTCCCTCGTCCACTACCCAATGTAGGATCGCATCCATCATAATGATTTTAAACTCGCATCAGATGGGTGCATATTTCAGGATGATGGTAGGCAAGATCCCAACTACGGACAGTGTGACACATGGGGCTAGTTGTGCAGATAAAGATTGATTCTTAAAGTCACTGAGATGTTAAGATCATTGAAAGACGTTTTGTCTCAACATACTTTACGCCTGACAAACTTGAAAGCCTTAAATGCAGACAGAAAAGACAGAACGTTGAGGTGTTGTAGTAATACTGGAATAGACACTAATGTTTTCTGATTGCACATGGTGTGCTTGTATGGAATGAGAGCCTCAGGTCAATGACTGTCTTGGTAACTTTGGGTCTGTTAATTTATTTTTCCCCCGAGGTGGCCTGAAAACTAATGGAATGTTTTGAGGTCTAATAATGCAAAAACAGGAGGAAGAAGGGCAATGGTTGTAAATACAGTATGCGAGCATATATTTAGAATAGAGAAAAACACATGTAATTACAGTGGGAACGGCCACAATCATTCTGCTGAGCCTGTAGCGCTTTCATTCCATGAAAAGGAAGCCAAACAGATTTCTCATATTTTTTACACTGATGATTTGCTGCCTGCTTCCACCCACTCCTCTGGTTCTAAACTGGTGGGCAATTGATAATACACTATGTGTGTGTGTGTGTGTGTAAGAGGGGAAAGAGAGAAACGGAATAGGATTTTGTGGCACGATGCAACAGCATGATTGTCTCTTTTTTTTTTTTTTTAACCATGTGATCTTCCTCCAGCTGCTCCATAGCTGTTGCTAGTACGAGTGAAGAGCGGTCTCTTTGTTTGCGTTCTGACTGTGGTCGGCATTTTATAGCCCACTGTGCCAGTGTTTACTGCTGTATTTGATTCTCACTGTAGCAGCCACTTTTGTTTTTGCCCGTGCATGTGAGCAAAAGAGAGAAAACAGGACAGAAAATGGGGACGGTAACAGGAGGAAATGTAGTTTGTGGGATTTGCAAATAGAATATGCACTATAAACGAGGGGTGATAAACCAGACCTATCTTTCCCCCACAGATGGGTTTAAAATCTGCCACGGCAAAGCCTGCACATAAACCCATTGCTTGTCTGACTCTGCAGCAAACTGAGCTGCCCAAAGGGCTCGGTGGAGCCCAGCGAGGAGTTAAAAGGGGGTCAGACCTAGCTTGGGAAAGCACTGTTCCCCTCTGTGACTGTCTACCCCCTACTGACCACAGAGGCAGGAGGCGTGTAAACATAATCTGCATTTCACATAGTCCCTTCTAGGAAACACACAGACATCCAAGTGAGATCACATTGCTGCATGAGTTACAGCGCCTTCAGCTATTTACTCAAGCTCCCAACATCAATAAACATCCTGCTTTTAAATAGGAGACTTTAGGGGAGATTAGAGAAAAAGGGGCTTCACAAGCCCCTTTCCCTTTTTCCATAGAGACCCAGCACCAAACTATCATTGAGGAACTCAAGCCATTACATGTTTAAAATTGTGGTGCAAACATCATTAACCCCAGCGGAGTACATGCTTTTTGAGATAGGAAATGATAAAATTGAACTATTAAGCATAATTAGGAAGAGTTTTGTGATAAATCACTCCATTAAAGTCTAAGCAAGATTTGTTTTACAGTAAGCACAGTGCACCAAACTGTGGCTTAATCTGGTTAAAACAGCAGGGGAAATGCCACACTGTTTATATTTTTTCTGTTCAAAATAACACAAACACACAGGATCTGCAAACAGACACATGAGATTGTATAATTGGCAGGCAGACAAACAACAGATTGTAATATCAAGACTGTTTATCATTCAGAGAAAAATGAGCAAAAACATGCTCGCTATTACAACATGATACCATGATGCCAGGAAGTGGAGCTGATTGCCTACCCAATGTTAATTAAAGCAGTCATGTTTTAAATAGGAGGAAAATCACAGTGAACAATGGCTCACAATTACACAATTACACAAACCCTGGTGGAGACTTTATCTTGATGCTCTGATTCCCAGCCTTGCAGCAGTAAATACTTTTTCATTTCTTCATGGATTTTTGTGTACTCTCTCATTCATCTCTCTTCAGATTCAACATTTTTGAACACTGGCCTTTTGCCACTAAATAGTTCTTGTAAGATCAGACCTGCTCAAGATATGGCCAAAAAGTGGAAGAAAGGGAAGATGTACAGAATATTATTTGAGGATCTGGTGCGTTGCTCATATGAAACTTATGGAATGGAAAGCCAAACACACACACACCTACCATAGGACAAGAGTGGAAGGTTTATTACTCTAAAGGTCCCGAGCTGGACATGAGTCCCAGTACGAGGATAGACTGTACCTTCTTATGGCACTGTATGAGCAGCATCACCTTGTGTCATGAGGCTGGGGCGCTGTGACGCGCTCTGTGTGGATGTGACCTCTGCCTCACTGAGAGTGATACTTGGTGACCTTCTGACCTTTAAGAATTCCAGTCACAGCAGGACCTGCAAAGTCCTGGTGCCGCCACAGACATGTGATACACGTTCCCGCTGGATCTGCATGCTCTGCTGCACATGCTCGTAAATACAAGGTTATACCACAAAGGCAAAGCCCATACCCTCCTGTTTCACAGCCCCCTAAGCAGGCCGCATTATTGGTAGTAAGGAAACTAGAATTCTCAGAGGCCAAAGAGCAGCAAATATGCATCACCTGAAACATAATGCACATCTAAAAAGCTCCTGGTCCTTTGACAGGCCAAGATAATTGTTTTATCGGGTATCCTCTGTAGAGAATAGCATTGCTATTAACCTTATTAACCCAGCCGGGCCCACTGGTGGATTCATCATTCAAACCGATGGCAAAGCATCTCTTACACCCTTATGTGTTAAAGTGAAGACGTCAAGCTGTCTTATGATATCAAACATGCTGAGCTGAACTCTGCCTGTTTGAATGAACCCAAGGCAAGGCAAGCTTATTTATATAGCACCATTCAGGCGCAGGACAATTCAAAGTGCTTTACTTGGATATAAAAATACATAAAAAATAACACACGTGGAAAAGATTAAAACTGCACATCAAAGACAAGAATAAAAACACAAGGTCAAAGATGAGCAAATAAATAGTGAAAGATAGAAAAGAAATAAAAGGAAGATTTCCGTGGTACAAGTTTTATTTGTAAAGTATCCTCCATGCATATATCTTTTGCTCATTTAAACCACCAAAAGACAAATTTAAGCGTGACATACAACTCATATTTAGTACAGCGAATAAAGTCCTATAATGTGGGGTAGTGCTCTCACTTTGAAACTATTTACAGGGAATATTATTGAAACTTTGCGTGAAATATGTGCTGTGGCAAAACACATAAACATCAGTGTAAATACAACACAAACTTAAAGTATGAACCAGGAACTGCAGTTTAAAGACAACAGTGGCTTAATTCTAACGAATGGGTTTTTAGGGCAGATTTTGTTCAGCATGACTATTATTTGCCAGAATAAAATAATTTGGTCCACATATATTTATACTTCGTCCTCCCCCCGCTCAATGACATACAAGAGCAGGCCTACAACAGGCATATTGCAGTAGTAAATCTCAGCAGAGGAACAGGACCGTCGCTGATGGCCGGTAGAGGTCTCCGGAAGCAGGACAGGGTGAAGCCAGGACTGAGCTGCACCACATGGGGTGTCACCGTGTCACCGCCGGACTCACACGGAGGGTTTGGGAGAGTGAAAAGTCAGCTGTGAAGGAAAACTCCGCCGTTCCGTTTTTTTCCCCCTCCTGCTTTTGGACTTGCTTCTGCTCCCACATGAGAGGGAACACCAGTGTTTGATTGAGTGAAATCTCTCGGGACTTTTCTTCAGTGGGACAGCTCTGCGCCGCCTGGATCTTTTTTTTCTTTTTTTTTTTGGCGAGTCCTCCCGTTGCGCTCACTTAAAGTTGAGCTAACACGGTCTGCTCGGGACCATCTGTGAAGTTGCCCAGAAAGCGGAGACGATGTTTTGCCGAAATCAAACAGCGAGAGCAACCGTGGCCCGCGGCTCTGCCCTTGAAATGGAGATACGGCGAGGGAAGTTCAGAAAGAGCGTTTTCCTGGACACATCACAGGTAGACTCTGATTGTCCGCCAGTTATCACCACCGTCTCAACACACACACACACACACACACACACACACACACATGCGCCCACGCACACTGTGGGGGATTCTGTGTACAACTTTTACTGATCTCTCTCTCTCCCTCTGCAAACTTACTTATTTGGCACACTTCTAATCTTGTTCTGAAGGCATGTGAGCACGTACCCTGCTTCGCTTTGTGGGGGCTTTTAATTACGATGCGCCGGGGAGTAGCGCTGCTGCGTTCACGTCCTCAAATTAAAGCACTGAATTGCAGCATTTCCAAACTACTTTGCATTTCACTCGACTCTAAACAAAAACCAGTAATACTAATACTACAGAGACTTGAAAGCGTCTGTGGCAGTCAGTAACCTCAGTGTGCTGCGTGTTATATCTACCTCCCATGATGTTGTTAATGTGGTAACGTTTTGTTGGGATGCTTGCACCTTCAGGTGGTTATTGCATGACATAATTGTTCATTTTCAATCTATTGAAATCCATTATAGTTTGGGAATTTGTTTCTCAAGAGATTTCCACTTCTCTTGATATTTAGTTTAGACACTTTCTTTGAATAACATTGCAAAACACCAAAGCGCATGGATTTCAGCCACTTGGATGTCTTCAGGATGTGGACAGTCACCTGCAAGGGAATAGTCAAAAGAAATTTAAAAAAAAAAAAAAGGGTTGCATCCAAAAGTTGAGAACTAGGTCAGAGCCTGTGTATCCCCCTCAGCTGTTTATCACTGGATTAGAACTGGTGCTCTTCATGGATGTTTTCCTTTTCCTCTCTGCAAAGCTGCCATGTCAACATCTGCTTCATATTAGCCACTGTTTGTCGGCAGAACAGACAGGCTCAGAAGTGACTTCCAATATAACCTCTAATTATTTTTACTCATGGGCCACTTTAATACCGTTTGGATGGAATGTGCTCCCTCTGTCTGTCTCCCTTTCTCTCCCTTTCACACACACACACACACACACACACACATTTAGCTGAGCCCTGGACAGTTTGCACAGGCTCTTACTTTGGTTTCATTTTAGAGAGCTGGTGTTTGGTTATTCAGTCAGAAACATGTTCCTCTTGTAGGGATGTTTGTACCTGATAAATTTAAGCTGAACCCTACTTTTGATGTACGCAATTTTGAAATTTCAGAGAATTGTTTTGGTGATACCAAATAAGTAAAAAAGAGGGATATGTGTGTGTGGAAGAGAGCATTAGAGGGGCTCAATTGTAAGAGGATACTTAAGGAATGTTAATGGTGCAATACAACGCATGGAAAAGATAGGTTATTGATCTTCTCTCTTTTCCTTCCCCCTCTGGATCGTTCTTGCTTTTTCACCCTATCCACGTGTGTGTGTGCAAGCATACACATTGTCAGCTTATGTGAACTAGTTGTTTATAATTCATGTCACAGGAAAACACCACAAACCCGCGGGGAGCCGGGTGCACTCCGTCGTATTGATCTGCAGTCAGAGTTATGCTGATCCGGTGTCTGAGCAGCAGGGGTTTCATATATGACGCTCATAAAGGCCAACAACACATAACACCTCCTGGAGCGGCAGTAGAGTTAGTGTGGTTAAGTCTGTACGGTATCTCGGGCAGGAGTGAATGATCTCATGTGTTTTCGGGTTGATTTTCAGTCTGGCATGTGTTGATGATTGTCGACAGAGCCTCAGAGGCATCGTGATGAGGGATGAGCAGTGCAGGCCTTCACCTCTTAACTTATATACTATTAATTTATGCTTTTATTTGGCCAGTGGGGTCGGATGAGGGTTAGATGAGTAGAGAGCGTAACTGGAAAGAAGAAGGCTGCTCTTTACATATTTGTGGAAGAGACATGAAATCAAAGGCCCTGGCCAGGCATATGCCGACCCAGCACATTCATCTTTAAATCAATCTTCACCGATATTCCACCCCTAACTCATGCTGCTTTCCCTTGTTTAGTCTCTGCATTAGTTATTTATCAAGGTAAAGACTTACCTTCTTTTCACAACAACAATCATTGCTCCCTTAACTCCGTAATCTGCTCTCTTCTGGTTCTCATACAAGATTAATTTGTGTCTCTACCTTTGTTGCCAATGCTAATGATCCTCTTTCACAGACTGGGACTTTCCTCCGGCCTTGTGTGTTCAGGCTCTTTCAATGCCACTGTGGAACCAGTCTGTGGCATTTCAATGAGGCAGGCTACCTCAGAGTGAAAGCGCTCCTGCCATGGGATATCATGTGCATTTGTGCCAACATTTGAGCCTCTTATGTAAACGCGCATATGTAAAGGTGGATTGTCTGGAATTTCTGTCAGTCACTGACAAGTTATCAGGGAATGAAATACACAACGCTTAAACAGCTGATAGAGAAAAGCCTACTTTATGGCACTGAACCGAAAGTAAGTAGTGCTGGCATTGTCTCACAGTCACTGTGTGTGTGTGTGCTAATGTCCCTTTATCTGGAGGTAAATGAAGCCAAGAGCATGATTTTGACTGGTTTTAATTACAGAACTACAAAACCAGACTTTGGGGATTTTTGTGGACTATGTGTCTAATTATGGTAATCAGTTATGTAAATAAAAGATTAAAATGTTCAAAATATTGCCTGGCATCCAGTTTGACGTTCGGGCCTATTATGTCCTTGGCAAGTTATTGTTTCCATGTGACTATAATTCAAATGTCTCAGTGTTATCAAGAGAAGGCCTGACAGTTCGTCTTGCTGCTTCACATCCTCTCAGGTCCAGTGGTGCTGAATCATTCTGCTGCGTGCATATCACAAATTGACAGGGTAATATGGTCAGAGAGTGGAGGGAGAGTGAGAAAGCAAGCAAATGATTACAGGCTCATACAGCATTTGTCCAGAAATCCATTCTGCAGCCGTCCCGTCGTTCCTCCGCCTGCTGCTGCTCTCAGTGGGAGCAGAGAAGACATCTGCTTTCTACATCCCTCCTCTCTGATCCACAAGGCCACCAGTGTGTCTCTGCACTCTGCTCTGTCTCGGCCCTCGTTACGGCTCTGCTGTTTCAGCTGAAGCCACCCAGGCATGCAGTGGGAGCCCGGGCTTGTGCGGTTATTATTATGGAGGTGGTGATGGAATGTCATCTGTTTCAGTGCTCCGACTCTGCATTATGTTTAACTCAAGGATGGTCCCTACTAGTCCACACCACTGTGGCTACCACCAGCTATGCAGGGCCAGGAAGTGGCTAGATGTGTGTGTGATGACACACCCATCCACCCACACTCTCTCAGCATGCTGGACTGTATGGCAAGGTCTGGGAGTCTGCCATTTGTGTTGAGTAAAAGCTTTAATAGTCATGGGCTGCTGTGGTTTGGTTGGTTTTGGTGCTCTGCCCTTCTCCACCCTGTAGATCCACACACTCTCACTAGTAAGTATCCAAACTGAACATACTAGTGGCTTTAGTGACTTTTTGGATACTATGGGTGTTCCCTTTGCTCAGCATATATTCATCCACCCTAACAAAAGAATTTGTTGATCACGCCAGTAGTGCAGTGACGCCTCTTTAGAAGTTTGGGTAATGTGATGCCTTACTTGTTTTTTCTGCTAAACCACATGCATGCAAAAGAAGAAGTTCTTATCAGAACTTTTTTCAGCAAGAGAAACGTCTGCTCATCTTCATGTTCTGATCTCTCAGGTATGAGGAACATTTTTCAGTGGAACTGATGCATCCTGGTGTTATGACTCCTAAGTCTGAGATACCGTGAAACCGATATGTTTTCTCCAGATGCTTGGATGTATGGTTTATGGTTCACAGAGGCAGACCTTGCACTGTAAACAGCCTCATGCTCAGCAGCCTTTCACTGTGGCTCCTGCTAGTGTTTAATGTGGCCTGACAGAAAACTGTGATGAACTAAGCCTGTTTGTGGGAGCATATGTTTGCCTCTCCGCAGACACGGAGGGAGAGAGGTCACATAGATGTTGCCAGGACGACACTTTCTAGCAAAGAGGAAGCACCTTAGACCATGAACCAATTGAGGAGTGCCAAAGCTTCCCCTGAGTCTCCTTCTCAGGGTAGCTGTGTGTACCCAGAGAACAATGGGCCATCACAGCACTGCCCCTGTGCTTGGGCATGAAATGCCAGGAAAAAGGGGCTCAGAGGCTTGGGGGTTCTAAGAGCGGATGCATTTTTTGAACAGCTACAGTGTCAAAGTTGCCAAGCCTGGAGAACATGGAGTTCTATGCGAGAGTTATGATTTTTAGCCCAATTACTCCCGTGGGACTACCCAGCCCTGCTTAAATCTGTATCAACTCTAAAGTGTGTGTGTGTGTGTACCCTCAGGGCTTTCCGGCATGTCGAACACTGCAGGGGTGCAGGGGAGATGCCAGGGAAAAGTTTACCCCTTTTAAGACCCTTCTACTCAAACAAAGCTCGACCACTGGAACATTGTGCTCGGAGGCTGTCTTGGTATGCTGAGGGATATTATAACTAGCAAATGTTTAACCTTTTTTCATTACACAGGCTTTGTGTGTACATGATTGTGCCACACTGTTCCCACTCCGCCTCTGAGTGCTGGCACAAATGAAAAATTGTTTAATCTCAGTTTCTTCAAGCCATGAGTAAAATTCAGCCAAAGTCCTGCTATTGTTCCCATGACGATGACTGGACTGTTTGGCTAATACGTTTGGTGAAAGACGAAACAAAGCTTTATTCTCCAAAAGACGTGTTTAATAAAGATTCTTACTTCTTTCACTATTGAAGTCGTATACACAAATTCTTTATATTTGTATGAAGCAGGCAAGGTTGTGTTGTAGTTTATAATTTAACACAATGGATCTGTTGTTTGTTGGACATGTGTAGAGGGAATTACAGCAAGTGGAATTCATGTATCGTACTTGCTGTTAAGCAGCGAGAATCTCTTTCAGTCTCCTGTGTTCATTTTGACAGTGGGCTATCTGAACAACGGCTGCCGATCCTCCTCAACTGTAGATGTGTTCACTTGTTGTTGGGCCTCAAAAGCCTTGAAGTTCTCTTTTCTTTCCTATTTCATATGACCCACACACACATGCACGCGGCATTAGTCTCATAGTTAGCTGACGTCCTCTTCCACAGACCCAAGGACAGCTTTTTCCTTCACTGCCTTATCTTATCTAAGTCCCACTGACCAGACATGCTGGACAAAACATTTAATGGTTGGCTGAGAGAGATGGTGAAATTGTCAGCATGAAGGTAAAATTTTGTCTTAATTTGAATTTCATTCCAGGATTTTTTGGCAGTTTTTTATTCTTAGCAATAGATATTCTATTTTTACTGTCAACGTACCCTTATTTGCTGCTTTGTTGCAGTGCTCTGATGCCGCTCAGTTTCCTATTTCCAGTTCCTGATTGGTGTAAATGGATATACAAAGTAGACTGTCGAAGTGTTAAGGCCATACACTTTTTTAGGCGTAAGTGTCTTGGACTTGGAATGTGGTTGGTGGTTTGTGTCTCTATGTGGCAACTGGTGTCAGCGTGCAGTGTGACAGCTGAGGGTCTGTTGCTGATGTTGCAAGTGAGCCCCACCCAACCACAGTATAGGACTTCGCTCTGAGCAAGGCGTTAATAGAGAGAGCAAAGATAGACAACAGACATGTGTGTACACATACATACACACACAGGAAGTGAGTCACGCATTGTGTCAGTATCCAGTTCACAGATGTCTGTATTTCAGTGTATGCCTCCACATTTACAACCCTACTTACCATTCTTTGTTATGAATGAAAGCTGCTGTTTTGAACTCTTCATTAGTCATTCATGATAACACACACACACACACACACACACCCCTTCAGACAGTGACTAAGCAGCACTGTCTCCATAAGCAAGGCCTATCGCATATTCTCAGACAGAGATGGACTTTGTTCACACAGTGTGTGCTGTCTAGAGCGAGGCTGTCACTGGCAGTGACTCGGTTAACGGATAGCGATAGAGATAGATGGAGGTGGTGTAATCACTGGATGCTTTCCCACTCCCCCAGGTGGGAAACTTCCTCCATGCATCATCAAACCTGTCTCATTCAGTTACTGCCCTGGTTAGTGAGGTGGATAATGCTTTTGAATCAGAGTGACCCACAAATGCTGCCGTGCAGGTCCCATCTTGCCTCCCTGTTTTTATTGCGTTATACTGGAGAGAATATTACAATGGAAGGATTTGGGTTCAGCCCTTGTTGTAAACTAAGTTATCCCAAACAATATGAATGGCTCTGAGTCTGTGTAAAAGAGGTATAAGAGAAACTAGATTAGAGCCTAAATGATTTAATATAGTAAAACCATGAGTTGTGTCATCCAGATTAAAGATTAAAAAAATAGTGACAAGAGCAGTTCAACCGTCGGGTTTATGCCTACTTCCTGTCACGGTGAGCTTTCATGTCCTTCCACTGTTTTATACTCCCCAATCTATCAAAGTCAACGCCTCACTTCCCCAGGAGAGCCAGATTATGTGGGCCACATTACTTCTTTGAGGCTCAGGTCCCCTGATATAGCAAGGAAATTGGTCTTTTTTGCCATGTACTGTAGGGCTAACCCACTTTCCTGATCCAGATCACACAGAGGAAGTCCTCTTTTGTCTTTATCGCTAGACAGCATAGAAGATAACTGTTTGTTTTATGTCCCTTTTGTCTCTATCTATCTATTTTCATTGTTCCTCTTTGTGTAGACACCCCACCAGAGACTTTAACCATAAACTATTGAGCCCAGCACGAATAGACTGTAAAACAAAACTTGACTATCTCATGCCAAAGGTATCTTCTTCCTGTGAACATAAGACCCCCACTGCGCCTTGCTCTGTTAAACATTGACAAAAAAGATACACACACACGCACACACAGATTCCGATGTGTGGTTTCATTTACAGTCCAGGACACTTGTTGTCAGCCCCCTTTGACTTATCATAGAGGGCTCAGGACCACGAGACACTATGTTGGACAGAAATAGGTGCAAATGCTGGCATTTGTGTAACTGTTGTGCATTTGGGCTTATGAATCATAGATTTATTTTTCTTGTAAATCTAATTGGAATTATCAAAATAAAGGAGGCAGGTTTGCTGCTCTTTCACCCTCCACAGAGCAGATACATTATGGGTTTTGCTACATTTTGTGAAAAAAGGCAGTGAAAAAAGTAACTTTGCTCTTTGTTTAGCCTTTAACCTCAACAAGGACAAGTCATTAACCTTCAATTCCACACGTACATCAAAGCTGAAGAATATGGGGCACGTCTATGTCAGCCTTCTATGCTTCTTCTCTTCTCCTGCTTTTTTTTCTCTCATGTTCTTTTTTTTCTGGACAAAGAGGCTCTTTATCCATTGCTCCTATCCATCAAGTAAGTACCTGACTTTCTCGCGAATTAGATGGAGAAAGCACCTCTCTTTCATACTGAGGAATGTTTAGGTGTATGAGTGTGTGTGTGTGTGTGTGTGTGTGTGTGGTGGGTAGGTAGGTGTGCTGTGCATACCTGTTCCTGCACTGACTTGGACTATTGTTTTCATTTTGTGCTCACTGAGTTCCAAAGTGATGACTTCAGGTGAAGTCACCTGCATGCCTGCTGTAAACTCTGCGTAACAACTAGCAACAGCAGCAAGCGTTTAGTTGATTGATGTGGTTATTGTATTGCAGTTCTGTCCTCATATTGTAATAAAATACTCTTCATATCAAATAATTTGTTGCTGCATTGAGTCTAAAGTCAAATCTGTATCTTCAGATTTATGCAGGAGATGACTGGATGCATGTGGGCAAAGGGGCACAACCACCAATGATGTTGCTCTCGGCTTTGATGATGCGGAGCAGGTGTTTGACTTTATGAGAGCAGATGGGTCTATTATGCATGTCTGCCTCCCCTGCATGCTGCATAGTGCACTAGTCCTTGCCAGCATGCCTGTGTTTTAATTTGTTTGTTTACTAGGCCCCAGTGGCAGACGGTGTGGTGTCAGATCTTGTTGTATCGTTGTGTTGTTCCTGCTGTCTCAGCAATTATTTTTATCGTGTCTGTTGCCAGTTCCCCATTATTGCCTATGTCAAGAAAAAGCAAGTGATCAACCTGTCGGGATGTTCAGTCAGGTGGATTTGGACGCTTAATCACCCATACTGAAGTTGTAAATGATACTGTGGCTGCCTCTATGGGCATACCGTGTAATATAAAGTGGAGACAAATTAAACTTCTGTGGAAAACGACTTAAATGTTGAAGTAACGACCATATTACCAAAAACCTTTATAATAGGTGGGTCAGGTTGAATGCCACTGAACACCATTTGTCAGCACGGAGCTCTGGTAGCTCGAGACAAATCATCAAATTATGTGCATCACTTAAAAAAGGCTGTAAAATGTATATTTGATGTGTTTAATGTGAGACAGACAAAAAGTACAAGAGGAAATGAAGAAAGAAAAGTAGATGGCAATCGGCAGGCACCCAGTTTGGAGAAGCAGTTTAAATGTATGCGATATCTAGAATATTTTCACCTCTTTACTTTGCATCAGACTCTCTCTCTGTCTTCACACTTTTTTTAAAGCTTCCCTTTCAAACGGTATTTCACAGTTGGTATGTAATATACAGTATGTACATAGCACAATACACACACTTTGTCATATATACAACATGTACTTTGCTTTCAAAATTCAGCACTGTACTGTGTCTTTGTACTCTTGAGTAAGCGCTCTTCAGGGGGATCCCCCTGAAGTTGCGACTAGTCAGCCAGATGAGAAAACCAGCTGACTAAGGGAAGTTTGTGGCTGATGATTTAAATCAAGTCATTTTTCAGCCAGGTACAAAACACAAGTCAAAACTGTGTTCTCGAAAGCAAAACAACTGAAATAACACTAATAAACAGTGTTATTAAATGCAAAATAATCACTAAATGCCAATTCCAAAACATGTAGGTTAGAATCTGTAACCTTTAAAGATGTTCTGCATGTCCGTTGAGCTTCTACGCAGATGTTTAGATTTTTATGTTGTTCCTGCTCTTGTTTCTTTTATGTTGTGTTTGCATTTGTGGCTGCTGTTTTAGATTTTACTCAGACAGACTTTTACTTATAACAGCAGCCTCATGGTGTGAGCGCTATAAAAAATATTTGTTATGGTCTGGCAGAAGTGACCTCACGGCAAATAAAAGTGCACAATTTCATCTTTGTTTGTTTTTTAAGGCTGGCTATTTATATATGGAACAATGAGGTTTGTCCCGTCTCCCTTTGTCTCTGTCTTTCTCTTCACTGCTCTCTCTCTCATGTCTGTGAAGCTCATCTTCATCATGTCTGCTTTAACTCAGAAAGTAACACAAGTGCGTCTGTCTCAGTCTCTGCTCAATAGAATTGTTCAGGTTTAACCAATTGTTACGACACACATCTCATCCTAATGTGTTCTCATAATTATTAATATGATTAAGTACTGTGCAGGTTACCTGACTGTTGCATTGTGTTTCACATGCTGACACATCTTGCTGTGTTGCTGTTTGTGCTCTGCAGAGGGAGCTATTGCTCCATTTCAGACTCTGCAGCAGCCGCGATGAACAGGGTTACGCTCTTTTCTTATTCACCTTTCCTTTACAGATTTGACATTCACTTCATATCGACCTCGCAACCATTAATAGTGATTTAAGAATGACATCCACATTTTTAAATGTTAAATAAATTGCCTCCGTGTACATTTCCCCTTAAATCCATGAGTATCTTGCTCTGATATTGCACAGCCTGCACCCCTGAGGTTAGAGATCAATGGAGATGAATTGCCTAACGAGTAAGTTTCCCTTTCACTGAGCTGCCCGCTTCTTCAGAGTGATGAGATGCTGCAGTCTCCTGTGACTGGCTGAGGTTCCTGAGAGTCAGCAGTGATTCTGGGAAGCAGCCAGCGTGCTGTGCTTACTCCTGACATGCAGTCTCCATAGGTGTTTGTGTGTCTGTGTATGAGTAAGTACATGAGCCTGTTTTTCCCTCTGAGCTAACGGTGCAATGGGTCATGCTGAGAAATAAGATGGCTCCTCAAAGTAGGTACTAAAAAACCCTGCTGATATTGCTGTGCCATGTGTGATGCGGCAGGCTACTCCGCCAGCTTTTCTGAACTAATCCGACCGTAACGCATATAACCGACTGTGACACATACATCCTTTTCCTCAGCTGCATGATTTGTGGGTCCATGCGCGACATTTCATTTACAGCATTACTCATGTTTTCATCATCATGGATACAGAGTGGAACGTTCTCTACAACATGTATCATCACAACATACCCTGCATCTAATCATAAAGAAGAGGTTGGATCACTCAGACATTACAGACAGAAACTGATGCGCCTAATAACAAGGTAGACCGTTGATGAGATTTACAATGCCATTACTCAGTCTCTGTGTCTGAGTTATGACTGTGTGGCTGTCAGCGCAGGTTTTTCATGCTCTATAACTGAGAACTGACCTCCAGGGGGATTTCTCTTATGATACGTCTGGTTTCACAGCTCGTCACACGCTGCTGTCATCAAGCAGAACAGATGTGACCCAGTACCTGCCATAACACAGCCGTGTAATTGAAGGCCTGTGATATTCAAATCTGCTGAGGCTGACTTTTTTTAGTAGACTGACTCTTGAGCTACTTCTGCTCGCGTGTGTCTTTTCCAATGATGATGAGAACGTATTCCTCTCCTTTAACTGTGCGCTAGTATCATTTTATCAAAAACTGCAGACCTTTGTGAATATCTGTGATGCATATTTTACAGGAGCAGATTTGCGACCTGGCGCTTTGGCAGATCCCATTGTCCATGTGTGACTATAAATTCCTTTTTCTCTCTTTGCCCTTGTGTAATCAACTGTCTGCGAGTGTAGAAAATACACAAGGAAAAAGCTCTGTAATAAGTCAGTCTCATTTTACTTTTTGGTAGACCAAATTGTGTGAAACTACAGAGAGCAGGAGGACATTTGCCTGTCAGGCCATAATCAGTCAGACAAACCACGATCATTTATTGTGTGTGTGTGTATGTACTATCTTCACATGGTCCCCAGAGTGTTTGTTTATGTCTCTTTATGCCTGGGTGTGTATTTGTGTATGCAAGTGTGGGTTTGTGTCTGTGTACGACTGTCTCAGTCGGTGAGTGAGTGTCATGGTGTGGGTGGGGCTCAGTTTTCAGGCTGGGTCTAGATGACAGTCGGGGTTCTTTGTTGTGGTTTGGGGCCCGGTTGGCTTGGGGCCGTCTCCTGTTACCCTGCCCTGCTCTGCTGCCACACTGTGTGTTAAACTGAATACAGCTTTAACCTTTAGCACAGACTCTACAGTTGTGAAGATAAAAGGTGGGGCTGCTATCTGAGGCGATAAGATTGCATGCTGATTAGAAGCTGAAATTGACATTTATATGATAATCATCAGTGCGTTTGTTTTCTTTACACTTTCCAGAGTATCGTAGGGATCTTGTCAGGGTTCTTTTCCGTCAGAACACAGTGCATACTGTGCATCCTGAAGCACATGGAGTGTGGTATTTAGGAATAATTGTGATGTATTACAACAAGGGCCTTATTTTCAGAACTTTTGATTTAATCTTATCGGTGAGATCCACAAACACAGCATCATCATAAAGAATACTAATTGGCAAACTTACTTAATGAAGGAAAATAGTAAAATGATTGCGAAAACTGTTCAAGAGGGTTACTACCGCCAAATGTCATTACTAACATTCACTTTTGGTTTTGCCTCCAATAAAGTGGTTGAGATGATCCCCTTTGTGTTTCAAGGTGAGTCAGCGAGTACTTCAATGAGTAAGACATTATAGCCCATTGAAAATGATGGCCAACACTATAAATAGAATGGTGAGAATTATTTCTTCAAACTACTACTCTTAGACTTATAGTTTATTTCAACACACAAATTGCATGGCGTCCACTTATCTTGTTGTAGCCTTTCGTTCAGTTCTCACTTCGCTGCCCAAAACATTTAGCTGTTTGACCCACAACTAATGTTTTGAAAAATGAAAATTACATTTTGTCTGTAATATTTCTTTGGTGCAGCCAAAGTGACTCACAGCTCTGACTCCAGCATGTTTCCTCCAGCTGATAAAGTGTATGGACAGGAAGTTTTCCATATTCCTCCACACATCCGTTCAGAAAAAAGAACTGCACCGGCTATTGTCTTGAAAGCAGTCCAACCCCCTCACAACCTATCATGCAAGGGTCAGTGTTTGTGTGTGTTTTGGAGAAGGGATTTTATCCAAATTTTCTAATCTTTTTATGGAACAAGTGATTCCTGTTGGTTTTCTGTTTACCTAATCCTGCCTGTTTTGATTAAACCTCGGAGTTAGTGTTGGATTAACTGATTGTGTAATATATTTATTTCATTCCTCAGCTAATTAGCACATCTGGCCCTGCTACAGTCAGACCAAACCTTCAGACACAAGCTGCTAATCCACCATCTCATCAGTAGTTAATCACCATTTAGCATAGCAAAATCCCAGTCAGTCCTAAAGCTGTCAGGTCTCTGCGCTAATCTACTGTCTCTGAATACCTGAGTTCACCTCATCCCCAGTGGCTCCTGGCCAAGAAGCAGTGATGCTCTGTGTTTGAGCTAGTCACCCGCCCTCCTACCTGCCTGCCACCGTGCCCTGTCATTGAGATAATAGCTGTTTTCCATCTGGTTTTGTTCAGCTTCTAGGCTTTTGTCATAAGGTGTCAGTCTTTGTGTTTTACTGCAGGGAGATTTACCTGCAGCATGTTCTGCTTCAAGGAACTGCTGCTGGCATAATAGAGAGACTGAAGAAAGTCTAAATGGATTAAGTGACGTTGGGATAATAAATTGTTGTCCTGCTGCTTGTTCAGTCTGTAAAAAACGTCCACATCTATCAATGTAAAAGTGAGATTAACTTGGAGAAAAACAGTATGACTTCATTAAAGGAGGTAATGATAATAAACTTTATTTATACAGCAGGTAAGGCCGTTTTAACACAATTTAGCAATTCAGTACAGTACCCTTGTAAGTCCTTGAGTACTTGTTAAGTGAATATTTTTCCAGTTCAGCAGCATAACAGATCAACCTTCAGAAGGGACTGACTGGATATGAATTCACACATGGTGAACTGTGAAATGAGTGCACAGTCCCCGAATGTTTTGTGAGCACCCATAACCTTCCCTCTGTGCATTCACTTCAACTATTTCTCTTTCCACCTCAAGAACAATAAATCTCTTCTCTTACTGTGTGTATGTTGGTGTCTGCAACAGATTAGCCGGGTGATTTAAGCTCTCAAGGGTGGAGGCTTTTCTTGGGGAAATGACCCGGGCCTGCTACTGGCACCCTTGGCTCCTCTCCTCCTCTCCTCTTAGGTGAAAGGGCTTTTACAGCTCCTTTGTTTTCACTGTTTGCCTGTGTGAAAGAGTTTAGAGGTGCTTCACAGTGATGGAGCGCCACATGGGCATGTGTGTGTGTGGAGAGCAGAGATCCCAAAAGCCATGTCAAAGTAACATGTATCAAAGTGTAACTTTCCCAAAAGGAGAGATTTTCTTCCTTAAGATGATCACCCGAAATCAGAGACCCTCTGACATCCACCCCGGTCCACTCCCCAGCGTTGGTGTGGGTGAATACCAGAAGAATGTGTGTGTTTTAATTAACGTGGCTCAGTGAGCAGCGCGCAATATGACGCCGGTTTCCCGTTGAGGGGTCTGCTTGTGTTTTGCGCAGCTTGGTCTCACCCACGCCACAAGGAAGGACACATTATGCACAACACACGCACGTGTTCTCCCTCTCTCTCTCTCCCTCACACACACACACACACACACACACACACTCACACACAGCTGTATTACGTCTAGGCACACTAGAGAGGAGAACAGGATGAATGTGTGGGTCTCTTTGCTCTCACTTGTCGTGTATGTTCTGAAGAGCAAAGGCAGAGACCACTTTTCCCAAAGGACAGAGGCGGAACCATCAGTACAATTTGTGGCTTAAAGTCACATGGAGTAAACTTTGGGATTCTCTTGTTTTGAGGACAGAGGAAACCGGCCACCAGGCAGCTGGAGTGATGAGAAAGGAGACTGCTTTGCCCTGGAACATGATTTTTAAATGTTAGGGTTTTTTTTTCAAATTGGGGAAATATTCCTTCCTTAAAAAAAACATTCCCATATTTTTCTTCCACCTAACGCTGAATGTGAAGCTGACGTGTCTTTTGGGAGCCGATATTTTTGTTGGACGTGGTAAGAATTACCAGGAGAGACTTGAATTAATATTTAAAAGCTTAAGTGATAAAAGATTGAGACTATCTGTGACACTTGGGATCTGCGTTATGAAATATACATTTGAATTTTCCAAATGCCTCTGACCCTGTGACTTACTACGGCACATATTTCCTTCCAACATCTTCTCTTTCAGTGTCAAATTTTTTAACAACAGCACAGACATGCATCTGGATAAATCTTTTTTTGTTTTGGAAACTTAAAAATAATGCAGTTTCACATCAGTGTCTTGTTTAAATGCATCACACTTTGACTTTTTGGAATCAGCTTAATGTTAGATCACATCTCTGGTTGTTCATTTTCACTTTAGCCAGCTGACACGGTTATAAGTTCTCCATTTATCATCAAGCCAGTAAAAAGAACAAAGCTCCCCACCCCGCTATGGTTGTGTGGCGGTGTGATATTTGCTATTTGTTTGTTTAAAAGGGCGTGGTGGCTGCTACTGTAATCTCTCCCTCTCCTTCCCCTCTTTCTTCTTTTTTTAAAGTTCATTACCATCACCAGAGGCGCGTCGTAGGGGTTAATTTAGCGCCGAGTTGTGGAGCGCCAGGGCGCACACAGTGGACTAGTTGTGCCGATCACTCCCGCAGAGGCGATGCCCTTTTGTGGAGAGGTCTCTTGTCACACAGAGGACAGACGGCATTCACAATTGGGACACTGGGACACAAAGAGAAGAACTGCATTTTAAAAGGCTCCATTCTTTCCCCCTCTACCGCTGGGTGTTGACTGTGGGTGTTTGAGAGGAGCTTTGTTGCGCGGAGAAAAGTAGAGAAGAAGAATACGCGCCGTGAACGGGTTGGGGGATTTTTTTTTATGGACAGGGTTACTACAGTGCAGCCGATGGTGTCATCCACATCACCTCTGCCTGTTTTCCCGGAGTAACTAGTCTTGTTTTGGATGAGGAGCGGAACTTTTACGCAGTGTTTTACGCACCGATTGTGCGCGTCACGACTGAACAGGACACTGTCATAATGAACTTTCTCTCTCTGGTACCTGCGGGGCAGCGCTTTGGCCTGGATACTTAACTTCGAGAAGAAGTCATTTTGTGGATATCTGCCTCAAGGATGCCAGTTGATAAATTCGCAAACATGGAGGAAAAACTGTGGATATTGGAGGACCTCAATATGATGTACATCCGTCAGATCGCACTCAGTTTACAGGTAAAAGTTGATTTCAAATGTTCAGTTGACCGTCCCTTGCACGTGTGACCCTCTGCACGTGTTTTTCGGGCTCTTTGTGCGCGGTTGTCACCAGTTTTCACGCAGTCTGAAAATTGTGGGGTGTGTTGGTGTGAGAAGTGTGTGTGATCCTGTCTCGGACTGTTCTCCTCTCTTTTCTTTATTTACTGGCTGTAAACCCTGGACACAAGGCTCACTAATGACTTAAACCTTTTCTTCAGACTCCCTCCGAAAAGTATAGTACATCACTGTGTTAGCTGACCGGGTCTGCAGCTGTGCCTCAGCGTGTTGTAAAGTTTACAGAGGGGTTGGTTGAAGAATCCTTTCTATGTGACAAACAAGCCTGGTGTGGTCTCCCCTTTTGCAGATGGCAAAGCCCTCACTGACAGCAAACAGAAAACAACACTGCATGCCATCCATCTCTCCCTCTCTGTGTCTCCCACCCTGTCTCACCCCTCTCCAGCTGGGGTTCACACACAGTCCACAGCTGCACATATGGGCCTCATAAGTCCCTATGGGAGTGTGTGTGTGAGTGTGTGCTAGTATTGTGTTCTGGGAAAGTCAAATTATACAACATGACTGAGGTTTATCATTATTGTAACCAACTTTTTTGCACGTCTCCCCAATTCATTAACTGTTTCTTTCTCACTAGAGTTGAAAGGAGGAGGGGACACATGGCCATTGGAAATGGTGCAGGAATTTCAATGGGAAATTCTAAAATACTTTACGAAAACATATAGTGTGCAGCTGTATAGAGGATTTCTTTCTCGCAAAATGGAATCCGATCCAAAAAGCCTTCAGCTGTTTGAGGGTCTGTAAGAGAGGTGATATCACTCACTGGTGTGTTGTACCTGCTAGCAGTCTGGCATCGTTTTGGGGTGTTGTGTGAGGTGTTTCTTTGTTTATCTACCGGCGCCAAGTGCCATGGAGCGTGCCAGGTGGCTTTTTATCACATAAGAGATACATTTCTATGAAATACTACACTCCTGCCAACATCAGCTTGTGTGAAGCCTAGTCTGCTCCCCTTATAGTATGGTTCCCTAAATGTTGAGCTGCCTATCAAACTCTCTTTAAACTCTAGAACCAAGGGTACAGTGTTATAGGGATTTTCCTCAGGCTTTTATAGCGCATGTCACCTGAAATGCAAACCAGTTATCACAAGATCTTCGCACCAACAAGTTGATCGGGTACTAATCAGCCTTTTAGTTCCTGTCACAGAGCCTCCTTTGATCAAGAAACTTGTTTACAGCTTGGGTATAGGCTGAGGAGCGGTACTTGTGCCTGAATATTGAATCTAGAGCATTATGGTGGAATGTAGATAACAGACATGTCTCACTGAAGATCTTTGTGCATTTAAGCATTTTGTTTCCTCGGTTCCAGTTTTATTTCTGTAAATGCAATTGCAAGGGTTGGAATGTGTAATAATAACAAGATGATGCGCCCCCTTTTAGCCCTGTGGGAAATCTCTCTTGTCTCTTCACAGGGGTTCAGAGGGCATGGTCAGCTGCAGAGAGGCTTTACTCTGCAATAACCCAGCGACAATTTCAGTTTGTTGTTTGTGAAGTCGGGCTCATCTTCAACTATTTTTGCTGGTAAACACGCACTTGTTTGCTCACTGACTCAGTCGCACTCTCTTCCCCACCCTCCCCCCATGTCTCCTCAGCCTGGGTGGGTTTATGAGACAGAGATTCTTTGTATGTTGCTGAGCCGCCCAGCCCACAGTCTAACTGTAATTTTAGTTTGCTATGGATGTTTTTTTTGCTTCAGGGTCTTTCATAAGCGTCCTATTGGGACATCACAACTCGCAGACAGTTATTACACTGTAAACCTTTTTCTCCCCCTTTTGTTTTTCCCTGCGGTGACACATATGTGAAAGCCACTCCTAATGCACACACTGATACATTTGTAACATATACACAGAGGTACACCTTGTTTGTTTCTGTTTTTCCACAGTTGTAATCTGGGAAGATACAAGTGTCTGTCCACTTTTAAAAGTAAATTAAAAAGTGAAAAGACACTTGCATGCATGTCCTGGGGTCGCAGCATTCCTCAGGCATGTATAATTGCTGTGTCAGTAGGGGAGAGAGAGCAGCCATTGTGTTATTCTCAAGCTCAGTAGGAAGTAACTTTTCTGCTCTTCAGGTTTTAACAAGTCCGTTATAATAGGAATGCTTCACTCTTGGCTCCAAGTGGCTGTTTTCCTTCTTCTTTCCCTCCACTCTTCTGAGGTCCAGAGGACAGCCTCTGCAGTGATTTTTCTTTAATCACATGTGAGGGGTAAAAAGCATTTAGTCCACAGAATACAGGATTCCCCTCAGAAGTGAGATGGCTGATGGGAAACAGGAAATGGTCTTGTGTAATTACGGTTTCCCACCGGAAGCGACAACATGATGTCAATGAATCTGCTGCCATCAGGAGACACATACATAGAATTTCCTGTCACCACAGACCCGGATACACACCCGGAAATTTCTTTTATTTATTTATTTGCTTTGTGTTTAATGTCCCCCTGTCCTCTGCTCCAATCCTGGTTTCCAGGCGTCTTCACCTTCTCTGGCTCTGTCCCCCTGATCTGTCCCCTTCTCCCCATCGATGGCTTGAGGGCCGTAGATGGACACTGTCTGCCTGGTCTAATTTTAGCCTGCAGACTGGCCTTGAATACACGGATCGTGGCTTGGCGAGAGTTAAATGTGGACATTTGTTGAAGGGTTTCTGAGGTCATTCAGTTTTTCCCCAAGTTATAAAAGTAGGATTTGTCTGGAATATTTCATTCTGTAAGTCTGTCATTGTTTGGGAGAGTACAATACTTTGTCTGTGCGTGACTGTGTATGTGTGCTGACCTCACTGGGTGAGAGTAGCCCTGCTGTACTCAGAGGGGGTGCAGCTTGGGACATTAAGCTGCTACAGCTCTGGTTGCCACTGATCATACCAGGGATATCATCTGATGAAGGATTAAAGAGACTCCCTTTTGGGTTCTGCTGCTCTTCTGCTGTTGTTGTGTTTGTTGAGGTGTTAGAACCCAGAAATGACAGATCACTAAGCTGTTTGTGAAGCTGCATGAAAACGTGTTATAGAGAAATGCTGAAATCGTCAGTTTTTTTTTTTTCTGAAAAAAGTTCACCTGTTGAATCTATAATTTTTGTTTACTTGTAGTGCTAACAGTAAGTTCAAAGCTAATTCTCATTCCCATTCTATAGTAATCCTGCTGATAAATTACAGCTTTCATTTTAACATTCATCAGCAAGTTCTATAGAAATCCCTAACTAAAAAGAGACTGACACGTTGGCTCTTGTTGCAGTCGTGGAAGCTCAACTTCTGACCCTTGTTGACGATGAGCTCGCGTGGGCGTCAGGTGGGAGTTTCTTGCTGCCTCACCCTGGACTCGTATTTGACCTCTCACACGCTCCCAAACCCTAAACTTAGCTGCGGCCATGCCTCAGATAGTTCTGCAGCTTCTAGAACCACAGGCAGGCCTTAAATGTCCTTTGGCTGTTACTCATGCAGCCTCATCTGATCTCAGATCACTGGTCAAGCTGCCTTGACTGTTTGATGAGTGGGACTTATCAGTAGTTAGTCTGTCTGCTCCCGATCAATGCAACCTCTGTTTTTTTTTTTACAGAAACTGCACTGCTGTAATTTGAAATAGTTTTTCTGCACAATTCACGGTATCGACACTGGCAACACATATTTATCCCCCAGAGATCTTGTGCTTTCTAAATGTAGGAGGTGTTGGAGGGCGACGGCCAAATTGACAGCAGTTAATCCCGCCTGCAGTGGGACAGTACACCAGTACCTTCTTGTGCACCCACGCTAGAATGATGAATCTCAACCTTGATGATGAAGCAAAAGTTAATCTCATTTATACTGTGACAGCAAAACAACTAAACGGGTTTAGCTTCCATCCCCTGACTTACCTGGGCCTAGACTCATAGCTGCATTTAATTTGATCTTAATGGAATGATAAATTCATCCTTTTTAGCGTTGGAGCTCGTATCAGTAAGCAGTTGAAATCCGCGGGTGAGTGTGTGTTTGTTCAGCTGTTGTTAGTTCAACTTCAGAGGTTGTTTAGGTAGCCTAAGTTAGACCAGAGCTGCTTGCTTCAGTGGAAGGTGTGCTAAAGCTAACAGCGGTCGCTCTCCTGTGATACAAGATACACAGTCATATCTGAGCCAAAATACATTCCTTCACAACGGACCACTTCATCGCACACTGCTCCCTGCTGAGCTTGTCTGTGTGCTTCTTAATGTGTGTGTGTGTGTGAGTAAATATTTGCAAAAAGTAATAAACCAATACTTAAAGCCATATAATCAAGCAGAGTGCTTTGATTCAATTAGGGACACCAGGCTTATCACCTTGTATTTCATTGTGAATGTCAGTTTTTTTTTGATGGGCTTTTAACATTTGTTTTGAATTAGATGTATGAGTTTCCTACAGTTGTGCAACTGTCTGGAAGCAGCCAGGTTTATTCACTTGCAAGTGTTATGTGCATGGCATTCAGTCTGTTTGCTGTGTGTGTGTGTGTGTGTGTGTGTGTGTATTTTTTTAAGTGTGTTTTTGGCATCTGAGCCATGGATAGCTACAGTGGGTTCCAGTTCTTCCAGTGCTGTATGCCAGAGTCAGGCACGGTGTGTGTGTGTGTGTGTGTGAGGTAGAGGAGAAAGAGAGCTTTGTATCACATAACACACACCCATCACTCCCTACCAATCCCTCCTATCCCTCTTGGAACCACTAGCTCCTAACCATCAGCCATCTCTTCCAAGCCGTCCTCTCTCCCTGCCAGCCTCAAGTCTACCGACTCAAAACCATCTGGCTCCCCATCTCACCTCTGCACCCCAGGGACTTCACCACAGTGCTATATCCCCCCTGCACCTCAGTCCTCGGCCCAGCCATCGCCCTTACAGCGGTTAGGAGGAGCGGCACAGGTCTGAATAGGTGCTCTGTGTGAGCAGGAACCAGTTAGATGCTGTGGCCTGAGCCAGCTTCCTTTGAAAAACAGCAGGCGTGAGCCAGGAGAGCGAGAAGGAGAAAACACTAAGCCAAACGCAGAGGTGGTGTTATTGGAACGTCGACCTGACTCCATGTACCTTCCCAGCCCCTGTCTTTTTGTCAGTCACTTCCCTGTCTGTGCTATCACTGCCTGAATCTATTTGATAATTTCACTCCGCTGTTCTCCTATCTCTCTGCCTCTATCTCCGCTTTTGGTCCTTCTCCACTCTCTTTTATCTCACCCTTCATTATCATCTTTATTTAATCCTCCTTTCCCACTCGTTCTGCTTTCACCTGCACACGCACAAAGGTACTTTGGTTCCAGCAGTTTAAGGATTTTTTTTTTGCAGCTGCAAAGAAAATTGGAGCCACTTAATCTGCTTGAACTGTGACTACAGGCATTATTCAAATCAGCACAGGCAGGATTTGAAACTATGTTTGACTTATTGTGTCAACAGCTCACAAGTAACTGTTTTCAAGTGGCGATATGAAAAATGTTGTATGCCTTTGTAAAATGTATAATTAAGAACATCTGAACCTGCTCTGGGGATGCTGCTGGTGGCGCAGGCTGTTAAATCAGATGGTGGTCTTTGTGTCTTTGTGTGCAAACACTCGTTGTGTTAAAAAGAGCATTTGGTAATGTGTTTAATTGAGCAAGTAGCTGTTGCTTTTGTGTTTGTCCATATGGATACAATTGTGCAAGTTAATTGTTCATGCAGTGGCTTTATTGATATGTGTCTTTGATGAGGTATGTTTACACTATGCGGGGGAGTTTTAAGTGTGCATGAATAAATGAAGTCTATTTCTGTATGTTTATCTCTCTCTCTCTGATCTCTGATCTCTTGACACTGTAACTATGCAAACTGAGTGCGCTGGAACAGTGGGTAAGTGGAGTACGAAGCATTAAAACCAGCATTAAAACAATGCATTCCCTAGCGAACATTCCCCTGATGCTGGACTGCACCATTGCATCACCAGCATCCTTGTGACCCTAGAGATTGTGTCTTTTGGGGCAGCATGTGTGTGGTGTGTGTTGAAGCAGGAAGCCAAAATGTCTAATTGAATCACTGCACACTGCAGGATTCTTGGCCACTAAGTTGCTGCATTCGTTTGTGTGTGTGTGTGTGTGTATGTGTGTGTGTTTGGCAGATGGAACAACTCCGTCAGCATTTGGAGGGCTGCCGTCTGACCATCTGAGAGTCCATTCTGCTATTATCAAGGACAAGAAAGGAATACTTCTTTCTTTCATTTATGATCTAATGAGGAGTTGTGATCGTCTCATTCTCCATAATTCACAGCATTTCTGTAAGAGACCCGATAATATCACACAAACAGCCAAAACTTGCAAGCTGAGCAGATGAGGTTTTATTATCACTGCAACAAGAGTAAGGCCACACTAGCTTGAGTTTTATGTGACGTCTGTGATTGGATGCCTTGGCTTGAGAAGACTGATTGCTGTGCTGTTAAGGAAACCCTAAATGCCGAAGGCGAACTGTCACAGGGGAATTCCAGGGTTTGGAGGCGGGTCAGCGGGGGCTTAAGGCTGAGGTAGATCTTAGGGCCAAGGCCGCTGAAAGGGGCCTCTTGTTGTGGTACGAGCCGAGGTGTTGATAGGCATGGCTGAGCTGTTCCCCCCCTCCCCCCCCAAAAAAAAAACAGCCTCTCTGTCCCACCATGATGAGATCAGTGGAACAAACTCTCCAGCTGGATGATGTCATGCTTGGTACTTGGGGTCAAAAGCTCAGGGTCACAAGATGTGAAGATGGGACTCTGTGTGTGTGTGTGTGTGTGTGTGTGGGAGGGGTGTGTATGATATCCTGAGAGAGTGTTGTGTTGGTATGATAGTCTCCTTTCTACTGTCTCCTTGCATAAACAAACAAACACTTAAGCACACACCTCCTGACTCCATGTGTCCTCCTTTGCCCCCGCCATTAGTGAAGCTATTAAAAAAAGCTAGAGCCTCCTCAGGTTGTCAGACTTGAAGGGTGACCATACGTTAGTATATGTGTTTCTAATCTTGTCATCATTAGGAGATGAAAAGGTTAATCCATCTTATCTTCATCTTGCCGGCCTAAAGAACTGGACAGGGCTTCCAATTGGTTCTGGGGAGAAGTGTGGCTCAATATGATTGGCTGAGACAGACAGCAAGCTGGAGTAAAGACCCCTATTAACCTCTATTACACCGAGCTCCTCTCACACACTGTGTCATGTGTCAGTATGTCACTGGACGCAGGCTGGCTGTTATGCAACCACACGTGTAAGTTTATTGAGGCACTATTTTGGACCTGCATAAAAAGCGCGCACACAGCTCCCGTCCTCACAGATGGCAACCGCAGCTGTCACTGTGAGATCCAAGAAGATTGATGCTCAGTATATATAGCTTTGAATATGATCGCTGTTGATTTAACCTGCATAATACTAAGGTATGGTTTGCAATAGCTATGCATCACTGATGACATAAGTGTCTCATGATGTTTGTTAGGATTCTCATGTTGCAGATGTTGATACTGTTGTTGTGATATGGATGTCAGTGTTTGCAGTTTTGTAACTGCAGTAGATGGTACACACACACACACACACACACTGAATCAATCAGTCTGTTTGTTTAGTGTGAGGCTCTAGTTCACTCCCATCATATTTGAAGTTAGACAACTGAAACCTGAAGGCAGGCCTCTACATGTTTTGTGGTCCTTGCGTAAGACAAAACCATGACAGACTCATCAATAGGCTCAACAATACGGAAACAGTTTCTTAGACACGAGGCACAGCGTAAAGGAGGGGAGTGAGCGACGCCGTGTCAGTGTCTCCAGATGGTGCCATGCCCTCTCATGGCCAATAGGGGGCTGATGAGCTTCCCAACTTGAATAAATACTGTAAGTGGGTAAATAGTTTTCTCCTTCCATGTCTCATCTAAAAACAAGAGATCCTGTTGAAATACAAATGATGACAGGTAGAAAATAAAGAGGTAACAGATAATGTATGGATGCATACTGTAGTATGGCTGCACAACTGAATAAAATTGGGTTTGTTAGAATAGTGGTTAATAATGATATTTAATTCCCATACAGTTGATGTACTAAGCCTAATTTTTGGCCTGTAAATTGAAATACAGATTGTTAAAACAGTATGTTTTTAGTAATTTACAGTTATGCAGACTACAGTATGCCATACAGTAATCCACATGTACTGCATCATTTAGCCAAATAATTGCAATGATTGCCAGTGTGCCAACATAAACGAAATAGTGGTCTGAAAAATTGGTGGTGACAGGAAGAGAAAGGTATCACACTGTACATTTACTCTATTGCACCTTGCAATAAAGCAACTGAAGCTTATCCATGTGCGTCGGTGCTTCCTTTGGGTCAGTTTATGTGAAATTACCCAGAGACCTTTTGTTCAAACAAAGAGCTGTGCTAAAAATGGGTAGAATATGTGAAAGAGAAACGCAGGCTCGTCAATCAACTGCTACCATCAAAACAAGCACCAGATTGAAATCTGCTCAGACCTGAAATGTGAATTTTCATTTGCTTGTTTACTGTGCAATTACTCCTCCGGGGCACGATAGGAATTAAAGATTTCATTCTTATTCAAGCTTGTGAAAAGATTACAAATTAAACAGAAATGGCGTAGAGAGATGTTCTATAATTAGACACACGGCTAGAACAGGCTCTGCTATCTACAGTAGGAAGGAAGGGATGTTGAGGACGTACAGTAGCAGCAGAGAGGAAGAGAAATGCTTGTTTGGGAGAAACACCCCTGTCAGAGAGTCAATAGGAAGTGAGCGAGTCTCGGAGGGAGAGGGCTGCGTAGGTTAGTCTGACTGGAGGAATGTCCTCTCATCCTGTGAAATGCAGTGTAATGACACTGGCAGCGATGCTATCATTCATTCAGCTGGCCCCACTGACTCATTCAGAATGGGAAACTGAGGCTGACCGTGCAACCGTTATCTTATCCTGTATCTACATCCCTTGATTATCCTCTCAGCTTCTCTTTGTGTTGTCTGTCCAGTGTATTCTTATTAACATGGAGAGTTTGCGCCACCACTGTTTCGTCTTTGTATATTGTGCATAACTATTAGTGTTGTCACCCACATGTGGTGTTCCCTGGACGCTGCAGTGAACTGTGAGTGCATTTGTCTCAGACAGCACTTCTCTGGCTGGCACAGCCACTTGCTGATGAAGCCTTAATCTGATTAACTGAAGGATATTTACAGCTCTAAGTCCTGAGTTATCGAGGCTCATCTTGTTTTTGTTGCACACGTCTACTCACACAGAGAGATGAGCAAAGAGAGAGAGAGAGAGAGGGGGGAAAGAGAAGGAGAGGGTTTGAAGGCTAATGCTAAATACTGTATGACTTTGTTGACATTCTTGTTGGTGTTTGATGCTTTTGTCGTCTGTGGGAGTGTCCTCTGTTCCCACAATGAAATGTTAACGCCATGACAAAGCACCCACTCGCCTGTTAGCAAGAGGTAAAGAGCGGTATTCACCCAGCCAGATGCACAAATGTATTATTGCACCACTGAGATGGACTTTGTTGCTCTGTTGCCATTAGCCAACGCTGCCCACAGACTGACTCTCTCCTACTCCATCCTGATCCTCCTACATGTCATCTGCTGCATCTCTGGACTGTGCATCTCATTCCACTTCTCATCTCACCCACAAACAACACACATCAAAACAAGTGGTGTGGTTTTTTTTTTTTCTGCCCTCGCTGAGATTTTATCCAAGTTGCTCTGCTGGCATTTAGGAAAATGTTAAAACAATAAAAAAGAAAGGAAAAAAAGAGAGAGAGAACAGTGTTTGATGCTTTCCAGTTATTTTCAGCAGAGATATATTTTCATAACATCTTCCTTGTGTTGTTGTCCTAAATGCTCATTATTAGTTTTCCAGTGCAGATTTCTTGGAGCCAAACTCCCAGTCAGCTGACGCACCCTAACCAGGGCTTATTCCCACACTTAATTCTAGTCAGACTCACCCGTGTTTTCCGTTTCCACCTGCCCACAAATCACTCTCATACATCACCGGTCGACAAGGCGAAGCGCTCCACTGCACATCAGCTTCCCAGTGTGCACATATGGGCCAGGCAATAGGCAGCAGCAGACACAGAGAGAGAGAGAAAGGGCAGAGGGAGACGGAGGAAGATTTTTATATTTTCCAGCGGATGATAAGTAGTCCTGTCAGTATAGAATTTCATCTAAATGTACCAACTGTAGGCTGCTGGCCAATATTATTTGCACATACTGGGATGTTTGATATTGTAACATTATCATATCGTATTTAGACTACATTTTAGGTGGTACTACATTGACCATATTTTACTTAATGCCTAAATTATCCCTGTAGCAATCATATGGGAACTTGTTTGTCTCTCCTCTATGGGCACATATCTCATCTGAAGTAACTGCCTTGAATTACTAAATTGAATAGAAAAAGACAGTAAAGACTTGGCGCACTTAAGATAAATGCAGAGATGATGCTGTTTATAAACTGTTTCAGCTGCTTGTTTGAATCATGTAAGCGAGCGAGGACGTGGGAAAAAAGGGATGTGTTGCATATTGACCACTGCCTTGTGAAAAAGAGTTGAGTCATAACTTAAAAAAAGAAAAAAGACATTTTTCCACTGTGGGCGCTGCAGGCACAAAGCGACCACAGTGGATTTTACTGACACACTTTGCAACCCACTTCAGACTATGGCCAAACTCAGAGCTGCCAAATCCTTCTTATGTGAGTTTCTCCCAAATGGCTTTAGACCACGCACTGCCATTTTGAAAGATTTCAGAGGGACCCTGGAAGCTCTTTGGGACAGTAGACAGTAAAATGTGTGCACTACAGTGGACTGACAAACCCCTGAGAAAGACACCACGGTAGTCTGGTGCATGACAGTGGGATGACACTGCTCCTGAAACTGCAGCCAGCGCCCCTGGGATGCTCCTCAAGGACCCCTGGAGGTCCCTGAACACAGCTTTGAGAGCCACTGCCGTAAATGACAGTTCACTCTCCTCTGCTTGCGCGCAGCTACACACAGATTAGGAACACACACACACACACACACACACACACACACACACACACACACACACACACCCGCCTCCTCAGCTTCGGCTCTCGGTTGGTCCATCAGTCGGTCAGTCTGTATCCTCCCCTGTGCAGGCGGTGGTGTGTGTGAGTCCGGACCGGAGCTTCTGGTGCCTCAGGGACGGCGACGACGATGACTGTGATGGTGATGATGAAGGTTCAAACACATGACCGCTGTCGTTCCCACGTATCCAAGAGTGCGGTGTGTGATTTCTGCGCGGATCCATAACAACTTCAGAGCTTATTAAACGGCCGCTATTTTCGGATTGTCGCTGGATGTTTGGTTTTGCCTGTAAATGGAGGCGGATCACGGGGAAAATCTGAGTTAAGGGATTTCTCGGGGTGTGCGGGACGTGTGACGGACCTCCGGGTTGCGCAAAAGCTGCCAGTTTTGGAGAGTTGGAAAGCGGAGTGCTCCTCCATTGAACAGGATGAACAACTCAAAGAATCAACGGGTAAGGTTTGTGGTTTTGTCTCCAAACGCTTGTTGTCTGAGCACTTAAAGTTCGAGATGAAATGGAAAATATCAGTCAGCTGTAGTCCCACTTTGGGTTAATTCGTCACCGTCACGCAGGCTACCCATGATCCTGAGAGACTTCTCATTGATTGTAACAAGTCCATTCTCATAATGCGCTGTTAACTCTGCTTGAGGGGACACAGAACCACTATTGATAACCCTGGTGTTTGAAGTTTTCTGGTTAATCTCCCATGGCTGCTGATAGCCATTGAGAATCAATAGGATGTTTTGATGAACTCGGCTGGCATCTGATTTAACCAGCGGATTAAATTTAAAAAAAGAAACTTTTAGAAGTGGTTCACACTGCTATTTACCGAGCACCATATGTCTTCCTAAGTGGAAGAAGACTGAGGGAATAACAGATGAACCATTACTAAAATATGAATGTACCTAATTAAAGTGCTTAATTGGTGTATGAGATGTATGCCGAATTAATTAATATATCATTTGAAAAATCCTCTACATGATGTGCTACAAGTTAATAGCTTATAGCCAATATTCACGATTATTGTTTTTTTAAAAAGTGTAAGAATTATAAGGGAGTCTGGTTACAGTATATCCCAAATTGTGCCAATTATTTATGATTAGTAGGCATGTCTTTTTACATCAGAGGACAGGCAGTGTTTACATGAGTTTCTCATTAATAACAGCAACTAATGATTTTTGTTAGTTTGTCACCTTAAAAAACTCATTCTCTGGCTCTCTCTGTGCTGCATGTGTCACTTGAGTAAATGGTTCGCAGGTAGATAATAACTGTCACTCTCCTGTTGTCTGACTGCACTGTGACATATCCTCCAGTCTGTCAGAGTTGGAGCAATGTGACAACTGTGGGATATTGCTGGAATAATGACTTAACGTCTCCCAGCCATCAACCTTTCCTCTCTCTTGTGAATAAATCTTTCCTAAACGCCTTGAACTGGCAGCACAAAAATAGCCGTGTTTATATTGAATACTGGAGTAGAGCAGACCTTTACATGTGAGAACATTTAGCTTTTAATAGCTTTTTTTCCCTTCACAATAGTAAAATAATACAATTCCATGGTTTTCATGTAAAGCTTTTTGGCTCCTAGGACGTCTGTCCACATAGCAGCGACATGTCTATCATACATTCATGTTTCTATTTGAGGGAGCAGATTGGCATGCTTTCCACTTAAACACATGCACACCGGACCGCAGAAAAGTGCTGAAAAGAAAGGACAGCTACCAAAAAATTTTTTCCTCACCATGCTGTCTGTCCCCCTGAGTGTGTGTGACAGGCAGTCATTCTACTTTCCTAGTTTGAGCACATTTGACCGACAGACTGGCAGCTCCGGCCACTTCCTACTTCCTATAATCAACGTTTCTGTCACCACTGAAACTTTATCCAAGCACAGATTAAACAAACAAACGGCTGCATCTCTGTCTGTTGATTGCCTTCACTGCCCTTAATGACTGCTTCCTGATGCAAGAGAGAGAGCGCTAGAGTTTAGATTTTCCTCTCATGTTGATGTAAAAGGTCACCTGCATCAGCATCAGTCAGAGATTGAAAGAGCAAGACAGATGTGATCTTTCCATTCCTGGAATTCAGCCTGCACTTGTGTGTGTGTGTATCTGCATCTCTGTGTACGAGTGTGTGCAGTGCATAGAGAGCTCAAAGCGCGTGGTGCGTGTTCATTTTGTCCCGACTAGTGTTACAACCACAGCCCTCTCTGATTATTAGTATTGAAAAGGTCACTTATGCGCCAGAGCTCCTCCTCAGTCTGACTGCACAGCTTACTGAATATGCAACCTTCCTTCCTTGTTTGCTGCATTTCTGCTTGTGCTTTCCATTGCATTTGTAATTATACTGGTGGTGGTGTGTGTGTGTGTGTGGGGGGGTGTGTGTGTGTGTGTGTCAGCATCCTGCGTCCGTTGACTATCCATGGAATCCTTCGGCCCTCATCTTACAATCAATAACCACTTACTGCAGAGAGGCTTTCTGCAGTCAAGTCTCTGTCTGTCCACCCGACTGTCTCTCCTCTTTCTCTTTCTCTGCTGTTCAAGATGCGTATCTTGAATGTCTCCTCTGCTTGTATCCATCTGTCTCTCCACCTTCTCTTCCCTCCCCAGCCTTCATTCACCTCTGCAGTCACGTGTGTGTGTGTGTGTGTGTGTGTGTGTGTGTGTGTGTGTGTGTGTGTGTGTGTGTGTGTGTGTGTGTGTGTGTGTGTGTGTGTGTGTGTGTGTGTGTGTGTGTGTGTGTGTGTGTGTGTGTGTGTGTGTGTGTGTGTGTGTGTGCGCGTGCATGTGTGTGTTTTTCTCTCGCTGCCTCTCTCTGTCCCTGCTCGGTGCTGCTGTGAGTCTGCAGTAGAGGTCATTCTGTTTTCTCTGCTGATATTGTCCATTGGTTTTTCCCAGGAGGCTGCTGGGTCTGAGATAGGCAGGACTTCCTCAGCCTGAGAAGCTCAGGGGCGGCTCTAAACCATTACGCTGTGTACTGTACAACTGAGGAGGAGGAGGAGGGTGAATAGGACTTTAGGTTTGTGTGTGTGTGTGTGTGTGTGTGCTTCCTTGAGCCAGTTGTCTAAGGAATAATGTGAAAAATGAGCCACTTGTACTCTGCTCTGCCATAATATTGCCTCTCCGCCCACCCAATTATAGATCTCTTAACTTGCACTTATGCATACACATTCTTCTCCTCTCTTGTGGATTCTTACTTTTTCACAGCCTCTCTTGCCAGCTCTGGTCCTCCAACTCCAGCTTTCGTTTTCTGGCAGCATGACTCAAATACACACTAAACAAAGCCATTTGAATAACCACCCTGACATGCCACGACAGAGCTCTCTCTGCAGTGTTATGTCCTATTTTTTCTTTCTCCTTTTAGTAGCAAGTGTTGTGGCAGGCAGAGTGGCAGAGCCCTCGGTTTGTCCTGACATGAGCGGCTCAAAACGAAAAGAAAAGGGAATAAGAGGCAGAAGAGAGGGTAGATAGGGTGTATCAGTATAGAGTATAGAATCGTACATAGGACGGCTTATTTATGCAGCAGCAGATTGATGGACTGGCCTCATGATGCTGATTCAGGGGACGAGGAAGTGAGTGATGGACAAACGGAAGACAGTCAGATAAACAGACAGACAATTAAAGAGGAGTGATGACCTGACGATGCAAAGGGAGATTCTGAGGGGATTGATGTTCATGGAGTAGAGCTCTCAGTCCCGCAGACAGATAATCAGACAAGCAGCTACTGCAGAGCTGCTGGCAGCGGATCACAATCAGACCCAGTCCACGTCTCTCTGTCATGTCTATCTGAGGAAGCAGATGCTGAAGTGTCAGTCATTTAGACAGTGCTGTTTGACAGGCTGTCTAATACCAGCTACCTGTTGTGGTGTGTGTGTGTGTGTGTGTGTGTGTGTGTGTGTGTGTGTGTGTCTGTGCAATCCTTCTTTCATTTTACACAGCAACCATGCTGCTGATCCATGATTAGGTTTGTGTAGTGGAATTGCTCTTGTGTTGCCGATATGAGTGAAGCTACAAAATGTGCGCACACACACTCTCACTAGATCTGTGGAGATCTAACATAATGTATAATCCATGTAGGCTGCCCTTTATCCTGCTCCCATGGCCCTCTGATGAAATGCTGGCATGGCCGTATAGAATCGATAATAATAGAAAAGATACAGCTTTACACTCCCTCACGCTCACACACATCATTCCTTACGCACGTTAGGCTGCTCTCATGACACTTTGCTGTGGGTTGGGGTTAGATGCTGCAGTCAGAGGGTTGTGTGTGAAGCACGCGTATGACAGAGGACACAAAATAGCTCATGGATTTGCTTAGCAAGAGAATGTGAAAAGGATACGGTGCAGAGTAAATGCTTGACTCCCGATTGGTCTGCTGCTGAATAACAACAATGAAACATATTTACCAGCGTTTATCTCTGTGTGCCAGTGTGTCTGTAGACTGACTGAAGTAGAGCCTCCATAATACCACCACACAGTGACTGTTCCCATTTATTCCACACTGGAAAAACTTGACCAACATGGGCCAGTTCTGATAGTTACTCTTTTGCTCTATTTTTTTTTTCAATTTCTGGGTTGAGAATCTAACACCTAATCCTATATGGGACAGTGAAACTGTTAAAATTCAAGCCCACGCCCACATAAACATACATTTAAATGATTTCTGTAATCTACAGTGCAAAGCTGTTGCTGCAGCTTTTACACGCTGCTGTGCTTATGGAGAAAATGACATGACTGTTGCCCCCAGATTAGATGACTGCAGGCTAAAGCAAATGTCCATTGAGTCTCCAGTATTTAATGAAAGGCCCAATTGACCAGTTTCACCTTAATTAAAACATACTTCAATATTGTCTATGTAAATGGCCTAAATACGTCCTTTTGCAGGGTTTATCTACTTTGTGCAAATCAATGTTTTGCACTAATGCCGTCACAGCACAGAGGGAATCGGGAAAGACAAATGGGGCACACTTTGAATTGCAGTGTAAGACCACGTGAGACCTGGACCAGCTCCGTCCAGGTCAGCCTGCTTAAGGCACACATACATGTCAGCAGATAGACACTATGCATTGTTCTGTTGTAGCTGAATAAATATTATGTTGAACTAGTGTGTGTTTGTGCAGTGGCGGTGTGCAGATAAGTGGTGGAGTATATGAAGATGTAGGAGTTTTAAGTTTTCTCTGCTAGTTTTTGTGCGTGTATGTAAATGTGGATCCTTCAATCTGTTAAAGTTGTTCTGGAGGGCAGAGATAAGAACTGTGCACACACACACCACATACACACACTTCATGCAATTAATTATATTCCCTCTCTTGTTTTTCACGCTTCTCAATCTCAGTTGCCCTTCTTCGCCTCCTTGCCTTCCCTAACTCATTTTCCTACTGTCTCCAAGTGAATTGGCGCACATGCTTGTAGACACATACACGCACACACGCACACATGTATGTACAACGGAGAGACTGCAAGGGTTAATGTGGGCCATTAGTAACCAGAGCAGGCTGTGAGTGCTGTGAAGTGGCAGGCGGGTGGAACCAAAGTGACAGATTCAGGGACTGTGAGAGGATCTCACCTTACATGTGTTCCCCATGACATTAACACGGCTGTCATTAAACGAGGCAGTGAAATAAATACTACTTTTACTATCCTGTGATAGCAAATCATGGCGGCCATTATTTACTGGTATACCGCAAGGTTGTAAAGCTGTTCTTCACAAGTCAGGTCTGGTTGGTTTCAGCTTTTAGACTATGCAAGAATGTCATTTCTGAAAATGTTTTGCAAAATATGGGGCTTCTATAAATAAATAAGAATCCCCCCATTCACACACACACACACCCACACCCACCAGCTGCCTCATCTGTCCCTTTCTTGGCCATTTTACCCTCAGGGCAGAGGGCTCAGGGTCAGTTTAGTCATATCCGGCTTTGCTTTAACTTAGCTCAGAAGTCCTGCAGCTTCATTAATATTATAATGAGCCGTATTCATCGCACGCACCTTCACCATAGACTTATCTGCTGCCTTGTTATCGTTGCTCCCTGTCTTGTACACCCTCATGACAGACAAAAGCCTCCCCTTCCCCTCCAACAGAGCTCACGTTGGGGGAGCACATGTGATTATATATACACATGTGGCCATATAGTCTAAATAAGGCAACAGTAGCAACAGTGATGAATAATGGAGAGTGATAAAAGCAGCTTCAACTACAGAGCTCTTGGCTAAAACTGGGGTTGATAGAGAGATGAGGAAATGACTGCACTCACATGGATTGCAATATCCTAGTATTGGTTAAGACAAGAAAGGCTGTTAGCAACATTGTCTGATTGCTTTTACCTCTATGTGGCCTAGGTTGTAATAAGCATAATTGAATTGTGGATTAATCAGGGAGAATGGAGAGAAGATGGGAAGGGTAGTGGACACAAACAGTATAAGTATGGAGTATGGACCATCCTGTGTGCTTACAGGGGATTAATTATTGAAAACTAACGTCACGACAAGCTATAAAAGCAAATTATAAGATTTAATTCAGTTTGAATAAAAGTAAGTTGGATACATCTATTTGGGAAGTTCTGTGAACCTTCCATTCAAAAAAAAAAAAAAAAAAAAGTTTAACGGCAGCTGGCAAACAACAAAACCAGATGGGTAGCAGAGGGGTTGGATTGTTAATGTTTTTATGGATATTACCTATCCATGCTACACCACAAGGCAACCTACCCAGTTTAAAGAGTGCGTTTGATTATGAATAGAAGGTTAAAACAGTGTAGAATAATGTACAATGTATTATGTATCCATGTTAATATGGTATTAACCTGACATGCTTTGCACTTACTTGCACCCCTCCATGTGTGTCTGTAGTACAGCGAAGAGAGCGGAGTTAAAAGACAACAGGGAGGAGAGTTTGGCAGGCTTAAATGCTAGTTAGGCTGGCTGAGCTAATTAGCCCCGATTTCCTCATCCTGATTCAGATGAGGAGGAAAGCCTGGGATTATGGAGTCGAGCATTGAGTGTGTCACTGAAATTGTGTCAGGCTGTTGGAAATGTTCATCAGCAGGGGGGTTTGGATGCGCCTATTTGCGAAAGTCAACTAATGAGAGCTTTACAAATGTGATACAGTGTGTTCTATTGCAAGCTCTAGGATGGGCTTGTGGTAGTGAGATAACTAGCCACTCCTCACCCCGCTGAGGTCGAAAAGGAGCTTAATGGTATGGGGCCCAGCAGGGATGCCACTCTCCTTTGGGAAACTGTGGCACTGTGACCTCTGGCCCTCTACTCCCTGCTTTTGTCCCTTTTAGCTGTTCCTCATCTGCTGTGCGTCTGTCTCTGGGTCCCCATTCCAACGAGACTCCACCCTATTACATCCTTCTCATAGATATCATGACTTGAACATATTTCCATCTCATTGCCTGATTGAAGAGCTTTGCTGGTAAAGAAAAACACCTAATTTCGCTTAAGTGATTGCTGACATGAAAAGGACATTTTCAGGAGTATTTTTTTCTCAAAATGTAGTGTTTGTTCTGTAGAAGACGATTCTGTTTGTGTCCTTTTGTTTGCAGTGTGGGAATTGTTGATTTTAATGCCAACAGTATGCTCCTAATTAATTCAGCATTTTTCCAAAGGAATATGGTGTTGTGAGCAAGGTCTAGTATGCTCAGTGCATTTCTGGGATCGTCTCAAGCTTATTTATCCATACTGTATAGAGAACTGCTGTAAAATCAATGCCAGTCACAAAGATGTGAACAAGACTGCAAAAATTTCTGCAAGCCTGTCGTGTCCTACTCCTCCCCTCGCCTCCTCCCCCAGTTTTACCTAAGGTGTGAGGTAACGTGTCATACTGAGAGCTGTCAGTCACCATGACGCTTGCTCAAACACTGAGGTCAAGTTAGATCTTGTTTTTTTCTTTTAAGAAAAAGTGTTGTGCCGCATACTCCGCCCAGCCCCTCACAGCCGTATCAGTGCAAGCGATAAGTGACACAGCCAACATCCGTTCACAGGCTAACACCTCTCTTCAAACAGCAATTTGATGTGTTCGAGAAAGAACAAGCTGTAACGACATGAGAAACATTCCAGCACAGAGTGGATTACGATGTCACTTCAGTGGTTTTTCGCCTCGTATGTGTCTTTTAATGTGATTAAATCCCCTTACCTCCATCTCCCCACTTAGGGATGCACTACCGGGGAGAGATCACAGCAGTCTTTGATCAGGGTTTAGAAAGACCTGATTCACACCCGTTCCGTTCCTAAACCCTCGTCTCATTTCTCTGTATGACCGTCTGGCTTACAGGAAAAGCTGGCTAATCAGTTAATAATACAGCGTCAACTTGTGTAATAGTCAGTAACTGTGTTCCAGTTCTGCAGTGCACAACACTGACTGCCAGTAAAGTTCACCAATGAGGTTACTGTATTGCTGTGTGTGTTTGTTTCTTAATTCATTAATTGCCTCTTGTGGCCCCCGAACAGTCCAGTCTGCCAATTACTCTCATTAGGGTTTCTCCATTACTGTTTGATTGGAAAAGGAAGCTGCCTGGCTGTAACTCTTGTCTCCTCTCTCATCAGGAGCTGTGTTTTCTTCCTTTTAAAGCTGTGAAATATACAAAACTATGCCAGAACTTCTGTGCTTGCCTCTTTTTTCGATTCAGCTTTGTACATAGAGGTATTTTGTGTTTTGAATGCAGCCCAGTTTGTCCCCCCTGGTCCTCTCAGAGGTGAGATGGAAGAGGAACAGGAGGGGGGGGGTCCTGCTGTTTTTAGTGCTTGTGTGCTGTTGTTACTCATAATAAACTACCCTGCAGGTTGAATGTATACCCTTTTTCCCAGCCCACAGTTATTTATGAGTCTGGTCTGGAACCCATACACAGCGTTTCATAAATCTGTACTCTCCAGGCCTGTTAGTTATATGCCAAGAGACCACACAGTCATACAGTAGATGTACTAACACACTCAGGTGCACACATGCTTCCTGCTATTATCACCTATACATTGTCAAATGATTCTGCTGTTTGGTTTGCCTGCCTGCTGCTTCTCCAAGAGCTCCCACTGTGATACTATATGATAATGCGGGCCCCGTGTATTAGGCTGAGTGTGCACACCCGTGTAAGAGCCATCAAGCTTTAGTGTGCCTATAAATTGCTGAGGTGATCACTGCTTGGCAGACTCTAAGCTCCCCGCGCTCTCACGTAGCTCTAAACAATTTGTTTTATAGCTTGAAATGCACTCCACTGTAGCTCTCCTTAGAGCCAGCAGCCAAAAAAGCAAATGCACTTGCAGGTACAAAGTGCGCGCACAGAACAATTATGCAGCGTATCACTTGCATGCAGTTGTTTGCATACACGGGCATATTCCGTCACCTCCCACATGTGCATAAAACATGATTTAGGACTCAGACATATGCACATTATTTCTCTCCATAGCACTGTCTGCTCAGACTCCGCCCTGTGTGTTCTGGGACCTAGCTGCATTGAAACACACTGCCTTTGTGTGAGAACAGCTGGCTGCAAAGTCATTTGGACGCATGCTCGCACGCACACACAAGCACGTGTGGACAAGCACTCACAAACACACCGTTTTCCATGCAAGCAGAGCTTAAACAGTCTATTGTCAGCCAATAATTGAATGCATAGGCGGTCTGGAGGGGGGAGAGTTCACAGTGTTCCAGCTGTAGGGGTGAGTTGGTCTGCTGTTGAAACTCTACAGCAATCACCCCAATAATGACATCAGCACGTTGGCACCTTGATCAGGCTACACAGGCGCATTTTGCCATACGAGAAGGGCCTGCAAGTGTGTGTTTGTGTGTGTTAAGTGTGTCCTGGAACTGAACAGACTTGGATTGCTTTGTAGCCAGCTTTGCTGTCGTAAAAAAAGCGAGTGCAAACCCTCCACCCAGTTACTGTTTCTCTTCCCCCCTCCTCTCTGTCTTCCATGACCAGCACCCAACCAGCTCCCTTGGCTGCTGTGCCCTGGTTTCACAGCAGCAGCTGGAGACTTCAGCACTGTAGGGACGTTGTCTGGTGAATTGGACCATTGTTTTTGAGTGGTTTGGCTTTGGTTTGGGATTGTTGTCTGTTTTCTGTTTTCTCCTAGGCTATGACTCCAGGCTATGAGTTCTGTAAATCATTGTCAATATGCGTTATGTATTGCGAATGTATGCTTTGTTATGTGTCTGTGGGAATGAGTATTATAGTGACATGTGTTGTGTGTTACTGACAGTCTGCCAGTGTGATTTCCTACCCCAACATCCCAGCAATTCACTCGTCACTCAGTGTCATCCATTCACCCATATTCTACCCAGTTGTCTTTCTCCATCATTCTTCCTGCTCTCTCCATGTTCTACCTGAATCTTCATCCTCTCTCAGCTAATTTCCCATCGATAGTTTTGTCTCTTTTCATTTACTTCTCACTCTTTCTTGCGCTCTCAACCGCTCCCTTCATCTTTAACTACAGCTGTGCTCTGGGTGTGGGAGAGGAAGAGGGTGAGCATGAGGGAAAGTAACGGAAGAGGGTGGAGAGGAAGGCGAGGCACATAGTTGTGGCTGACTAATTGAAAGCCAGCAGTTTGGTCAGTAAAGTCCCAGTGTATGGGAGTGGTCAGGAATTTGGAATTCTTGGTTATGTTTGCGTATGTGAAACAGAGACGGAGCACATTTGTGTCACTGTTCATGTCTAAGCCCATTAAGATGGACAGATTGTGCATGTTTTTTTGACTGTGTGCGTGTGGGCTTGTCAGTTTTTGTGTGTGAATGAGTGACCAAGATTCGCCTTTTTGTCTGAGTGTGTTTTAGTTTGCTGTTGTGCTCTTCCTCCATCAGCCTCTTATACTCTGTCGGTCCAACCAGCTTTAGTATTGGCTCAGTCGGCTGTGATGTCTTGTCTGTTCACCAAGAAAGCTCCTTCAGAGCCAGCAAAGACAGAAAGCTGGTGCATGATTGGATAGCGTGATTGGAGAAACCAGCCTTTAACTGGATGATGCAAATTCCATCCTCATATCAGCAGTCCTCTCCATGACCTCTGACCTTCTTACAGAGGAAGACGAGCAGCAAGAGAATTTCTCTACTGTTATCAGTATTGATGTTAAAAGTCAGACGTGCAGCTTATTATAATGCACAGTAAATCTCAACACTTGTCCTCAGAACTGGGAGGCTAGAATCTAACAAGACTAAGCCCTTTGTTCAGTGTTTAAATGCCAACATCACAATGCTAACATGCTCACAATGACAATAGTAATATGCTGATATTTAACAGGTGAGTGTTTACCACGATCACCATCTCACTTTAGCATGGCAGCATCCTAACACTTGCTAATTGTGCTGCTGAGGCTGATGGAAATGTCATTAGTTGTCCAAATGTTGAGTCAAAAAGAATTGGAAAAACTGAAAATCATCAGTCAGGTTGTCACCAAAGTCAAAGATGATTCATCATCTGTCAACAGGGTGCTGTCCATCCAATAGTTTTTGAGATGCAGAACGCACAATGGTGAGCTCACGTTCCCTATTAGTGGGTGTACGATCCAACACTTGGTGAATTCTGCTTCACAACAACAGGATGAGCTGATTCAGTCTGGACCCAAGTGATAGCTGCATAATAAAATAACCATCCACAGCATGCTGGTGAAAATGTGTTTTCTATTTTTAGCTCAAAAATTAGTGGCAATCATTAATATGAGTAATTCTATCCAGAAATTTAAACACAATTTAGTAATAACCCCTCCTCCACTCCCAAGGGTTTTATTTTTAATTAATGTGGTTCTGCAGTACAAAAGTTCTTGGTGTGTTACTCATTTGTGTGTTAAATCTGATCCCATGGACTGACCCCATGCTGTAACCACGGCCGTCTGGTCTGCTCAGGGATAGAGGTCAGAGGTCACGGGTCAGTGATCTGAACAGGAAAGCCTACTCGTGCGGAACAACACATCGTAAACAAACCATTACACACCATCTGCAGCCGCGTCAAATCCCCAACCAGCATGCATGTTTGTGTAGGGGTTTGTGTTGGTGTCTCTGAGATCACACCCAAAGACACACAAGTGAGGATCAACACACGGTGCCAGACGGGGACAGAGAGGTGATAGAGGAAGTGACCATCTGGTATCTACTGAGGCATCAAATGACCTGCTGAATGGTCCCTATTGGCATTATGCATATGCTGTGTGAGACATACAGGGATGCTTCCAGCATATGTTGTCGTTTGAAATTAATATTGTTTTGCTATTGGTGTTTTACTCACATCCTTCTCAAAGACACAGATTGAACCATCAGCCTTAATATTGACCCTCCACCATCTTAGTGATTTAGTGGGAAAAACTTCCTGGTTAGAGTGTGACGTAACAGTCCTGGTACAGTATGCAGAAGTACTCCGTTCATGTAAATCCTGTCATAACTCTCTCTCAAAGTTGATTGCCAACAAGTAATTATGAAGTTTTCTGTCTTAAGTGATTAGTGCAACTGCCAAGTGTTGGAGAGACACACTTGTCTCCATATGTCCTCAGTTTCTTTCCTCTCAGACAAAGACACCATCTCTGCCAATTATTTTCACGCCTGCTCATTTACAGGGCTTTATGCTTCATTGCCTCGGCAGCAGCTTTGCTCATATAGAGCCCACTGCTCCTCATTTCCTAGATGCTGGCCCCCTTTTTTTTCTCCACCATCCGTGTTCTCTTTCACGTCCAGCACCTAGATCTGCCTCCCTCTTGCTTTTCGTCCTCCCTCCTTATCCCCTCTTGACATTCTGCACTTTTCTCTTTTCACTTTCTCTTTTTTTTTCTCCCACTTGCACTTCTCTGTCTTATCTCTTTTGTTTTTTTCTCGACTGCCCCTCACACTCCACCTTTCGCCCTGTCAGCCCGTATCTCCTTTTCCTCTCTCCCTCACTCCCTCTCTGCTCCCTTCCTCAAGTCCCCCTTTGTTTTCTTTGACAGGCTCACCTCCCTCTGTGTTGCCGCTTGAAACCCAACATGCACTGCATCCCTGTTGCCCAACCACCCTTGCTTCACCCTCAGTCTGGCTTCTGTCCACGCTGCCACCGTCACAGGAAGGCAGCCTCTCTGGCAGTGCCCACTGGTCTAACACCTGCCACTCTGAAGACACTGTGTGGGAGAATCACTGTGACAGCGTGTTTGTTTGTAAGGTTTTATTTATGCGTGTCTGTGAGCATTTGTGAAAGATTATAAAGAGGATATTTGTCCTGCTTACTGATGCATGTGTATAAGCCTGTGTTGTTTGGTGTGTTTATCTCTTACTTCCCCGTCTGTGTCAGTTGTGTCAGTTTGTTTTACTGTTGTTAGCCAGACATACAGACATGCAGCCAGACGTGTGGATTAGAGGTAGATCTAGGCTGCTCGTCCTCTATTCTGAGATCCCCAGAAGGAGAAGCCTGTTAATTTAGCGGCTATAAATACAGGACCCCTCCTAGCGGGTCAGTCTAATACCCACTGCATAGAACTGGACTGTGGTGACAGCTCCTTTACTCGCTGTTTGTGTGTGTACCATGTGTGTATGTGTGTGTACATTCCTTCAGAGCTGGTTGGCTAGCCTCCGGCTCAGCGGTGCATGGAGGATGGTTTGTGGAGCCACCACTATCAAGGACATTTGGACAGCTTGGCTTTCTCTCATTTCTCACTTTATTCTTGGTTCAAGTTTATTTTTTCCCGTTCTTTTTTATGTCTATCACTTACAATTGTTCTATTCTGATAGAAAAATATATCATCTTTTTTTTTTCAACAAACCGATTAAAGGCTGAAAGGCCAAAAACATTGTGTTCCATTTCAAAAAGCTTGATGGATATTTGTCGGAGTGACGGATTCAGACTTGTCCAAAGTCAATTTACAATGATGGGAAAGAGAGGAAAAATGGCAGATCTTGACATTTGAGATGCTGTTTCCTACAAATAGTTATTTGGTGACTTGGCGATTGATTTATTGATCATCATTGTGTCAACACTAAATCTTGTCTGTCTTCCCTGGAAGTAGGATGTTTGTATTAAAGAAGTAGACTATAAAGACTATATTTTTTTCATGTTTGCTTGGCACAGTAGTTTCAAACCTTGTGCTCATTATTGTAATATTGGTGATCTAGGACATATGCATGTGTTATTCTCTTACTCTCTTTTAAGGCTCCAGTTAGTTTAATGAGAATTCACTGGATGTGTGTTTTCCTCCTGTTTTTCTCCCATTCTCAGTTACATTCTCTCAGAAAACAGACATTGGGTGAAACAAAACTAATTCAATCAACTTCTCAACACTCATAAATAAACACTGGTATTCTCCACTTGTACCTTGCAGACACCCAGTCGTTATCTGATATCTGTGTTTATACTGTTGTGGTAATTTGGTCTCCTTTCTTTGGCAGTCAAGAGAACTGTAATTGCTTTTCAGTCGGTGGAAGTGTTTGTTTAATGACAGGCTTATTTGTGTAGCTACATTGTGTTCAACATCCACGGTCCAGATTTTACATGACTCTAGACTGATCATTATCTTCATCAGCGTCAATACACTCCTCCATGCTCTCTTTTTATCTGATAATTCCTCACTGTGGTAATCGCCTACATACCTTTTTAATGTCCTACCATGTTGTTGGACAGTAATGCATGTCAAACTATTACAGTCTTTTAATGTTTCGGTGGTTTGCTTTAGAGACAGAGTAGTTGGGTCTTGTGTGATTTACAGCTAGTTAGCATGGCTTTGACCGCCATGCAGAGGCAGTGCGGTTATGTCCCAAAAAGCACAGTTACTTTTTCAAATACAGCGGTTGATCAGAAACCTCATTTTGAAGTGCACTGCAGCCGAGCACAAATCTGTGTCCAAATGTGGACTTTTGTGTCCAAACCGCATTCATTCTCCTCCCACTGCGCCTCTGTTGAACAAAGCGTGGGATCCCATGCTAAGAGGCAGGTAGAAAGGAGAAACGGGGTGTGGAGGAGAAGAAAGAAAAGCCGATTGAGGACAGTGAAGTGGAACGGATGGAGTGTGAGAGAAGGCGGAAGAAAATGAGCAGGGAAAGTATAAACGCTTAAATCAAAAGAATAAAAAATTCATAAGAATCAGGCGGGGAAGTAGGGGAGGGGAAGGTGCATGTATCAGGCAGAGAGAGGGGTGGGAGAAGAAGGGCAAAGGGAGCATTAGAGATTATTTGTGTGCTGCTTAATGTGACACTGAAGAGGAGCGCACACACATTCACATACTGCAGCAGTCTGCAGTTGCACTTCATTTGTTTATTTGTTCATATCAAACACAAAATAATGTATTCCTATAACTTTTTCAACCAGTTCTTTAAAGACCTTACAGATCAATATTTCCTGGATCGAAGCAGTGGATGTGCTGGTGCAATGATTCAAAGGTGCTTTGAGCTTGAAAAAGAGCGCTGACACTCAAGGTCAGCTCGGTTTCGGCTTTTTCTTGGTCTTTTGTTTGATTCTGAGATCCCTTTGTGCTCCCTCTTTGCTCCCACCTCGCATGTTAGTTCGTTCCCTCACTGAATTCTGTTTTAGGTTCATGCATATGTTATTTTTATCGCGCTGACAGAGTGAAGAGGGGCTTAGAGGTTTGTTTAAACTCTGGGCAGCATCACCAGAGACAGTTTAGGATAAAGGAACCTTTACGGTCTTCATGTGTTTGGGTTTGGGAGTGTGAGTGCGCTCGTGTCCACAGTGTGTGTGTGTGTGTGTGCGTGTGTGCAGAGTCTTTCTAATCACAGGCAGGATGGCTTTCATGCCCCACGAAAGGAAGGTCAAATTTTGCTTAATATTATTTAATTTTTTTCTCTTCCCTTCAGAGAGATTTCTAGCCACTGTCCTTTTCATCAAACTGCCTTCTGAAGTGTGTGTGTGTGTGTGTCTACATTTGTGTGTCTGGGGTCTCTCATTTGGCCTGCTATGTTTGACAGCTTCATACTTTATTCTCTCACTTGAGATGTGCTGCTCCCTCTGTGTGTGTGTGTGTAGTGAATAAGTCTGCACTAAATGATTTAGCATCTACGGGTGTGCTCAGTGGGGGGTTGGCTCGTCGGTAACAGGGTAAAAGATCATGTGTTTGAATTTTGTCCATGCCACCATTCCTACACACAGATACACACACCACTGAACAGACTCCTGAGTGCTTTCAGAGACACACCTCACTGCTCACAACTCCACTGCTGACTTACACACTCTTGTACTGTCTTTTTTAATTTTCTTCTCTCCCTAATTTCTCCCAAAGTACTTTTCTTTTTATTATTATCTGTTAGAGAAGTCATGCTTGTTATCTACTTCATGCAATTCCTCCATGTGTCAGAGACAAGATTCTTTCAAATGTGTTGTTAACCGTCAACTAAGCCTCATTTCCCTTACACTCTCTCTTCTTTCCCTTCTCCCCCTCCACCATCCCTTGACCTTGCAGGACAGCGACATCCAAAAGAAGATCGACCATGAGATCCGGATGCGTGACGGGGCCTGCAAGCTGCTGGCCGCATGCTCCCAGAGAGACCAGGCGTTGGAGGCGGCCAAGAGCCTGCAGACCTGTAGCACTCGTATCATGGCGTACATGTCGGAGCTGCAGAGGATGAAGGAGGCGCAGGTCATGCAGAAGGTCACACGCAGGTCGTCGGATGCGGGGCCGATGGACGACAGGCTCCCGTGCAAAGGAAAAGTGGCCATTTCAGGTAAGTAAATCTTTGTCTGAATGTGTGTTTTGTAGGAGACATCTGTATCTATGAAAAGGAGATAAGTGGAAATATTAGATTAGAGGCAGAATTTTATGGGGAATTTAAAAGGAATTTGTGAAATGGACCAAGCAAGAACAGAACAGAATAGAATCATTATTCTAGTGACTGAGGTGAACATGGTGGCTTGCACGGTGCTGCCCATTGCAGTAAATGAGTGTGGAGCTATTCTGTCTATCGTAGATGCACTTAAACACCAGGGACCAAGACTAGACCACTAGTGAGTCTGTGTGTTTGATTCTTTTCAATGTGATAGTGTCACAGCAGTGCAAGACACAGTCATGAAACTTTACAGGTGTCCGCCTCGTTGAGATAAGTTCGTAGATGGGTGTAGTCTGACCAAGAACACTGAAAGTAGGGGGGTAGGAAGTAGGGAAGAGGCCACAGGTCTCCTCACTCATTCCTGTCATTCCTGTCCATTAATCCAGCGCAGTCTAGGTAACTAAAAACAGCAGCTAACATGATGCATCTTTCATAGTCTGCCCTTACTTGCGAAATATTGTGCAGCAATAGCAGCAACCACTGCATCCTTAATAAATAGAAAAATATTAGTAAAGGAAAAGGCGCGTTAAACCTTTACTGGGATGTCCCTATCCATGCCCAGATGGATATGCATAAAAGTACATAAAGAAAGAAACAAATAAATAAACTAACTCTCTCGTGTCATGTGTTCCATTGCACCAGACCGAACACTTCGGTGTCGTGGCTGGTGTGATCCCCTTGCAAGATGGTCTCAAGTTTTGTTTTTAGAATATAATGAGAAGATAAAAATAAATATTAATGAGATGTGAGAATGGGAGCATGTGTGTGTGTGTTTGTAGGTGGAGAGGGCACTGCTGCATGTCTGGTACCCAGCTGGAGAGCATGCTACACACACACACACACACACACACACACACACACACAGAGTCAGTAATTAGTTTTGGATACTTTAGCCAGTGACTGAAAGCAGCATGAGTAGGGGAACACACATACAGATACACACATATCAGTAAGACAGTAAGGCTGATTAACATTTTTGTGGTCTAATCCCCTGTCTGTTGTCATTACAGATCTTCGGATCCCTCTCATGTGGAAAGACACAGAGTACTTCAAGAACAAAGGAGGTGAGGAGCCACCTCTTAATGCGTGTGAAGAAATTCATTGATGGGTTATTAATGATTCATGCCTGGAGGATTTATTAATGATTTGCTTCTAAGGAAAGTGGTGTGTGACTTCGCACAGTTATGAAATGGCTAATTCAAATATGCTGAATGTGTGTGAAAGCGTTGTGTAATCACAGGGGTGAGTGTGGGATTGCTCGTGACTAAGTTTGCTCAGGGCTAAAGAACAGAAATCATCTTTTATCTTTAGCTTGATACTAATGTGGAGTTTTAGTTTCACGTTTAAGAAATATGCTAAGCCACGGAGCCGTGCAAACAGACCGCACAGAATGACATTCTTTCTACTCTATGCTGGGTCCATCGCACAGTGCCTGGCTGGAGCTGATCATTACAATCTGTTGCAGCTTTACCAGATATCTCTGTATTTTACAGGAATGGATTTTTTTTCGATGTGAGAAACTCCTGGCAGCACAATGTGACCCACTGTTCAGTCCTGCTGGCTTTGCCTCTTGGCTTTGAGAAGCAGCAGCACACAGGCACTGAACTAGGTCATTATTAGTAGGGCAGAGAATACTCCCCAACCAATAATGAAAACAAATGACAACTGTTGTGCATTTAAAGAACTCCCAAAGTCTTTTACCTGTGGAATATTACCATGAACCAAGACGTATGTTTTTATGGCATTTCAGAATTCAATGGTGCACTAACATATAACAAAGGTAATCTCTATATGGCCTATTTGCTGTCCCATCTCCTCTTGATAGTGTCAATGTGGGTTAACCCATGTGCAGTCATTATAACAGCCTCAATGCTCATTCTCTCCCGTGGCAGCTTGAATGGAATTAATCTGCATGACCTGTGCATATAAATGAACTCAAGAGACAGGTAGTAGACTCTTAACAAAGCTTAATGAGGCTGTTAGTCAAGGTCATTAACCACACAGAGACATAAACTGAGCCCAGGAGGCAAGGAGGAGTGAAACATGTTCCTCTCCCACATGTCCAATCACATTTCAAGTGTTTGAGTGTTGAGCTCATACTTGGGATAATAAGTCTGAATATTAAGCGTCAATGTGCCGAACACAGTGAAGCACATAGTAGGAGCAGACCACTTCTCTCACCCTTTTCAATTGTAACCTTGAATTTTAATGAGAAGTAGCGGAATGATAGAATGTGCTCATGTAGTAGAAGATGATGAAAAACACATAATGGAGGAAAAGATTGTTGCCACGCTGTTTATATTACAACAAAGACAACCAAGGTACTATTTAGTACACGCATTTCTCACTGTTATTGTGGATATGATGCTGTTGTGTTTCAGTACTAAGATTTGCCTAATTACCCACAATCAGAGTAAAGCATTCCCAAAAAGACTGTTACAGTTTCTTTTCTTTCCCTGAGATAGTTCCTTCACAATATGTATAGAAGGAAAAAGTTATTGTTACTCAGCTCTCGTTGGCTGCTGCAACATTAAAGACCGTTGTGCTTCAGTTTCAACCACGAAACAGCTAATGACGCTGCGTAGGAATTCTTAGCACAGTTGGCCGCTGAGATTGCTGAAGCGAAATTAACAGCAGTAGAAGTGCTGGTCAGCCAAGTGGAAGCTGATCTTTGTTCAAACTTTAACTACTCAGGTTATCGTATTCCCTCTCTAGCCTGTGGCCTCAGCACTTTGTTACCTACATCTTGGAGGTTGGAGGCGATGCTGTTTTGAAGCCAGAAATTAGTTTTCAAGTGATAGAATGAAAGCTGTTGCGATGTCTCATGAATGTGGACTGATTTTTTTTTTTTTTCCATTATTCTGCCTTTCCCCTTTGTTCTTTGCAGAGCTTCATCGGTGTGCAGTGTTCTGCCTGCTGCAGCTGGGAGGAGAGATCTTCGACACAGACATGGTGATAGTGGACCGCACACTCACCGATATTTGCTTTGACAACACTATCGTATTGTAAGTCATCTCTCTGCCCTATAACCAAACACCCACATAAACTGTAACGCTCCCAAAAAGAAAAAGACATCCAGCCTGTGAGCAACACTGATATGGTCGTGTTGGTCATGTGTGTGTCCTTCTGCAGTAATGAAGCCAGCCCGGGCTTTGAGCTACGTGTTGAGCTGTATAGCTGCTGCTCGGAGGACGACTACTCAGCAGGGAGCACGCCAAGGAAACTAGCCAGTAAACTGAGCTCCTCACTCGGGCGATCAGCTGGGAAGAAGCTCCGGGCAGCCATGGAGCCTGGGCCGTGCAGTCCTGTTAGCAACGGAGGGGCAGCTCCTCTTCTGCTGCCAGTTCCCTCTGTACCGTAAGTTTAGTTGAAAATGTTAGCTAGTTTACATAAAAAAATTATTTCAGAGAGCACAGGTAACCATGAATTTACACACACAATGAATTTCTATCCCCTCTCCTGTGTGTTGACAGGGGCCCTAAGTACCACCTCTTAGCTCATACCACCCTGTCACTGTCGCACGTCCAGGACAGCTTTCGCACACATGACCTCACCATCTCAGGCAACGGTGAGTGGCATCCTTCATCAGTCTGTCTCCTCCCCCATCTTTCTCTTTTCTCTCCCAAATCAGCCATCTGTCTGTTTTTGCCCCTCTCTCACTCGTCACTGTCTCACTTCCTCTCCCTGCATTCTATTAATTTCCTATAAACCAAATGTATTTGCATCTTCTCTCCTCCTCGCCCCTCCTCCTCCTGCTCCTCCTTCCCTTTCCTCTCTGTCCTCCTATGTTCTCTGACAGACAGCCATTGTCAAGGTCACAGTAATAAAGGCTGTGCTTGTGAGGTGACTGCTGTGTAAAGCTGTAATGATGTGGGCTAACAAGGGCCCAGACCTCAGACAGACAGGCCCCTAGTGTTTTATTCATTGGCCCTTCAGCCTGCTGTAAAGTTTCATTGCTGCACTTCATGACACTCCCTCCAGCTGCCAGTCTTTTACACCCCTGTGCCTCGTTTTGTGTGTTGAAGGAGACGGGTACGTCATATGGAAGAAGTGTGTGTGTGTGTGTGTGTGTGTGTGTGTGTGTGTGTGGATGCGAACGGCTATGCATGTTTGTGTGTATACGTGTGAATGTCATGTGGAAATATTCTTATTTATCAATTGTGTTTATTTTTGCCCATCCATCTCTGTCTCCCTGCAGAGGAGTGTTCGTATTGGCTGCCCCTCTATGGCAGTATGTGTTGCCGCCTCGCAGCTCAGCCCCACTGTATGACCCAACAGATGATGAGTGGATGTTTGAAAGTTAAGGTAAGTTGGCAGATGTATGTGCAGCAGTTACAGGGGGACTATTCCTCTCTATTCCTTTTTGGCTTTTGTCCTGGTTTATTTCTATCCTTTTCTCCTCCACTCGGCTCCTCTCCTTCTCATGTTGCCATCTTTGTGCTTCTTTCCCCGTCTTTTACTCCACACTTAACTGATCTTTTTCTATACCTTGTAGCAACTGGGAGGTGACCCTCAGAGTTGGACAAAAGTGTACTCCGTTCTAAAAGGAACAAGCCTTTCCTGCTACCACCGGCAAGAAGATGCAGAAGCTAACGTTGAGCCAGCTTTCACCATTGCCATCAACAAGGTCAGTGAGAGAATCACATAAAAATAGAGAAACTGGAGTGTAATAAAACACTTCATCTCTAAAGCCCATACAGTTGTGTTGTTTTTGGTAATGCCTAAGGTGCTGCATGGTAAAGAACTGGGATCGTGGATCGCTGCCAGTTTGAATCTCAAGCCAACTGTTAGACTCTGAGCCAAAAAAAGTAAATAAGAAATGAGCTCTTCCGTTAGTAACTACTATTTAGGTGTCCTTGGGTGATGCACTTAGCTCTCACTTGCCCCAGTGGAGCAGTGCTTCTGTTGCTCAGCTTTCAGGTGTAACCGTGTAAATGTTCCGCAAGGTTAAAAAAGAGCAGGAATGTCTGGATAAAATATTTTCACGATTTCAAAAGTAAATCTGCTCTGTATCTTCAAAAGCATTAAGACAAAGCGGGCAGCTCCATTCAATCAGGAGTCATATTTCTCTTTTTTCAGGCACCGACAGTCAGGCAGCCAGTCAGGTTCTTGATCATCTTATTTCCTGTGTCTGTGTCTGAGAGTTGCTGCCTGTGGAGCTCCTCATTCCTTCCATAGTGACTCATTCAGCCTTTTGTAGCCTCCGACCCTGAGCTCACAGCGGTCCTAACGCCAAGTCAGTTAGATCAGATCAGGTCTGTACGATCTTGTTGTTTGTCAGTTGTCTGGCTCTCCTAAAGGGAAAGGAGGAGGGAGTTCTGTGTGGTGAATGGATGAATGGAACAACCCTGCCATCTAGTGGTCATTAACCGGCCGAGACATTTGGAGTAGAACACGGAGGTGGGAATTGGGAGTCTGCACCTTTTGTTGGATAATTGCTGAAGGGAAATGGTTTGGAAGAGGACTAATTAGTGGCTTTATTACTGAGGGCTTATTTTCAGTGGGGACACACAATTACAATTGTCGTAATGATCACTTGTTGCAGCACATAATTTTGTTCATTCAGGAGTGCTGGCATTCATTCCTGATTGTAGTCATTTTGTGGTAGATGATTGTTTTCTTTGTCGCTCCTGTGCTACAGGAGACCAGAATACGTGCGTCAGAGAAAGACCCTCACAGCAAAGTTCAGAATATTTGTATCAGTAACCAGTACGGAGGTGAGGAGGTCACACACACACTGACCACAGACAGCCGTGAGGACACACACCGGTGGATGGAGGCCTTTTGGCAACATTTCTATGACATGAGTAAGTAGTTGCTATGTTGAAACACGTGTTTGTGTGATATGCACCCACTACACACAGTCACTACATTACCACAGATGCTCAAAGGGCTCAATTTCAAGGACACTTACTGTTGTATATTCAGTACGTGCTGCTTGGTGCATTGAAAGTGATAGTGTGTCTCCAACATACAGGCCAGTGGAAGCAGTGCTGCGATGACTTAATGAAAATTGAACTGCCATCGCCAAGGAAACCGGCTCCTGTCACACCAAAACAGGGCTCGCTCTATCATGAAATGGGTAAGACGGTCTCCCTGATTCTATCACTGTGCATATGGAAAGAAAGCACTGTGCCTGAATTGCATGTGACTGCGTGTAGCTTTAATTCCTCGGGTCCACGTGCATGAGAGATGCTGTCACAATTAAATTTTCCTCTCCGATATCTCAAACTCACACTCTGCTTTACTTCTCTGTACTCTAGATAGACTTGGTCTTATCTCTGACTCGCTGACTCACTTTCTGTCTTTCTTTGTTTTTCTGTCCCTCTTTGTCCTTGTCAATTTTCCTTGTGTGTCCTGAATCCATCTCTCCTCGGCTTTGTCTCTTTTGTCCTTCTTTATCATTTCCTCTCCTCATACATTATTCATGATGGATGCCACATTTTTCATCAACTTTCAACATTAATTCTATAATGGGTGAATTATCTTTTTCTTTGAACAAATCTCTTTTGTTTTCTCATCACGCCTCACTATTCACTTCCGTAACAAACACACATCGACCCTCATCGATTTCTGTCACGCCACCTGTCGCACACCTCCTATCCACTCCACCCCGTCTCTCTATTCCCTCTCGGTGTTGCTAACCCCCCTGGCAGCCCCTCTTGCTACACCCTCCTGTGAGGGTCTTCTGCTGCAGGATAACGCTGTGTCTGCTGAGATTCGTGCTCTGCTCTCGTCCTATTACAACGACAGGTGAAGTAACAGGAGTAGGGCTCCGTACGCATTTTGTTGTGGTAAATGTTGCAGGTCAGGATTGACTGCAAATCCAGGATCAGCCTCATCTGGCTGTGAGAAAACATTAGAGTGTTGAAAAACATTAGAGTGTTGAAAAACATTAGAGTGCAAACGTTCCCTTATTATTATGCAAAACTGTGCAGTGCATTACAGTGCATAACATTTCAACAGCTGCATATATATTTTGATCTCACTGGAAGTATGGGGATTAAAGTCCCCCAAAAATAAAATGCCTCTGGAATAAAAAGATAGTTAGAAACAACATTTAAATCAAACCAAACCAGTTATACAAGTCTGTTACTATCCTTTGAACCTTCTTCAGGTTTCAGAGCAGTATACAGCAGTGTAATGATGAGTATTGCTGCATCTGTCCCGCAGTTATTGAGTCATCTGACGACCTCAGCAGCACTGTGTCAGACATCCTGGCTCGGAGGATGCAGGAGCTGGAGCTCCGCAGCCAGCTGGGCACCTCTCCCACCTGGATGTCTGTCTTTGAGGAGAGCAACCCCAAAAGCGCTGGCCGCCCCCGTCCCTGTACTTCTCGCCTCTCTGGCCACAGCCCCAGCACCCCTCATCGACTGCCCAGGAGCCCTGTGAGCCCTCACCGCTGCCCACAGCTGGGTCTGCTGTCCTCAGACGCAAGCCTGACCTCAGACAGCGACAGCCACTGCAGCACCAGTCCCTGCTCTCAGCACCATGGCTGGCCCGAGCCTTCTTCAAACTTCTCTCTCTTGTCATCGTCCCCCTCCCGCCTAAGGCCACGCACTCTGTCGCTGGATGCGAAGCTCAGCACCCTCCGAGGGAGGGGGTACGGAAGGGGAGAGACCTTCCAGTGCTCCTGCCAGCCTCCTCCCTCCTCGCTGCTCGCCCCACTCCCCATCTCCTCTCGTTCACCTTGCTCACAGCGCAGCACACAGACCACGCTCTCCTGCTCCAGCTCCACCTCCAGCAACAGCTCCAGCAACAGTGAGGGCAGCCACAGCCCCGAGTCATCTGAGGGAGCCCCCTTCTCAAGGCCCTCCCCGGCCCGACGCAGCCTCAGGAACCTTCGGGCCAGACTTGATCCTCGTAACTGGCTCCAAAGTCAGGTGTGAACTCGTCCTGCCCAACAGACATTTTAAGTTGGCCTAAAGGCAATAGTGCTCATTAAACCATGGTTTAACTGGCTTAACATATGTGAACCAACCTCAGGCAATCTGCTAGGCCACATGCATAGCCCTGAGGAGGATAAGCTGCCTCTAGCCTGCCTCCTGGTGGAGGATGGATCATGGAAGACCCTCCTGGGGCAAACTGGAATGTCTTCTAACACAAAAGACAGGTGACAATCACTGCAGGCAACTCTGCACTTTGCTGGGTTGCAATTTTGAAGATGGTCCAAAACTAAATGGGAGGTACTCTGCTTGCTTTGACAAATTATGGTCATGCTGCTTGGGGGGGGGGGGGATGCTAAGAGCTAAGGTCTCAAATGTTACACTACACGTCACTTGGCTTACTGTCTGTCCACTGTCCCTAATTCTGAAACTACAAAAGGTTTTGTTCTGTCCCCTGCATCAGCCATCCTGGCCACTCAAACATTGTTTCAAGGTCATCTCTATAAATGCACTAGCAGTATTTTGACTGGATGTTTTCTATTTTATGAATAAAGGTTTGCGGTGTTTATGCTATGAAAGCCAGTGAGCATGTGGCAACAAGAACAAGTAAGATAAACGTAAGACAGAATCAGTCAAGAGTTTTCAAATGTTTGAAACTGTGTGGAGGGAAGGCTTGATGTCTGTTGTCTGTACTGTGATCTACTTCAGTGTACGTATGTAATTATTCATACAACAGATGATCTTTGTGGCTCTCCTAAAAATTACTATGCACCATTTTGGGTTTTATGCATGATTTTAATTACAGTTAAAATGTTGAACTACTTGAGATCATTTCAGTGATGAATCTGGTGAACTGGTGAAGCTTAATTTTATGCAAGTGCTCATACTTACTGTACTGGTTATTACTGTGATCTCTTCAGGGTGAAAATCTGTGCTCTGGTCTTAATTTTTCACATTTATCTGCACACTATCGACAGGTTGTCATCAGAAATGATAGGGTGATAGATCCTCACATACATAGAACAAAGCCTAGAATAAACTGAAATTAGCCAAAGCTTCAGTGTTATTGAAAAACCCAAGCCATACTTATAATTCTGCTACCCTGCCTCATTGCAGTATTATGGGATTCCATTAAGTAAATAGTGGTTCCTGAATTTTGGAATTTCCAATAAAATGTGAAACATCCATGAAATATTATGCAACACAGAAACTTCTCTTAGAAATTATTTAATGGTGACTATATTCTAGGCAACTTTTTAAGAAACTTGCATGAGCTCTTACATGAAACCCCAGTCAACCATTAGGTCATGATAGTAAGAGTAATGATAGTTTACACTGCCATTTGTTTTTTTCATAAATCATATAAGTTATTCATTTAGACCCTCTTAGCAGAGCAGAATCATCTGCCCGATGGCGTCCATGTGAAAACAAATCTCATAAGCAAATCTGTGTCTCTTTCAGTGCTGTAAAGCCTCTTCTTCTCTGTATTTGTTGTTTACTGTGGTTTAACTTACAGGTAACAATTTCCCTCTTGGGGTTCAGAACTCGGGCAACCATTTTTACTAAGAATTAAAAACTGTCAAATGTTTAGAAAACAAGCATTTGCTACTGTAAATTAATTTTTATAAGTTAACAAATAAACCTCCTCTCTTTGTCTTTTGTTACATTATTGATTTTGTTATGAACGAAGCTATATTGATACATGATTATCATAATGTTAACAGATGATGTGCAGATCTTTAACTGTTCCGAACAGATAACATTGAATGTTATAACCTTGCAAGAGTTTCCCGTGTTAGCAGGCTTTGTGTTCTGCATGTATGCCGTCGTGGAAGGCAACAATAAAATGAGAAATGTGGAAAGCTCATGTTTAAATAATATAACATTAATTAAAATAAATGTTTTATCAATTCACAACTGACTCTGTTACTTGACATAGCCACATCATTTTGTCTACTTGAAATACAATCTTTTGAATTCATTATTCCCAACTGCGAATCTTAGATTTTGATGGTGTATGAATAGATTCTTTATGTAAAATAATATTGTGGAACAGAATATATGAGTGTTAACAGGTCAATACCACACTGTATTTAAATTCTGTATAGGAAACTACAAAGGTAGGTCCAGAGGGACATTTTTTCATCATATGCACCTTTTCCAGCAGTGGGAGAACTTTCTGTTACATCAGGAAAGTACTTTGGACTTTGAGCATGTGATGGATCATATTCTATCAAATGCTGTTCTCTCCCTCGAGCAACAAATCCCACAGGAGACCCCATCTTATGTGAACAACCGAAAATGAAATTCCATATTGAAACTACATATGTCTGTCTTGCAGAAACACCAAGAAAGGCAAGCAGAACAGGCTTTATTGTCAGTGTTTCAATAGCAAAGCCTAGGATCTGTCAATAGTACAAAGCACTGTTACAAACATAGGAGGTAGTCGACACTGAGTCTTCACTGAGCATTGTCAAATGCATAGAGAAATACTATGGCCATACTGACGCTTTCAAATGCCTCAAGGGAGAACCTAAGACTCCCTGCTTTCTGTTTGCAGTGCAGAACTGTACCATTGTTGTGCTATTGTAACGTCACAACTGGTTAAAGTATAAAAACGTACATATAATCATATTCAATCAAACAAATACATATTCATCGGTATAGAACATAATCACACTGATAAATAGTTTATATTATATGCTTCATATGATGCTGATTATTAACTTATGTAACCCAATAGGGGAATTTTACTCAAAGTTTGGCAATTACAAGATTTCTGTTGGATTACATAAGAAAATTAAAATGTTACATCAAGTCACAGATAAATGAGGACTGTCTCCCTTCCTTGCCCACCTTTGTGTCCTCCATATTTAAACATTTTTCTGTGTGCACTTGTGCTTCCTCCAGCCCCATGATCCTCTCTCATTAGCAGGCACTCCGTGGATTAGATGCCCGCAGCGCCACCCCAGCCAGAGTACTCCAGGCAAATGTGGAGAACTTTGCAGGGCACGTTCCAGCTCTGTTGATATATGTGGATGCAATCCGGTGTAGCCGCTTCGCCCCAAAGGTGTTGTAGTGTCCTGGGAGGACTTGGTCGACCTGTTTAATGAATGTGCCCGTTGTTAATCACTTTAAAATGATGTGAAGTACATGGTACATTAATTCCTAAATCATCAATTGTGGCAAACGCATAAAGCATAATTTCTCTGGGGACCAATCTGTATCATTACATGGTATATAGCTCTGGTTCAAGGATGATTATGACGTACAGCTTAAAAATAATTCTGATATATCTTTTAATGTTAATTATCTATTCAATTCTTCACATAAAGTTTCTTGAAAAACTGTACAATCACATTTCCACAGAGAGAATAAAAGTCAGCTCAGCACCTAAGATGTACATTTAATATAAATACACAAGAGTGAGACATTTTCAATATAAAAACAATATTTTTTAGATGCTGGGATTGGATACCTTGTGCATCAATGACATCAAGATAGTGGAACTATGAGCTGGACTGGTGAGGCCACCCTGTGGTGTGTTTGAGTGTTACCTGTTCGCTGTCCACCAGCCCCACCAGGCGCTCACAGCTGCTGATGTAGTCACTGACGCGGCTGTAGGGCAGCCAGTCAATCATGGCGCCATCATACACCACATCTCCGCTGAACAGCAACTTATTGTCACGGTCATGGAGGCAGATGCTCCCTCGAGAGTGGCCGGGCATGTGGAGCACCGTCAGCTGTCTGTCACCCAGGTTGATGACATCACCTAGACAGGAGCGAGAAGGACAGATATAACTGAAAAATTCAAGTCCATATACATCCCATTCCTTGTCTCACATCCAAACTAAATCCTTACGTTCCTCATCATTTATCAGGCTGGAATCAAGCCAGGGTTATATTGGTGTTTTCCACTTGTCACCTCATATCACCATGATGTACGGAGCCTAGGACAGTCAGTCTATAATTGATTTGGTCCAGATCAGGTATGCACAGTCACACCGTGGGACAGGAGGGTGAAACTGACACACCAAGCAATAAGATATTCCATCTGCACTGCAGCAGTGGCTCTGACACAGCAGAACAAGTCAGTGCATTGACTGACGGTGCAGAAATTGCATCAGGTAAAGTTTTGGTCCAAACTCCAACAAAAACATAGCTGCTCATCCCAAACGTAACATCCTTTGTGCAACAACTACCATGAAATTAATGGAAAAATTCTAATCGCAGAATGTGAGTGATCTGGTGTGTATCTGCTGACAGCACCGTGGGTGATGGCTGAATCAGTGGTGTGAGGTTATTAATACTCCATGGGATGCTTTACATCACCCGTCTCTGCATTCTCTCTCTTTTTCTGTCTTTTGAAGTAACAAAACCCAAAGTCAGCAGCATGCTGGCTTAAAATAGAGCAACTCTGCAAATACAGATGAAGAATGAGCATGGTGGCTACCGACAAAAAAAAGATTTCTTCTTCTCATATCGTCTCACAAAGTATCAGAACAGTTTGCTTAGGGTCGGGCCTTGAGAGCTGACCTCTCTCTGCATTCTTTGCAGGTATCTCATGTTATGTAATAAGACATAAGACATCTGTATTTGCACAACACTCCTAGTGTTGTACCTTTCCACTGTGTCTACAACACATGCCTTTATATGTGTAGGCTATGTGTGTATGTTGATGCATTTAGCATGCCATAACTGCTTTAATGCAAATTCATTGTGAGATCCTCCTGTGGGTATAGAGAAGATTCTGTATAAAGCATAATGTGAAAACTATAGCTACTGAGTCCGGGCGTTACAGGGTTAAATGTTATCTCATGGTATCGACCATGATGCAAATGCAATTAGACGTTACGATCTGGCCTTTGATCATAGATCATCTCTCCTACGACAACAAATCACATCTGCAAGGCTGCGCCTCCTACCTACCCTCCTGCAGTATGTGTGTGGGCTGCACAGCCTTGACTTTGTAGTGCCTTGCCCTCCATCCTGGACTGGGAGCCTCGACTATCTCCCTGTCGCTGAGCCAGGTGACCGTCTCGAAGTTGTCTCCGTTGGCCAGGGCATCGACCTCGGCGCTGTGGACGCCCACCTGTTGGAACTGATGCAGACCGCCCGAGTGGTCGAAGTGGGCGTGGGTGGCGATGGCCAGCAGCGGGTTCTTCCTTTGCGGGTCTTTGCCCAGCAGCCCCTTGCCGTCTATGTAGTCAGGTAAGCTCCTCAAGCCCAGACCAGTGTCTATCACCACGTCCTGGTGTGAGCCGCGGAGCAGCCAGATGTTGGCCCGGTTGTCTGACTGGTAGAATCGCTCCTGGATCCAGAAGAGTCCGTCTCCGAGCGATTTGTGAGCGTACCAGTCGGCTGCAGACATCCCAGTTCATGCACTTGTCGAAGTAACCTGCTGCGGGTGTCGTGCTGTCAGGGGATTTAGCAGCGGAGAGGTGTTAACTAGCCTTCTAGCTAGAGGTGATGTGTTTTCATTGAGGTTAATGTGATGGTGGCCGCCGACACACCCTTGCAGGAAGAGAGCGTGCTGATTGGACAAAAAGACGAGTGACGACAGCCTAAAGCGCGCTGCTATTGGCTGGAATTAGGCCACGCCTCCTCATACTTCACAACTGGGCGGGGCGTCTTAAAGCCACATTTCCTGTTGAGTGTAGTGGAGAGCAGAGGTGTCCACGCCGGTGTTAGCAAAGCCGTACCAATCTGCATTGTTTGACGTCTAAATTGAGTGATTTCAGGAGTTAGTTTACGTGCCGAACAACAGATAAAACCGAGCCGCTGAATGTGTGACAAGTAAACTCGAAAAGTAAAAACATGGAGACTTAGTAAAGGCTAAATGCCGCTGAATAGCCCTGAAAAACACAGACTTTTAGGATTCTCTCCACACTAGGAGAAATTTACTAGCAGTCACATAGTGAGTATTACAACTTGCCGTATGTGTTGTTGAGTCTCTGGTGTAGTATTTCAATGTTGACCAACGCTGCATAGTAGGCAAAGGCGATGAAAGCTGTGGCACATTAAGTAGTTGTGTGTGTACACGTGTCTGACAGTGAGGCTGACCAGAGACATGTGGACTCTGTGCTGCAGGTACACTGGAGGCTCGCAGCCATGGCAGGCAAGGGTCGTGGAGTGGCTGCCTTCACCTTCAACATTGAAGCTCTGGGCATCGGCAGGGGCAGCATGCCAGACGCCAGGGTGGGGCCCAGTCCGCTGTTTCCAGTAAGTACCGAGCACACACACACACACACACTCACAAATGCAGAGATCCCACTGCAGTATATCTAATTCATCTATAAGCCATCAAACTGTTGGCACATGGCACATCATTTCACGGAGAAAGGAATTCAAACATCTAACTGCACCAGTATTTGTTGACAGATCAGAGACAGATCAGGTGAATTTGCATGAAATTTGAAAAGCAGATTTGTATAAAGAAAACGCTGATGTATGAAAGGGTAAAATAATACTAGTTCAGAATAGTTTCATGTAGTTAAAGTACCAGTACTTAACGTACAGAAGTGTTCTCAGCCTCATGTGAATAAAGTATAGTAGTTAACGTACACATCAACATGTTAAGGACCTGCACTTGTTTATAAGTAGTGTCCCATTAAGTGGCTCCTCCTTGAACATCCTCTTGCAACTAACTCCGAGCTGCTTGAGGATGCTTCTGTTATTTTCTGCATCATGAAGCCAATAGACTCCTCTTCCTCATATCTTCTGTGCATTGTGAACGCATCCTCTTGCAGTCAAGTGTCCTTCAAGTACATTACGCTCACAAACAACTCATGACAGCTTGAATATATTTTGCACATAGGCCCAGAGTCCAACCATGACATTACAATTTGGTGGTTCACATTCCCAAACAGTTTACCACAAACAAAGGACATCGTTTCAGGATGTTCAGTGTCCATTTTGTGTGTGCGTGTGTAATAAAATATAGAATAACATAATGTTTGTTTATTTTTTAAATGTTGGAATCTGGATTCGGCTGCATTTTAATTGTCCTTAGCAAAGGATCGGTTTGGTGCAGTTTGGTACAGTATTTGACTGAATGTAATCTGTTGAGGAAAAAATCGGAGGCAACACTAGAACACAGCAATTATACTCGATTCTTAGTATCTCCAACCTCCTCCAGAACACAGACTTCAAGCCAGTGCCGCTGAAGGCTGGTGAAGACGAGGACTACATGCTGGCCTTGAAACAGGAGATGAGGGGAACGATGCAACGGCTACCACACAACATCAAGGCTCACTCCAATAAAGCAGGTGAGGACGAGAGGAGTGCATTAGAAAACTGAAGTCTGATAGAAATGCTTTGGCAAGACAATTTGCTGCCGTGAGGGAAGATAATGCAGCACTTAGGAACTGAGACATTTAATTAGGGTCTTATCTGGGAAAAGGAGAAGGAGGCAGGTTTATGGCAGAATATTGAGTTACAGGTGCTGCCTCATCTGACGGTTTTAATATGATTTCTGTGGTCGGGCCTGATGGGGCCTTTAGAGTACCTTGTTCAGCGATGAGCTAAATATATCCACAACAAGTACTAGATTTGTTTTTTTTCCAGAATGTCTTGTCCTTTATTGTTGTCAGATGCATAGTTTAGGTCATAATTTTATAGTCAGAATGGTTCAAATGTTGGTTTACCGCTGTGGCTAAGAATCAGATGTAGCACCCAGTGGTTTTTGTTGTTACTCATGGTTGTGCTAAACCGCTGAGTGTGACGTAAGAGTGAAATGAAGCACAATTTTCTCTTGTTTACATGGAACAGAAGTGGAGAAATACACGGAGAGATACCTGAAGCTACGCCAGATGGAGGATGAGGACTGGACTCCAGGTACTTGCATAACATCATCTCTGTGATTAGAGCAAACTGAGAGCAAAATGGAAAATAATGGACATATTGTTTTTAATTTATCATATTTTAGACTGGAACCTTTTCCCAAAAGAATTGATGCCCCAGAAGAAGAAACCTCGTGCTAAACCAGGTATAAATACATACATACATGCATGCATAATGGATTTAACATTATGTATATTGTGAGTACATTATGTTCTATGACTAAAGACATAATGCTTAAATCCAAACAGGCACAAAGAAGAAAACTGTGAAGTTATCACGCAAAGAAACCGAGGAAATGCTGAGCAAATTAGATGTGAGCTTTTCTTCACTTGTTTGTCCTGTGTTCAACTGTTGGTTTTCCCTAGATGTGATTTATCAAATACCCATTTATAAAGGCATCAGATTTGGCACAGTATTTACAGGATGCGAGCTCAGGATGTACATGTGCTCATGATGAAATACTTAGGGCAAAAGTAATTTAATCTTCATGTCAATATTTCAGGAACTGTCAAAGAAAGACGACAAGGATCCTGAAAAATCAGACGACGAGACCGAAAAGAAACCAGGAAATGAGGGCGACGAAGAAATTGAAGAGGAAGAATATGATGAAGAGGATATTGAAGAGGTTAGATTACAAATGATAACCTGCAATCTTTAGTGATAAATGTGTTGAACTAAATGTAGTTGGCATAAGATGCAGAGTTAACTGAATCCAAATTCCCTTTGTTTCTCTGTAGGAAAACGACTACATTGACAGCTATTTTGACAACGGTGAAGACTTTGGGGGAGGCAGTGATGACAATATGGATGGTGAAGCAACATATTGAGACAGTGTGACTCAAGCAAGTGTGCACTGCCGAAGTAAACACTCCTGTAATATAATTGCTTTTGTTGGTTACATGTTGTAAATAAGTTGGGGATATTATTTTACTTTGTTTTGATCTTGAGAGACAAGCTTTCCTTGAAGACATCTGTAAATAAGAAATGCCAAACTATGTGCACACTGGCAATAATTTATTCAAAATAGATATTTATTTTCCAGCCTGTGGCACACATTTCCACAGGTTGAAAGGCACATACTCTCAACAACATGAAATGCTTTTTCATGAAGTATCAAGTGAACACAGTGATAAAATAAAAGGGCTATATAACAAAGTCTAAAATTTCACATAATTACAAGTATGAGTCATTGTGGGAATAGTGTGCATTTCCCATTTACCTCACCATGCTCTTTGTTTGTTTTTGTTTAATGAAAAAGAAAATGCAGGTCCCCCCTGGTAAGCTAAAGGAAAGAAAAATTCAAGCAACTTTCATGGAAATTGAGAAACATAATTTATCTGGTAACTCCCAATACTGATAGTGTATGTAAAAACGAATGCGCAATAGTCTTGAAATAAATTAATTCTCTATTAAACAAAAGGCAGCAATCATACTTTTCAAACAAATAGTGTTAGAAAATAAACTATTCCTAACATGGCAAGAAAATATTACACTTGGACCAACCGCTTTAAAACCAAATCCACAGAATTAATGATTCTCTCAGGGTGTGGCCACTGATCCATCACTGAATAAACAGAAACGTGTCAGTGTTGCTGTCTGTCCAAGTTTGTTTATGGACTCTTTGCACACAGTTTACAGCGTACTGAGAATGCCGCAGCATAGACTGCATTCTTGGTGCAGTGCATGTAACAAAAACATCACCCTTTTTTATCTTCTCATGAACAGATGAATCCATTTTTAAAAAGTTCACTCAAGCATTACATTTGTTATTTTTGGCCCATTTATACTCCTTCCTGTAAAGCATAGAAATATAAATGGGCAGACAAGGAATGACTGTGGTCACACCCTTATTGCCAGTCTCTTAACCCTATAAAATTACCGTTTGCACTATAAAGTGACTGTTCCAGCCCGATAAATTGCATTGACGTATAAATCTATAAAAACTAGTCAAGAATGGGAACATCCTCCCAGCTTTATTAGATCTCTGAGTTAGCAACATTTATTTTTTTGTTATAATCCCTTGTTATGTTTTCTCATGCCCTTCACGTTCTCCTGCTTTGTCCACTCTGGCTCCCTGTGAATCTTGATTAACCTCATTTTCAGCATGTTGTCCAGTCACTACGCGAGTGCCTTCTCCAACAGGAGGCCCAAAACTATTGCCATGTCCATGAGAAATGTCGCCATGAGCTTCCGTGGGAATGCCATGATGGCTGACATCAGCTTTCATGAGAACCTCATAGTATAGCAGATAAAACACAGGTGTGATAATGCCAACAACCAGCATGATGGCCACAGCCGTCCACCATCTCATGCCCCAGTCTGCCCCATAATAAGGGTCCTTTCTCTGCGCTGGTTTATACTCAACTTCTAGTGGCTGCTGTTGCTGTAGAGTTAATGAGGACACAACCTCATTCAGGCTGCTCCGAGACGGACCTGTGGATTTCACCAGCCGCTCAATGTCCTTGTCCTTCTCCAGGAGGAATCCTTCCACACTGTCAGTGGAAGAAGAAGAGTCTGTGGAGGACTCAGAGGGCAGAGAGGTAACAGAAGAGATCTGGAGCAGGCGCCTGGTACCTGAGGGGGAGGCAGATTGTAGAGGTCCAGTGCTGTGAGTTTCAGTGAGAACGCTAAAGCGCCTCACGGGAATCTTGACTGACCGCAGGGCAAAGAAGTCCTGCTCTGTCAAGAAGTTGTTGGCACGCTTTATATCAGCCACCTGGAAAGTACACACGAGAAAGATGAATTAGCTAAGAGGCTTAGAGACACAAACAGCTATTTTACATTTACCGTCATCTGAATATTCTGGGTCAACTACTAAACTGCTGGAGGAATGGAGAATGCTGTAAATAACAATCCAAATACAGGAAATTACAACACTTGATGCTAAAATTACTAATCTATATATTACTGTGTTATTAAGGAGCTATTAAAGTAATTTACAGACATTTAAATTAGCGTGCCCATATTGTATGCTTTCATGAGTGAGAAAATTGTTGTGTATACTATTTGGGAAAACATATTATTGTGAGAATGAATTCTATTTTGTGCTCCTTATATTCTTGACTGCATTTAAAGCTACAATAATGGGGTTTTCCTGCCCACATGGACAACAAAAAACAAGTGTTGGCTGCATCCTGAACTGTGTAAAGTGCCAAGAATGTTTGTGTATGCATAATATAAAATAAGGAAGAAGATGGTTTATTTCAACAATAAGGAAAGTTGAGTGGGTACTCTCCAAGGAGAAGAGAGACAGACAGACATACAAACAAACAAACAAACACAGACGTACTGAGCAATGGTACTGCAGGGCAATGCTGTTCAGGGTGTCACCCTCCTGGATATCTCTTGTCAGGTAGATTATGTCCTCCATCCTCTCTCTGGAGGTGCTCCTCCGCAGCCTCTCTTTGCCACGTGGCCGCAGCTCGTAGCTCTCTCCGTCCTCTTCTGACAGGTCATTCTCTGAGCCATTGTTTCCAAACAGATAGGCATGACCGCCATTGGCAGGCTGCACCATGGTGGCTGACTGGAACCCATAGTGCTGGCTTCTACTGGACATTTTTTCGTCACTATGCTAAGAAGAGCAAAGATAAGCGTGAGTACCACATCCTGAACTTGTACAGCATGTTCTTTGGGAATACCAGCAAGGTATTCTTTACTCTGATGGAAGATAAAGTAGAAAACATGTTTGAACTAATAAGCTGATTCAGTGGCTCTTACTAAGTGCTGATTTAACAAGCTATATAGCCTCAAATAAGGAAGGACTATCCTAGAAAATATGGCCACTACTTGCAAAGCGTATAAGCAATTATGTGCAACAGGAAACTGACAAATGAGGTATCACAAATTTGGCCATACATGCAGGCAAATCTTGTCAAACTATACAAATACAGAAAGATTGAATGAAAATGAAAGCTGGCTTATTCACATAAGCCAGCTTTCATTTTCATTTTCTGTATGACACCATTCAACACTACGTATGCACTTTATTTCTCTGAAACCTGCAATTACCAGGTGCAGGAAGTGAAATTCACTTCCACTAATAACACATTTCTCACGTTGCACAGCCTACTGAAACACGAACTTCAGTCCATCTCTGTGGCAGTTCTGGACATTCAAGTTACAAGTAAACTAGATAAGATTGTGCCTCTTCCAGGATGATAAGTGACGTTACAGGCAGTACATGCAATCCTCCAGATGTCAAGGTCCTCTGCTTATGTAACATTTCTGCTTCGCCATGGCAACATCACCAGCTAATGTGGCATCTTGTCACCTATCCCGTATTCCCTTATCACAACTATAACCTACTGTATCCACGGAAAGGCAGATTTCCCTCTAGTTTACTACTTTAAACCAAATGCCAAATCCCTCACCAACGTCAGGAAATGTTAGCCAAGTTAGCAGCAGCTAAAGTGTTAAACATAAGCACACCAACTGTTATTAAACGTGCAACGGTGTGATTAACTGGCTAGATTTACAAAGAGTCGCTGTTGGCTATCATACTATTTAACTGAACAAGTTCCTGTTGGCTATAATGATTAATTAACTGAGCTACCATACTTTTAATTAGGCAGTTAGCTATAAAACATCTTGGCTCATGCTAAGTTCTCTTAACACCACAGACGTCCAGTCGATATCGTTGTCCACAAGTACCTACGTAACTTTGGAAACACGCATGTTTAATTCGCGAAATCGGTAGCTTTGCTTAACTGTCACATTGGTGATGTATGGCTATGAGTATGATGTACAGTGCACGTCCACACCTAGACCGAACACCTATCTGCACAAGCTAGGCTAATGCTAGCTTAGCTTCCACCTATGTTGTGTGGCTAACAACGTTAGTACATTTCTATTAGTGAGTGGTCACAGTTGATGAATTATATATTTGAAGGAAGCCAACAGTATCTCACTTCACCTGAAAGGCTGAACATCGATCAATCAGTTGACCTGATCCATACTCCCACAGGATTGTCTTCGGTCTCACCTTGCCTTTGGTTATTTACCTAGCGTTACCTGCTAGCTACCGTTGAGTCGCTACCGCTCACGCCACGTCAACAGAATGTTTACGTAATGACGTTGACACCGACGCCGCCAACGAAGGTCTCACTTTTAAACGCGAGATGGCGCTAAAAGTTAATAGATGCTAGCATCCCGGCTCTCCGGGACCTGACAATAATTCAATTACCTTTGGACTAAAGTTAATATCGGGATACTTTTATTCAGACAACTTTATTCGTGTCCGCGCTGGCCAAATGTTTACCTGTTGAATGTTAAAAGTCAGTAGAAAACAGGATAATTTGTAGGGTTTAAATAGGGTAGCTAGTCATGTAGGGCAAACTTAACTAGCTTAAATAGCCTAGCTTAAATAACAAACTTCAATAGCCGTAGCTAGATACATTTACTTTAGCTCGTTAGTTCGTCAGAGTAAAAATCAAAGCCTAATCAAAACTGTATTCATGTAGCGTTGCCTCTCTGAAAAATGATCTTAGGACATATTTAGAGAGACACTTGTGAGAGTGATATTTAGTGACATTTAGAGAAAACCAGCAGGACACAACATGAGTAAGGATGTTTCGGCTAGTTACATTATTTTACCAGATTTAAAGTCACTTAGGATGAAGTACAAATGTGCAAAGTTTATGCGCAGTGTCAGCAACAGAGGGGGAGAGCACCTATGCCTCCTGGGCTCACAGGGTGGAGCTGTCCACCACCACACCGAGCACCCTGAGGAGACAAATGGGATTAACACATCTTGTCTCATTAAGGCAGCGACCGGGGGACGAGCCGGAGTCTCCTAGTAGCTGCAAACTAATCTTTGTGTCGGAGCAGTGGGTCGTTTGTGTACAGTAGCAGGAGCTCTCACGTGGCTGCAGGAGCCCGGAGCAGTGTGTGAAGAGAGGAAGAAGAGGAGGAGGAGGAGGAGGAGAAGGTCCCGAGCTGACCGGGGAGCCGCTCCGTCTCTTGTTATTTCTCAGTCCCGTTAGATGACAAACGCGCTTCATCCCATGTTGTTCACCGGGGACCCAACGCCGCCGAAGCAACGAGCGAATTCAGCAGGTTTTTATTAAACACTACAGAGAAGGATGCTGTTGCTGGCTGCTGTTTGAGAAGAGAAGGAGCTGAAGACCCTGGGAGCACTTCATCGATGTTATCCTCAGCGGTAGATGAATTATAGTAATTTATCTCGGGCAGAGAGGCCGAGCAAGGTGTCAGGTAAGTTGGATTTATCTTGTGTACGTCTCTCCTCGCAGGTGCTTCTCCATGTTATCTATTTTATGCAACAGCGCTGATGTGTGTCGACCAGCCAAACTTTGCCGGACGGTCTCATAGACAGACTTGGGTGCAGGATGATGTCGCTTTGTGACACATGGTTGGTCCGTCACGAGGACAATGCGAGCGTCTTAGATTTATTTTTCAGCAAGTGAGTCGGTAATGATCGGTGAGTCCATGCGCTGCTGCCAGTGGTAGATTAATAGTCCAGAGAATAAAGGAAACAAATGAGTAGCGATACTCCTCATCAATTATGCCAGACAGCTCAAGCAGACATATTGTATAACACTATAAGAAAACGATTAAAAGTGGTCGGCCACCGCTAATTTCTTTTTGCATCGTGCCAAAAATCCCCCTCGGAGCAGCTAATAAAATTGAAAAGCCTAAATATTGATTCAGCGCAATCAGTAAATGAATGGCCGGGTAGCCCATTGAGGACGGAGACAAACGCTTCCATGGTTACATCCAGGATCTCCAGTGTGATTACTGCGCTTTGTGTGGGTTTTCTCTCTCCCACTGAAATAAAACAACAATTCAGGGGGAACTGCCACACATGGTGAGCAGGAGACCCTCTCATAAAGGCTCTGTTGACTAATCTATAGGCTTACTCTGGCTATAAGTAATCTTGGCACACTTTGAGTTGCGCACATGTGCTGTTACTGTTAAATCAATGAGTGGTGCCTGTAGCCTCATTGTGCTGCTGCTGCTTTACGCAGATGTCCAGGCTCCATAGTTTATACCAGTTGATGGGGTGGGGTTTTCAGGGCTTGAATAATTGAATATGTCCACCTTATCTCTAATTGATTTGACATGATGTCATCCTGGTGCGGTTCTTGCAAATCTCTTTTGTCAGCCTCCTCTGTGGCGCCTCAGCAGAGTTAAATCCTTTTTCTCACTGGGGAGGAAGGGAGGGAGCTGCTTCTGTATCCATTCAGCACTTACACCTGCTCTTCCTCAGCGCCAGCCTTCACTGTTAACTGTTTATGAAATGTACCTTTGTTCCAGAGGGGCGACATCATTGAAGCAGTCTTCGCCCCCTTTGTCTGCAAATGCAACAAAACTTGGCATGAAATTTCTACAATTTTATTTCCTCAGACCTGCAATTTCTATTTCCATCGTCATTCATCGCAAACCCACAGGTCACAGTCGCCCTGGTTTTGTAGATTGGGATCCACACTAAGATCCACACTTGCTCAGAGCTCAGGTCCTTTGTTTGTCTGTGTTTATGTCATCGCCTGGCAGGGGTCAGCCCCCAGTCGCCTGTGTGAGGGTCTGAATGTGATTCACTGGGCGGAAACTGTTTTACTGCCTGCCTCTCTCTCCTTCTGTCTCACCCCTCTAATGGCTGCACGGTACAAAAGGGGACAGTGCCATAAACAGAGCCTGTTCACTGATGAAAGGTGCTGAAGTGTTGCACGTTGCAGACAGGATGAGATTGATGTTTGCCGGGGATAAGAGGGCTTGCGTTCCCTGTGTGTGGGGATAGAGGGAAATGGTAGATGAAGGCACAGCTCTACAAACACTTGGCCACCCTGCAACAGGCTGCGCCCGCCTCAGCTGACCTGTGCGCTGTGGATCACTGTGGGGGGGGGGGCAGAGTTGTAGAGGATGTCTTTATCTTTTGAATGAAGCACATTTGTAAAGCTGTGTTGGAACTTTGCAGAGCAACTCTGTACAGATATTTATGATCCATTTCATGGTATACTGTAGTTCCAAGTTATTTCTTAGACATATCTGCACTGGTTATACTGAAAAACAAGTTATTTACTTGTTTTCTTACATATTTTCTTTCTTTATTCTTTTTTGTACATGTTATTAGAAGTAAACACAATATAAAAGGGTACATGTCTTCCCCTCAGCGAGTGTTCTGGGTTTCAATTTTTCCTGATGTGGGAAAAGAAAACCAGCAGACCAGCCCACTATACACCTCTTATTAGTTATGGTCTGGTTTTCATTTCCACACCTTGAGAGGATAAAATGTTGCACCTACTTTCCCACTTCTTTCTCAAATTACGGTTTTCCTCAGAAGTACCATGCAGCAGAACAACTCATAATCCTTTGGTACAATATAAATGGATATTTCAGACCTGCCAATTTTCCACTGTGCAAGGAGGTGACTGCAATCACCGAAGGCACATTTGAGTGTATGAACCATAGGTGTTAACATTTTCGAGCCACTAAAGCAAATTCCCAAGAGGAGCAATAGATTCTTAGCTTAACGTTTGTGCACATACTGCTTGGATGTGGACATACATTTTAAAATCAGCACATAATGCTTTGTATCTGTAAAATGGAGAAGAAATTATTGGGGAACAAACAGCAGCCATGAGACGAAGTGAGACACATGATGTTTGCATGAGTAGATGTGGTCATAAGTTTTTGGTGCTTTTTGAATTGAAGCTGTTTTTTTTTAATGGCTGCACATTTTATTTGGCATCGGAATAATTCTCTGAGATTTAGAGACGATCATTCCAAAACAGAAGAGAAGTTTGAAGCCATCTCATTTAGTGTTTGGTGTCATTTCCATGTATTGCTTCTCGAGTACGTGACATTTGGCAAATGTGGGGAAAAAGGCACTGGTGTTGACAGACAGTGTGATAAACTCCATAACGAGACGTGGGAGAGACGTGGATCATGCTGTAGGGATTGAGAAAAAAATAGAAATGTCAAACAACAATGCAAGATAAAAGAAAATGATCTATGCCACTCTTATAGAATTGATTAGTTTTCAGTGCTAAGATCTGATATAGCTCAGATTTCATTTGCTGATCTCTGACGAACATCCAGTATGCTCACCAGCAACAAATGCTACAGGAACGATGTTAAGCTTACGTACATCTGGGATCATCGGGTCTGATTCCAACATGTTCGGAAGCCCTGGTAAAGATTTGGATTAGATTTAGTGAATTCACAAATTCAAGTCGTAAATAAGTCTCTTATAATGCTCACTGGGATTTTAATATTTTGTTTTTCAAAATCGCTTGACAGTTCATGCTTACGCACAGGAGACAGTATCATGTTTTAGTAGCTGTTGTCTTTGGAGCAGAGGGACAGGAAAGTGGTGGGCCAGCGGCAATGGCCAACAATCCTGAGGTCTCTTTAGTGTGCCTGACCAACCACATATTGTTCCCGGTGAGAGGATGCTGGTACGGTCGCTGCTGCAAACCCTCGGCCATGACCTCGCCGTCAACTCTCATAATCGCACTCCCACACACGCACGTACACGCACGTACACACACACACACACACACACACACACACTTATTCTTATATGTTATGCTCTGTTGGGACAACGGGGAGCCCTCCTACAGCTGCCCAGCATCTCCACCCGAGTATTAAACTTGACCTCTGACCTTATGTGATGTTAGTAAACCCGGTGACCTCAGACAGGTCAGCCTCAGAGCTTTTCCTGTCTGCTGTGCTGCATATAAAGCATGACCAGTTCCTCTGATGGGGCATCAATAAAATATGTGATTAAGAGCAGTCAAACAATATATCCACCATATTCTATGGTTATTGCATTTAAATCCATTTAAACTAAAGCAGGTACATTTGATTTTCAACTTGCAAATTGCATGGGAAATCAGTGCATGAAGTGTACAGAGCAACATCCTTTTCTCAGATGTCAAAACATAGTGAAAACTGAAAGAACATTTAGGAAGGCTGTTTCCTCTGGTCTCTGGTTCACATTACCTTGGCTAGACTCTGTACAAATTAAATTAAGTCTCAAAGACTGTTGAAAGCAGGATTTTTTTTTTCTTTTTTTGATCATTGAATAACCTGCTCCACAGTGCTATTTGATAAATGAACACACTCATTGGTTGCTCTTCACTGATCCCATTCTTAAAACGTGTGGACCCATACATGGGTCCCTCTGTCCGGCCATAAATCCCCAGTTCTACCCTTCACATGGATGTTTTCCGGGGAGCCACGTAGAACACATCTCATGGTGGCCCCTGCTTTCGGTCCTCATTTAGACAAGTCAGGGTGAGTGGGTCACACTTTGTTTTCGGCTAGTAGGACATCGTGGCTAATCATCCTTATACCCTTCTCTCTTTCTTCTTTCTGCCTCTGACTAGGATCTTTGTTTGTGTGTAAGAGAGAGAGACAGAGTGTGTGTGTGTGTGTGTGTGTAAGTGTAAAAAAGGGACCAGGGTGCCCATTTAAAACATAAACCTGTTGATGTAGGTCAGCGACTCTTAGATCAATCTTCTGAAACCCTTAGTGCTACCCTTAGTAGCCCATTACCCTTCAACCTTATTCATCCACCATCCCCCAGTGTGAGTGTATGACCTATTCTGTAGTATTTCATCCATCCACACACACACACACACCCATCTCCACCCGCCCCCATCTGCCCCGTCCCTTACACCAGCCCCTCTTTCTTTCTTTTCTTGTCTTTCTCTGTTTATCTCTCACTTCCCTCATTGTACTGTAGTTGGTCATGGCAGAGGAATTCCTCGAGTAGGTGGGGGTGGTTGATCTGAGCATGGCTGAGAGGCGGCAGGGTGTGCTTATTGTTATAAAAAAATGTATTTATCCACTTTCTCTGGATGCCTTTCATCAAGAGATAAGCATCACTTGATAATAGATAGAAATCACATTCTGCATCTTTGTGTCACAGTGTGATCCGTGAAGCACTGCAGAGGCAAAAGGTTTTAGATTCAGCTGAAATTATTTTTAATGCTAGATAAGATACCTTTGAAAGTTAATGGCAGGACCCACAAGCCCACTTGCAATGTGTTCATACCTGTAAGTGCACTCTCTCACATTCACAGTAACATAACCAACATAACACAACAAAGTTCTGTGAATGACCGCGTCTGAATCCAACAACGAGCTTGATGACCAGCTGAAGACAATGAGCTGCAGTAGTTATTAATTTTCTGTACGATAATCGGAATCTGTTGACCACACTCGTTCAGGGATTTGCTTCCTCCTCAGTGCTGCCATCTGGCCCTTAGTTCTCCAATGTTGCAAAGGCCTGAAAGAGGGGCTTCTCCCACACCTACTGTACCGAGGATGTGTGCTGTGCATGTCCATGTTTAGGAGTGATAGAGTAGAGCAGAGAGAAAAGGACCGAGTCTGAATAGGATGGTTTGGATTCTACTGCAGAGGAGGCCAGCATGCCAAAAAGTGGGAGAAACAAAAGAATAAAGAACTGTGGCAATTTTAGAAATGCACACGAAACACAAAAAGGAGCATGAGCGAACAAAAGCCTGCTCCTTAAAATTGTGTGCTGGTCAGTGAATCGTAAAGTCCCGCTTCTTTTCCAATGAAAATACACCCCCATTCTGGGTTGCCTCTCTGTTTTGGGAGCTCTTTTGAAATGCAATTAGCATTTCATCCAGGCCCAACCAGTTACATGCAATGAAGTAATACCCTTTCTAATTTGGCCCTTTGGTCTGTGAGGCTGTGGAGAGCACAACCTTGTTTAATCCCCTGAAAGTGCTTTTCTGTCTGCCTCCATCACTGTGTGTCATACAGGCTAATCAGTCAGCCAATGCTCAAACTGGAAAACGCTCTAAATTGCTCACGCACTGGTTCCTACTCAATTGGAACCACTTTCCACTGTATGCGTTCCTTTCCACCGTTTCCTAAGAAGCAAAAACTCTTGTTTTTAGTTAGAGTTGCGAGATGCCATTGGCTCAGCTTAAGAGCAGCCGACCACGGCCGTGTGGACAATACCTCAGGAGAACTCTCCCTCTCTCTGTTTCTTTTTTCACAGAAAAATGCACACTTGATTGGCAGCCTCTTGCCCCTGAAGGAGAAATGCCTGGTTGAAAAGTATCATCTGACAATGGCTGGGAGGCTGACCTCATGCATTTTTGTCCTTTAGAGAAGTATTCATTCAAGTGTTTTGTAGTTCCTTGAGGAATGGCATAATTTGGCTGCAATTCAGCACAGCACCATCCTCATTTCCCAAAATCTTTTCCCCCCTTCTTGTTCGACTAATGGTAGGTTTTCTGTTTTTCTCCTCAAAATAAATAGAATTCTGTTTTTAGGTAGAGCTCTCCAAAATAAGCTCAGTGAATAACACAGAGTTTTTGTCAGATTTAATGATGTATGTTTTAGCTCTACTTGCTTATTAAGTTTCTTAATTTCTTCTCTCCAGCTTCCCTGTATGGCGAGAACATTCACTGATCTAAAAATACCAGAGGGAGAAAGTACATGTGAAGTGCAATTATGGGCTTGTGAGTTGACCGGGTATGGCAGCCGCGGCTACGCCGGGCTGAGAACGGACGGTGGGTGGTTTCTGAGGTAGAGCCTGACACATATTGGGCTGGTGGCATCGCTTAGCGTGGAGTGCAGCTCAAACAGAAAACAATCCAATAAACAGCGCAGAGGAGGCACCATGGTTTTGGGCCAAACACAGCCGGAGACTTATAAATTCAAACTGAACACATATAGCAGCCTTGCTATGAAAAGACAGACATTTTGTTTGTATGAATTAAATGACAATACCTTTTTGCTTGATTAATTTATGTGTTTATGGTGTTAATAGCATTTTTGTTAAAATAAGTGTTAAATAGCTCTTAAAATATATAATATGTTCTCTTTTTATGTTGCACTTTCAAAAAGCCAAATCAGGCTAAAGCCTAATTATAATAGCTGTTGTTTTGCCTGATGCATATCATTTGTTGTTTGAAGAATAATAACTATCTATTTGAGACAGTTTTTATAACTTTTATTATTTATTCTGTTACTTGTCCATGTTCATTTACAAGGTGCATGCGTTCTTGACACATTAAAGCAATGCAGAGCTTTGTTAAAGCATTTCTTTCTGAGCACCACCGTCTTTTCTCAGAGCTGTTGCAGGAGTACGTAGACTTTTTCGTGCAGCTGCACTGAGCTGTTCTCCTTTTCCAAAAGGTGCTGATGTAGTCACTGTTGCTCCTTTTTAAGCTCCTTGTCACTCATCACAGTGAGATGCAGAAATGCTCTGGCGGCACTGACCATCTCCCTGAACATTGTCAGTGCTCTGGAGATGGTACCACCAACCTGCCAGTTGGCCTGATGTCAACTGTGATAAAGAGAAAATTAGAACAAAGAAACTTGCCCAAATCAAATCATAACAAAGACAAGTGCAGCTTCATAGCTTGGGTGACTGACAATTCAAATAACTTGCTCACAACTTGCCATTAGCAAAATTATCAACTTTGAAAACATTATGAACAATTCCCAGTTGTTCTATTCATGTTTGAAAATTACATTGTTAGAACTTTGAACTGGTTAAGTAGCTGTGTTTTATCCAGTCATTGATAGTTTCAATCTAGTCTGTAGGACACTAGTTCATATTTTCAAACAACATACTAACGTTGCCATACAAATGTAATCCATCATTAGTCCTTGACTTCAGTATGGCTAGCAGGCTTATTGCCAATGTTTGGTTTTATTGTACTTACTGGTTATAGGTAGATAACCCACTGCTCTCCATCACTGCTGTGCCTTGTACTGTAAGGTCCTGCAAGGAACACTGCTACATGTGTTAATGAAGGGGGAGGAATAGTGACACAATATCAGGGGCTTTAATAAACCCTTTAAATAGATATTTTAGCAAATACTTACCTTTGCCTGCTTAGATTAGGTTTTCATATTCAGTCTGACCTCTGAACAGTAACCTGGCCATCTGACCAGTAATATTGATATACTCATTGTCACCTCTTTCTGTATGTCTTTTTGCCTTCTACACTATCTGTCTATGTCACTGTTTACCTATCTGTTTATCTGTTTATGTCAGTATCAGTCATACAGCCTGTTTGCATGGATGCTTTTTTAGTGTGAATTTGTCCTGAGGAGACGCACAAATGTTCCAGGAACACTGTTATATTAGTTCATGGTAATGACAGAGCAGTTTCTTTTTGTGGCCAGACTGACTCCAGATCACCGACCAGAGCTGTAAGATTGATGAATGAGATCCCACTGAAGGCCTCCCAGTGTCAGACAACTGGAGATCACTTTCTGTGTGTGTGTGTAAGCGTGTGCATGTGCCTAACTGCCACATATAACCACAAGCTCTTCACTAAGGGCGTCTCAGGACCAGGGGAAGCCTCAGGGCAGGGATGCCTCATGGGAAAGCCCTTGATTAAAACTCTACAGAGCGTTATCCCACACACCCTCTACCAAAAAGGAAGTTCAAGTTTTGGTTTTCCTCTTTTTATTGCTTTCAATACCGAGGATTCTCAGTTAAACAACCAGGAGAACCAGGAGTGGCTATGATTATAGTGGCTGGTAAGCTCCCAGAGAGCTGAAATGGCAAAAAGAGATGGGAGAGTCTGAATTTAATTCGACAAAGAATTTAGATATATTATTTACTTAACAAAGAGACATTTACGTCAAACGTGACACCCTGTGACAGCACGTTTGTGATTACGTATCCTTATGTCGACAGGCCGATTACCTCTGACTGTGAAGTCTTAGGCTTGTGGTGAATAATTGATGCTAAAGATTACGACACAGAGGCCACTGTCAGGAGAAACCCTAGAGGCATCAGCGTCGAGCACTGACCCTAGGAGCAGCCCTGCAACCAGACACCTCCTCAGCACCTCTGACGGGGATATCCAGTAGATCAGTGAGTGAGTGTGCATGTAAGTATGTATGAGTGTGTGCGGTGTGTGTCTGCAAGGGGTCTGAAGTAATGTTTTTTGCAAATCAGGCTCCTAACAACAGCGGGCTGCTTTAGGAAGGGCTGACAGGTGACAGGGTCAAAGCACCACTGACTAGCACCGATACTATCAGTGGTCATGGTGCCATTCACGTTGGAGCCTGTCGAGAATGCTCTCTGGTGATGAGCTATCGATCACAGAGATACAGGAAAAGGAGTTTGTCTCCAAGACGAAGGAAGTGATCAGATGTGTGACAGAGAGATCAGAAGATAGAGAGGAGTGAGTGATTGCAACTGGCTACTGAAGGAATACACTACATGTAGTCTTTATGTGTACATTGCATGTGTGTGTTGCCCATGCATTGTTCCCTCTAGCTTTGATCTGAGCTTAGCTGGTGAAACGAGTGAACTTAGTGACACTCCTGTTGTAGCTCAATGCCCAGCGCTGAGAAACTTTCCTGGCAAGCACAAAGCCTGCTTGTGCAAGACGACCATAACTCTAAATGACTCTGCATATTGAAACGAAGACAGAAGTTAGCTGGAAGTATTATGTGCTGGACAAAAACAGTTATGGTGAAAGCAGGTTCAAATTTAAGGCTTAACAAGATAATAATCCTATTTAAACAACTGCTTTAAGAATTTGTATCCAATTGTGGAGAATGATTCAGGATTGTTCCAGGCCAAAGGTTCATTTCCAATTGAGCTTGATGATTTATTTAAGCATACACATGACAATAGCAATGCATTGTTGTTCTATTGTGGATGAATGCAATGATGTGCATCACATATTTAACCAGTACTATAGTGGGTAATGCATATTTATTGGACACTGCGTGTGTTCCAGGAAATAAAGTAATGCAATATAAAAGAAAAGTCAGCTGACTGAGGTCAGAGTCACAGAATAAGTCAATAAAAGCAATTTTGGATGTTCGAAATGTGAAGTTTCTTTAGTTGTGGTGTTGTCTGTGGCTTGCTAGAGCGCCAGGTCCCAGAGTCCTGGCCCCAGCCATCATTTTCTGTTCCCTTGGCCCAGGATATTTGTGATGGACAGTGTGTTTTCATGCATTTTGGAGCTCTCCAGTGTCCCGGCCTGTCACTCAGCTGTCTGTTTGAGCATTGAGACCTAGCGTTTTAGATGCATATACTGAGTGTGCCAGCTCTGGTAAATGCATTCATGTATGCAAGTGTGTGTGTGTGTGTGTGTATGTGCACGCATGCGACTATGCCTCTGTCCACCTCTCTACATGGACTCTGACTCTCAGCCTTATCAATGTCAGAGGTCTGCGCCAGGCACTCCATGCCGCCTTTTGCTGTGATAGACAGATCCTTGGTGTCCCTGTAGCCCCCGGGGTCAGGGTTGGCACAATGCATGATGCCAGCACAAAAACTGCCCTGCCGCTCATGAAACAGACCTGTGCCATCTATATAGCATCTGCTTTCTATTAGGCCCTTCGAAGGAAGTGCGGCATCTCGGTCATTCGCTGCAAAAATGACCACCCCTCTGCTTTTGAGTAGGGGGTTAGGAGGTTAGAGGGTTGGATGCTTGCTACCATCAATCTAAAAGATTGTGGTCTAAGTGATGTTAGGCAATCATTTTGAAGTTAGGAAGTGAGGTTTTGAGGCACACAGATTTATTGAATAATTAGGGTGTGGGAAGTCAGATCTTTTGTCTTTGAAATGCAGATGATATAGAGAGATGAAAAACATTTATTCCATATGATAGAATGGTGATTTTAGCAAAGTTTGCAAGCTGTGGTCAATGATTGTATTGCCAAGACCAAAACAGACATTTGTTGCCTTTACTGTCCAGTATAACTCAATTAGACAGGCAAGTGGATATTCCGTAGCAGGTGTCTAGATGCTTTTAAATTGAGAAATTGCTCATTTGTCAAGTGTAGCCGTCACTAAACTTGTACTATGTAAGGCAGTCCCAGTGAGATGGTGCAAGAGAAAGGGTTTATAGTTTTTCATTCAAGCTCTCAGCCAGTGGTGCAGGAAGTTCCCAACCGCAGGAGAGAGACCAGGGCGAATAACAGGATTTATCCAGCCCCAGCCCTTCTTTGTCCAGCGACACGCTCACCTCTCTTCCCCCTTAGCCTCACCCTCTGCTCCCCACTGTCCAGCCCCACTACCCACCAGCTCCAAATCCTTTTTTGATGGATTTCCCAGCAATCTCTTTACTGCAAAGGCCAGACCTGGCCCTTGACATCAACTCCATCACACAAACTCTCACACACATGCATATGCTGTTTCCCTGTCACACCCATAACATCTGCATCAGCTAGTTCTGGCTGGATCTGTACCCGTATCTGCTCATAAAGTGTCTTGTTCCCCTCTCTAAGCTGAGAAACTGATTGATGGATGGTTGCTATTTAAACATCGACTAATACTCAGAATAACTCAGATTGATATAACAGTAATGGAACATATGAAAAATTGGATATTTTCAATGTCCAACTTTCCTAAACGTTTTCTGCTTATGAAAAAAGAACCAAACAGCATGACTTCATCCACCGTAGCTGCTGATGTTCTTTTTCAACCTTGTAATTAAGAGCAAATAGTTTTTTTTTTTTAAAAAGACCTTACGTGTTCATACTGTTGGCACGGCTGTGTGGTGGAGATTATGAATGGGATGGGTAAAAAGCAGCAGGGAGGGGAAAGACAGGACAGAGTAGCTGCAATTTAGCTTTAAGCTGGCTCCACCCCATTTGTCATGCTGTGTTGTTTTGTTGTGTTAACCATGACAACTGTCTCAGTGGCTCCATCCAGCTTAAGGATTATTCTGGGTGAGAGAGCTGAGCGGGAGAGGACAGGGGGAGACGAGAGGAGATGAGATGAGAGGACAGGGAAAGCAGAAGACAGATGAGAAGACGAGACAAGAGGAGAAGAGAAGTGGAGGGTAGAGGGTTGCAGAAGGGACAAACTGAGGAGTGAGAATGGTTGGAGGAGGAGGGACAGCAGAGAAGGTCATTAGAGAGAGAGCGAGAGAGAGAGAGAGCGAGAAGAGCGTTTTGGCAGTGCAGAATTGTCCAGGACGCCGTCCGAGACCTCATGCTGAATTACTGAAACTACCTTCTGTGATCACATTTATTCTGGCATGACATATTAAATTCATGTGGTCAAGAAGAATAAACTCAACAACAACTGCTTTAACAGTTATGACAACATGAGGACAACAGCTGTTGGAATTATGGAATAATGTTATGAACCGTTTAGACCACAATGACCAGCAAGCCTGCCAGCCGGCCACACTGCACATTTTCAAAAGCTAGGCCTTTTGAACATCTGGCGACTCAGTAGTGCCTTAAGATCATATTAGTTTTAATCTATACTAACTGTATCGATGTTTAATTTTAATATCAGAATTCTCTAGTATAAAGAATATAAGATACTCGTTTATGAAATAGGAAATACCCTGTCCCCTGTGCATAAATACGTACTTAGTAAATGCTTTATTCATCATGAATGCGGCTGTTTCTGTGATTGCTTGTGTGGAAAGCATCCCTGTTGTCCTCATTTCTGTGTTTTGACTTCTTTACATCCTACATCTTTAATCTTAATACTGTGTCACAAAGGTCTGTAAATTAAGATTTTGAGTTTGAGTGAGTTTTTGTGCAGTGTGAATTGCCTTTCTTATCGGTGGTGAGTGGGAAGCTAAAAAATGTACTTTCTCTAACTTTCTTAATTTGTAAAACTCCTCGAATTATGGTCTTCCTTGCTTTATTTTGATATATGCATAATGTCTTCCCTGCATCTTTTTTTAATATCTCCTCCATATGCTTCCCCCTTTTTGTAGGAATGCTCCCTGCCCTCCTGCTCGCTGGGTTGATTCTGGCTCTGTCCATCCCTGGCATCACCTCTGAGTCAGCCACACTGCGGTTCCTGGGGCAGACTGACTTTGTTGTCAACGAGAGCAGCACAGCTGTGGTCCGACTGGTTGTGGAGAGAGTGGGAGACCCGGTCAATGTGACGGCTTTGGTTCTGGTAGGCACATGGAAGAAGCTCATCATTGATGACTCATCGTGCATCAATACTCATCAACCTGTCAAGTCATCTGTTCAGTCTGTATCTCATATATCTGTATCTGTATCCTTTATATCCAGTGAAGAAAATAATCACTGAACTTTTTGTCTATGGTAGACCTTCTCCAGTGTGCAAACCCAGTGTGTCTGCAGAAACTGTCTTGGAAAACACAAAATGGGTTTTGGTTTTATGTCCTCCACATGGGGGCTAGTGTCAGCTGTGTCTGGTAAGGCGAGCTGACCGAGCAGTGGAGTGTGGTTGGGTGGTTTCCTAGGCTTCTTGATATCTTTACCATATTTCTTGTCACATAAACTATTATACCTGAGCCACCTTATTAGTTGATGAAATACTGTGTAATATAAGGCTTTCCTTCCAGGGAAATAATGGGGATAAACAGAAGCACATTGAAACTCATGATCAAGCAGATAAAGGCAGCAAAAAGAAAAGGGAATGGAAGGAAAAAAGATAGGAGCGCACAGTAGCTGCTTTCTGCTAGTGGAAACAGCTGAAAAAGGCAAAAACATCCAGCCTAGGGCATCTCACTGGTTCAGTTGTCTAAAGCACAAATCATGTACCTGCAGCATTGAAACCCATCTTTATAATCTATTGTGCTATGTTGTCTCCATTTCTCTTGTGCCTTTCCAACCACTTTACATTTTCAAAAAAGTTGTCTCAAAAATTTGTCTTGAACAAACAGAGAGCACACAAAGAAGTAATATTTGTATTAAATGGTGAGTGACACAATGTGATTATGTTCGCTTGTCTGACCCAGCTAGAGGGCGTCGACACAGGGGACTTTGAAGCCATTAATGCTGCAGCCTTCCTGCTGTCCACTGAGTCCAGTAAGACCATCTTCATTGCTGTGAAAGATGACGACTTGCCAGAAGCCGATGAGACATTTACCTTCAACCTTACACTACAGGTAAATGCCTGCTGTCTGTCTGCATGTTCGTGTGTGTGTGTGTGTGTGTGTGTGTGTGTCTGCCAACTTTCTCTTGGCAGTTTTTACTGTGTTGCACTTTTTCTGTATTGATAATGACTCCCTCTCCTCTTCCTCCCTCCTCCGTCTTAAAGTCCCACTTATAATTCTGCCCCAGACCGTTTTAAACCCTAACCCCAGCTTCTAAACATTAGGGAGTGGGGGCGGCAGCCACAGCAAGCCTGGGAGGCTCTGAGCCTCAGGGTCTTTGATGTGTCTGCTCTATAGGACTTTTCTAGGGCTGGACTGGGTGGGGCCAAATGTTGTGTGCGTCTGCGAGGTTCCCCACTAAAAGACACCTTTGTGAAAAGAAACTAACTTTGACAGCCACAGCCTCACCACATAGTAGATTAAAGTGATCCTCTCATTCACTGTCCCCATTGACCTTGATGGGCATGTCCGTTCCGTGGATTTCATTTCTGTATAATGTATGTTGTGTGTCTACCACTGCCATTGATACACTATTGTGGATGAAAGCTCAGTGTGTTACAATAAATGAATGGATTCACAACTAAGTACATCAAAATCCTTTCATGCATTTTGAGTCTTTTTTGCTACCAAACCATTCCACCAAACACATCATATCACCAAAAGTTGCCACCTTATACATTGTTCTAGCCCAGTTACTGCAAGATGGTATCTTATTGCGTATTTGCAATTGTGTACAGTCTTTTATATGACAGCTATAGATGTTTTAAAGTTTCAAAATGATTTTTATGGGTATACGTCGTAAATCCTTGTCAAAGGAATACGATCACAGCCCAGGATGCCTTACACCAAGAGACTATCTCCATGGTTTCATGTAGCCTTTAGCTGTCTAGTTTGATTGATGAGCTAGTGGGGCCTGGTCTTGCTGTCTGCCTGTCTTATCCTTTACTTAAAGACCCCAGACAAAGGTCATTGTGAATCACCAATTGCAAACTATGAACTTTTACAAAACAGCTACAACTTTGAAACAGCTGTCAGCAATGGTGACTTTCTTCACATTTTTAATTTGACGCAGCATTTTTGTGACATGTGGTGAAAATCCAGTAGCGCAAGCCCGTATTTAGCCTGCTACTAGAGTGAAAGACCAGATGAGGCCCATTTAGCCTTTCTGTTTACACTACAGCGGAGACAAAGCTTTGGCCAAATGCTACCCTATCAGCTTACTGAGGGACTGTCTGGCGGACGAAAGTGCACTACAAGGGTTGTCATAGATCAAGCACAAGTACGAAACAAAGGGTTGATGATATTCCATTCATCATTTCTGACAGTTAAATCTGTTTTAGTAGAAAATATTGTAGTAACTTTGAGCTTGTTCTATACAAATAATGTAGAATGGTTGTGGACCAGAGCAGGTGCAGTCTACCATTGCCTTAGTAGAACAGTAGAAGCACACAGTGAGTCGTAGCATATTTGACTGAGGGAGGCAGGATTTATGTATTGCTACATGCATATAACAAAGCTAGCTGTTAAGAGGCCAATTTGTGCGCGTGAATTACTATATATTTGAGCCTGTTTATGCAGTTGGGCACACATGAGTGTGTGAGTATGTGTGTGAGCAGCTTCCTGGCTCGGCCAGTGGCTTGGCTTTGTTAAAGCATGTGGATTCTGTGTCTGTGAGTTGACCGCTACAAGAGCTCTGCAGCGGAAAGAAAGTTCTGTTATAGCTGGGAAAAGCCCTGAATAGAGGGTTGAATGCAAAAGGACTAAGCACTGCTGGGCTGAGAAAAATGGATACATACATTTCAAATTGTTTTGAAGGAGAAAATTGTGTTTTTATTTATCTTGCTATTCTAAGACTCTCGTATTTGATTACTTTCTAGAGCACCTGCACATATACTAATCATTACTGTGTCCAGATGTTTGTACGTTGAAAAGTGTTTTTGAAAGTGTTGGTGGAAGCCTGTGCACTTGAGCTCAGACATGGTGGTTGTCAGCCCAGTTGGTCCATGAGATGCTTGAGAAAACATTGGTAAGCTCACTAATGGAAACCTTGGAAAGTTAAACCAAATAACAAGGCTGCGGTCTTTCTCTTTAATAGGGTTCAGAAAAAGGAAAACCCTCCTTGTACAGATCATAGCTTATGGTTCTTTTTGTTTAGTTAAAAAAAACTTACAGAGTCAGCCTCGTGAAGTCACTGTGTGATTTTAAGCACACTGAGATTTTAAGTTTGTCAGGTCTTAGTGTCGAATCACAGAGCACAACACAAGTCCTGAAGAGGCATCCCACTGTGAGCTAACCTGACAAATCAACTGGCCTGAGACCAGTACTTCCTGTCTTTGTGCCTTCTCAACAGGGCCTCTCAGTGGGAGCACAGATGTGAAGTAAAGACAGTGGATAAGGCAGGCGTTCTGGTTTTTCACAAGAGCACGGGGGTCGGGGAGGGGTTAAGATGTTCTTAGGCTCATACCGTATATTGGGCCTGGTTTTATCTAACCATTTCAATTATCCCTGCTTTCCAGAGCTCCTCTAATGGTGTGACACTGGGAACACCAAACAAGGCAACCATCACCATCCTGTCCAATGACAATGCCTTTGGAATAATTGCCTTCAACTCAGTAAGAAGCCTCTGTTATCCACATGCACCTTGATTTTGTTGGTTAATTCACTTTGGTCTCATTACAGCAATTACTAATTTCTAACTATGATTGATTTAGTTTACATCAATAATAATAGTGACATGGTACTATAATGCAAATGTGTTACTGTGTTGAATTGAACTGAATTGTTCTATTTCTGTTTAACTTCTTCACCCTTTTCATCTCAGACTGAAGAGGTTGTGGTCGACGAGCCAAGAGGAAGGAACCATTTTGTGCCTTTCACCCTGATTAGAGAAAAGGGAACATATGGGACTGTGACTGTGAACTTTGAGGTCAGAGGGCGATGTACTGTACATAAAACCAACAAACGTAGGGCACTGTGCTTTATAGTATTTTTATAGATATGTTTCTGACAAATGGGCTTGTTTTTAACTTGTTTAATATGCTTTTGTACGTTTATATCAATGGCTAAACAATTGACTTGTGAATCCAAGAGTTTGGAGAATCTAGTCCTAAGAATGAACATGTAATTCATTGATTACATGTAATTTCATGGTAGGAAAATAGTTCTCCATCATTTATATGAAGCATATTAATCCTAAATGACATAGAGTATGTGCATGCTAAAGTTTCAATATTATTGTGACTCCTCCTTTCAGATCTCTGGGGGTCCCAACCCTGCCATTGAGGACCTCAGTCCAGACAGAGGGAACATCACTATTCCTGTGGGACAGGCCGTAGTGCACTTCAGTATCCTCATCCTGGATGATCAGGTATTGATCAAACTCCTCATTTAAGCACAAACTAATCCATATATATGACATGTGGTCACTGGTCACACATAAGGATTGACTTGTAACAACTGGTCTCCATCTGTCCCTGCATCATCTGTTTTAGACATTGTTAGTTTGTGTGTTTGTCCCAATTGCCCCGATAACTTTTTAAAGTTTCACAAACTATTCAGAGTTTCAAAGAAACAACTGTGTTTTTCTAGTTACTTACTCTAAATTTTGAAACAGTTGAACATTGTACACCTGTATGTGAATGTGTTTCCCTCTCTTCATTGGTCAGATCCCAGAGGATGATGAGGTGTTTTCAGTCAGGCTGACGGGTGTGGCAGGTGGAGCCCTCCTCAGACCCAATGACAGCAGTGTCCAGCTAAGAATCCGGCGTAATGACAGCCCACTGCGGTTCTCCCACTCTATCTTGGCAGTACCAGAGTCCGCTGGAGTCATTATACTTAATGTGACCCGTGGTCGGTTGACCGAGGATGGACCACTCATCGGCTCTGTTGACACTGAGGTTCCTTTCTATCAATCCAGTTCTTTGTTTATCCAGACCTTTGACATTATGAATATATATATATATATATATGTATGTATTTATATTCTCTATATAAGGTGTGTGTCTGTGTGTCTGTGTGTATATATATATGCATACGCAGAAAAAACAAGCAAAACACGATTTTGTACAAACCATGTGGACTATACTGTGTTTAGGTCTCTGTAGATTACATGGTGGTGAGCGGTGAAGGACTTGGCAGCGCCACACCAGCTGTGGATTTCCTCGACCTGCAGCCAGTCAGTGCAATTACATTCCCTCCATTTGTCTACACAACCAGCCTGCTGTTCAAAATCAGTGATGACGATGTGCCAGAAATTGCAGAATCCTTCCATCTGGTCTTGCTGGAGGAGACCATCAGCGGAGATGCTGTGCTAGTATCACCCAATGCTGTGCTAGTGACCATCGAGCCCAATGATAAGCCGCATGGTGTCCTGTCAATCAGCAGCAGTGCAGTCATTCAGCCAATCACCATAAATGAAGACCTGACACAGAGGTAGATAACCCACACATATAAACTGTTAATCCCATTGTGTGGGTACTATAACATCTTTACAAGCTTGTTTATGTGTATGCTGTGTGAACTGTCTAAATATGATTGAAGGGCATCATAATAAAAAGAAAAATTATTCAAGACTATTGGGTTTTCAACCATGCTTTGTTTGTTCTTTTAACGTTTCCCCTAGATTTGAAGGCATCATTATTGTAAGAAATGGAGGCAGCTATGGTGCCGTGTCCGCCAACTTTTCCATCAGTAGAAACTCCAGTGACAGCTCTCCAGTGTCGGACGATTTGAGTCCTGCAGCAGGGACAGTGAGATTTGCTGCCGGTCAGGTGACTGCTGTGATTCCAATAAACGTTGTGGCAGATGATCTACCCGAAGAAGCAGAGGCTTTTAGTCTCAAGCTGCTGCCAGATACTGTAACTGGAAATGCGGAGGTTGACGAACCCATGGAGGTAAGTTTAGAGAAGATCTTAGATTCTTTAAATCTATTTATAGCTGCACTTTGTTGCTATAATTGGCTTGTAACAGGAAGAGAGAGACAGAAGGCTGCACTTGTTAGGGAACATATCTTCCAGATGCTGCGCATGTGTTGTGCATGTGTGAGTGTGATATTGTACTGTACTGTGAGGTACAGTGGCAAACTTGGCACATTCTGCAAAAACCGACCCCTTAGTGTGTAGCCTTGCTCTGTGGGTGTTCCCTTAATGTGG